>NC_089225.1:6084828-6384828 GCF_963924675.1 Phocoena phocoena
GAGCCGTCAGAAGGGTGGAGTGGGTGTTGGGATGGGGAAGACTCTAGAAGGTGCAGGTTTGGAGAGAGAAGATCAGGAGTTAGGCCGTAGACATGTTAATTTGATTGCTGTTACAGTCAGGCAAAGGCAGAAATGTTAGAGAACGGGCAAAAGACACGAACAGATTTTCACTCAAGAGACTATACAGACGCCAGTAAGCACTTGAAAGATGTTCTGCAGCATTAGTCCCCAGGGAAATGCAGGTTAAAGCCACGATGAGATGCCACTACAGACCTATTAGAGTGGCTAAAATAAAAAATATTGACAGTACCAAGTACTGACAAGAGTGCAGATCAGCTGGAACTGTCATACGTGGCCAGAGGAAGTGCAAAATGTACAGTCACTCTGGGGAGGTTTGGCAGTTTATTAGAAAATTACCATATAGACCCAGCAGTCCCACTCTGGGCATCTATTCTAGAGAAATGAAAACTTAGGTTCACACAAAGACCTGTGCATGAATGTTTATAGAAGCAGCTCTGGTCGTAATCTCCGAAACCTAGAAAACAACGGAAATGACTGTCAGTGAGTGGCTGGATGGACAAGCTGGCCCCTCAACCGCTGGGACGCTCCGTGGAAAGGAGTCTCAGAGGCTTCGTGCTGAGTGAAATCAGCCAGTCCCAAGAGGTTACAGAGTGTGTGATGCCTTTGGTAGGACATTCTTGAAAAGACAAAACTGTAGTGACGGAGAACAGATGGGTGGGTGCCGGGGTGGGGCGGGGAGGGTATGACTGGACAGGGAGAGCGCGAGGCAGCTTTTGGGGTCATGGATTGGTTCGTCTCCCGAGTATGATGGTGGTGGCTACGCGAGTCCGCACACGTGTGAACGTGTGTAGACACTCTCACCCACCCAGCCTCAGAATTGCAGTTTACTGTGTGATATTTAAAAACTAAACCAAGAGAAAGAAGAAACCTTTAAGGAGGGGGTTGGTATTGGGTCTGACTGGATTGGGAATTGGTGATCTAGAGAAACATGTTTTATAAACGACTTTGGAATTGCTTTATAGCAGTTTAGTTGAAGGCTGTGTTTGAAGCGTGGGGATGTTTGAGGCCTTCTGCCGGAGGATATATTTAGCATACGTTGGTGTTCCTCTTTAACTTGGGCCCCAGGTCTTAGAGGGTGGCAGCCAGGCTTGGGATTGGTTATCTGGTGATGAGGATATAGAGGTGTACCCCACACAGTTCACTAAGTGTGTCTGTCTCTCCTCTGGTTCATTGGAGCAGTTTGCCTCTGTTTAGGTAGAAGAGTGAAACCAAACTGCTCTAAAGGATTTTGCGTTCAGGCCTTGTAAGCCCTATGGCCATGCTCACTGGGCCAGAGAGCAGATGTTAAATAGGGAATTCTAGCCAATCAGAGTAAGATTCTGCCATAAACATTTACCACTTGGACTAGGTAGAATGGTAAATCTTTGAGATTTATCCCAGAAGATAAAGATTGTTGTGTTCTTTTATAGATCTTCCAAAAGGAGGCCTATTAAGTCATTATATTAATAAGAAATTCTTATTACAGTACTTGCATATATTAGGTGTTTCCTGCATGCAAGGCACTGTGCCACTTTTATTATTTTAACAAGTATTTATTGAGAACCCATGAAGTACCAGGCACTCTGCTTGGCACCGGAGACAAAGTGGGAGAGACAGAGAATCACACAAATAAATGTCAAATGACAACCGCGACATAATGTCTGGTGAAACAAGCCGCACGTGCAAAGTGCGTACTGTGATTCCATTTACGTGAACTTCAGACCGGAGGCCGACCTCCTCTCTGATGACTAAAGTTGGATCGGGGTTCCCTTGAGGGAGAGTGCTGGTATTGACCAGAGGGGTCAGAGGCGAGACTTCTGGGCGCTGAGGACACTCCCATCATCTGGGTGGTTCCACAGGTATGTACCTGTGTAAAAATTCATGGAGCCATGCACATCGTTGTATGTGAGTTCTTCCCCCGTGACAGCTGTTACGGCTGTGAGAGAACGTAGCAGTGGGACGTGACTCGTTTGCAGGGCCGATGCCTCGGGGAAGGCTTGTTTCTGGCTGCAGAGTGTCCAGGCAGGGTCCCCGCGTTGTGCTCCCCTCGGGTTGATGCAGTCCCCGGGCCGCCCCAATGCTGCCTCCCTGGAGCCCACAGTAGCTTGGGGTTTCCACTGCCTTGGCTGCCATGTCCTTCTGACGTGGGGAACCTGGTCTGGGGTCCTTGGCTGCCCTTTTTTGGAGCCAGCACAGCCATTGGACATAAGCCTGACCCTGGTTTTTTGTTTGTTTGTTTTCCAGGGGTGTGTGCAAGCTGTGTTAGGCTTCAGTGTGTGAAACCGTGAGACCTGGGCACTTACTGGGGTTAGACAGCCCTTTGTTATTTTACTGTTCTTATGTTTTTGGTTTGTATTTTGGTGACGTCTGCCCTTCTTTCCCTCGGATTGTTAGGTCTATTTCTTTTTTTTTTTTAATCCGGCCGTGCCACGGTGGCTTGTGGATCTCAGTTCCCCGACCAGGGATTGAACCCCGGCCCCTGGCCGTGAAAGCATGGAGTCCTTACCACTGGACAGCCAGGGAATTCCCAGGTCTATTTCTGAAGTGTCACTAACCTTGCCTTTAATTGGATATAAGTAAGCATGACTTCAACATTTTTACCTTTCTTCATAGTGTTAAGAGTTTTTAAAAGGTGAGCCTGTGGAAACCTATAAATTGAGTTTTTAAAAATGAATATCTTGTACCCTTTTAGTGTTTATTTAATTTAATTTGATACCTCAGAAAGAATGATAACATTCAAGCGAAAGGAAGGCAAAGGACGTTGCTGGTTGACAAGAGTGAATGTAATTGGAAGAGTGTAGAGAGGGATGTTTCCTAAGGTGGGAGAGGTGCCTGGGGTTTCATCTCTCCCTTGTTTCTTCCTGGTTTCTGGGAGGGTGGTGGGAAGCGGAGCTCCTTTCATTCTTCTGGTCCTCCAGATACCCCACCGTCTTCCCGGTAACTGAGGTACAGGCCTCAGGGTGAACCAATTCCTTGCATGATTCAGAGCTCAGTGGCATTTTAAGTGTAGGTCATGTTTCAGATTGCCGTTTGTGCTCTTGATAGCCGAGCTGTTGTGAGGGGAGTGCTGGGGTTCCCTAGCTTAGGGCTTCCTCCAGGTCATCTCCCTCTCTTGTTCTCCTTTTCACCCTTCTTTTGGACAGGTCTAAAAGTGGAGATTAAGCATTCGCACCTAATCATTCTTGTCTAGAGCCAGGTTCCTGTGATCCAGAAGCCCGGGGGTCAGCCGTACAGTGTCCCGGGCCAGTATTAGGTCGAGGCTGTCTTTGGTACTTTGAGCGTTTAAAAAAGTGACAGCGTGAATGCGCCGATTGTTTCCCCAGCCAAGATGTTCCGACGGGTGCTCACCATTGTGCAGGCCCACTGCAAACTGGGCTTGACCGCAACACTCGTCCGGGAAGATGACAAAATTGTCGACTTAAATTTTCTGATTGGGCCCAAGCTCTATGAAGCCAACTGGATGGAGCTGCAGAACAACGGCTACATCGCCAAAGTCCAGTGCGCTGAGGTAGCTGTCCCCTTCCTGGCACGGTCCCTGGGGGAGGGAAATGGATCAGGTCGATTCCTCGTGGGCAGGTACCCAGGTCAGGACCTGAGCAAAAGTGCTGCTGCCTCGTGCAGTACCCTCAGCCCCCCGTGGGGTGGGCAGTCTGCCGCGATTTCACAGATGTGTGAAGCAGAATCACTCGTCCACGGGCACACAGGAAGTGGTCAGGTCAGGAGGCTGATCCAGGCTGGCTTGGCGTTTCGTCCTCTTTGGGAATGAGCACCTCAGGCTACTCCTGCCCACCCTCACCCCGGAGGGATTCTTGCTGGTCCTGCGTGGGCAAACCCACAGGCCACCCCCAGTACCAAAGCCTGTTGGTTTTGATGCCCCCAGAAGGCACATGTGACCTTGATTATTTTATTTCTAAGAACCCATTTTCCCTATATTCTGTGATGAATACCTGCACAGGTATGTGTTTAAAATACATGTTCAAAGAAAGGTAAGTCTTCTCAGAAGGAACAGCAACAGAAATCCTTTCTGGCACCTTAAAATGACTGTCACTCAGTGGCTAGAGTAGGGTGGGCTGTGTCCTCAGAGGGCAGACATGGGCCTTTCGGGTGAAGGTGAGTGTGAGGAAGCTGTGCAGGTGGACTTGCTCTGTCGAGAAGCTTCCTTACCCTTTGGTTACATCTTCGTAATCAGCACCCACCTTACACAGCATTGTCAGAACTTTTGAGGCGCCTGTTCCTCTCTAGTTGCATCTCCCCTCCCCCTGCCAGGGTAACCGCTGTCTTGGAGCTTAGGTTTGTCATCTTGCTTTTCTTTATTATTTTACTTCCTATGTATAATTCCCAAAACATTCATTGTTTAGCTTTGCCTTTTAAAAAATCTTTATGTATATGCAAATAGAATCAGGTTATATGTGTTCTTGTATGACTTCTGTCTTTTGCTTAGTATTTTTTTCTTTGCATAATGCATTATTTTTTTAATGAGACATGTAGCTGTAGTTTATTAGTTTTAATTCTTCTGTAGTATTCCATTGGACAAATATACCACAATTTGATAGCTAATGGAATATTACACAGAAGTAAAAATAAAATCGTTTCTAACGTCGACAGATGTTTGGGTTGCTAAGTTGTTTTTTTTCACAGCCTTGTCGAGGTCTAGTTTATGTTCCATAACATTCATCTGTTGTTAGAAAATAGTGTGATTTATAACTTCTGTGGTTTTAGTAAATGTAAAGAGTTGTGCAGCTACGCCCCCAATCCAGTTTCAGAGCATCTCCCCCATCCCCAAAAGTTCCCTTGTGCCCATTAGCAAGGCCCTGCTTCTAGTCCCAACCCTAGGCGGACACTGTCTCTGAATTTGGAGCTGTTTTTTTGTTGTTATGACAGTATTGCTGCATGTATTTTTTGTACCTGTTTCCTGTGTCAGACGTTTCCTAAAGCAGTGTTCACACTGTGGACTGTGACCACGTAGTAGATGGTGACATCACTTCGGTGCGTCATGATCAGGATAGAGTAGAATCTACCAGAATGCATTATATGTATTAAAGGTATATATTGTTTCCTAAGACTGTGTTTGTGTGTGGGAGTGTTTAGTTTATGACATAAACTGGTCCAAGTTTGAAGGCCACTGCTGTGGCAGGTGCACCTAGAAGTAGCATTGCCTGGGTCAAGGGCTTTCCGGATGCTCACTTCACTAGTCATGTGGAAAACTCTGTTTCCCAAAGTGGTTGCACCAGTTAGCACTCTCGTCCAGGGTGAGTGAGCTAGCTCCACATCTCCAGCACCTAATATGGAAATGTCTTCTTTTAATTTTTACAGACCTGATTAAGTGTGAAATGGTATCTTTTTATGGTCTTAACTTGTGTTTTCCTGTTTACTGATGACGTTGAGTATCTTTTCGTACGTTCATTGGCCACTTGTGTTTCATATTCTGGGAAATGCATGATTTTAAAGATTTTACTGTGAAAAAAGAATTGCTTTGGTTATGAAGAACTAGAAATTCTAAAGGGGTCATAATAGGATATGTCCCAGAGAGAATCAGAAAAGGTAACGACAGCAAAACTTAGATTTGAGCTCAGCACAGAGTTTGACACATAACCGTGTCAGCTAATTCTGCAGTGGTGGCAGCATGAAGAAGTGGTCTGTGGCAATCACACAGAAGTGGCGCTGGTCGCAACCAAAACCTCAGTCTGCCAGTGTAGGCTATGGCTTGTTCCAGTGCAAAGCTCCTGGAGGGTCTGTACACAGCCTTGAGACCTTTAGTCATGGCACTTCAGTGTACTTGCCCGAGCTTCCTTTAGTTTGTCAACAGCCAAGCACAGGGCTTAGCAGAGAGGAGGCCCTCAGGAATGTTACTGTCATTCTTATTTAGATGCTCAAATTGTCTCAGATGTGACCAGTGGGACTACATTCAAGCTAGTTTCTATGACCATTTGACATGTTCCCATCAGACTTTGAGCACTTCCTTGCTTTCTGGCACAGTAAGATATTTCCGGCTCATCTGGTACTTTCCCTGTCCTGGCCCTGGAATCAGCCATTTCACCATGGAGCCCTTTTAGCAGAGAATGTAATTTAAAAGCCAAGATCTGGGTGCTGGTGTGTTCATTACTCCTGGGATGTCATTGCTAGGCTAACCCAACAGGCAGAGCTGGCAAGTGTGTGTGCAGTTCTCTGTAGCAGTGCTGTGTGTGGAGGTGTGATCTAAACGGGAGGGATTGTTTACACCACTGGCTGGGAATCTGATTTTCTTCACTTGGAGCTGGTGTGAGAATAATTCCCTGGATATTGATGCCTTTTAAAATCTCTGTTATTAACATGTGAGAGTATCCTGGTTCAACACTGGGTATTAGGTTTTGTTTTGTGGTGTGTGTGTGTGTGTGTGTGTGTGTGTGTGTGTGTGTGTGTGTTTACAATATTATTGAGATATAATTCACATACCATTGGTTGTGTCTTGATTTGTTTTAAAGCTAATTTGCTGAAGTTCCCGGTTGTATGATGCTTAAACTTGCATACTGACCCCTGATTCTTATTGTATCACAGGTTTGGTGCCCGATGTCTCCTGAGTTTTACCGGGAGTATGTGGCAATCAAAACCAAGAAACGAATCTTGCTGTACACCATGAACCCCAACAAATTCAGAGCTTGCCAGTTTCTGATCAAGTTTCATGAAAGGAGGAATGACAAGATTATTGTTTTTGCTGACAACGTGTTTGCTCTGAAGGAATATGCCATTCGACTGAACAAGTAAGAATTGGAAAGTTAGAGTAGCCTCCAAAGCCAGTTCAACTTCCCCATGTGACAGTATAGAAAGTGCCTGTTTTCTTCTCGAAGATCTCAGGAACTTCTTAGTATCTAAAGGTCTAGTTCTGTGGTCCCAGGGACCAGGTGAGACAAAAGGGCAAGTGGTCAGTCATTGGTTAGAGTGCGTGGGAGTGGGGGCCTGGTCACTCTGAGCTGAGGGAGCGGGGGCTAGAGTTGTGATGATGTGGAGCTGGGCTCCAAAGGGGGCACGGCTTGGCATCTGCAGTTTCAGGTTCAATGGGTGCTCTGGCCAGAGATGAGATCACACTGTATTTGGTCAGGGGCCAGGAAGGCAAGGTTTGGCCCAGCATCTAGAAAGAACTTCTTAGGAAACACCGACCAGGGTCCTCCTTAGCCTACAGCCCCACCCAGATATTGTGTTTAAAACCTGGCTGTTGAAAATTTCCTGCCAAGATAGGAGGAAGAGGCCTGTGCTTCTGTGCACAGTGATGCAGGGCTTCAGGTGCTGTGAGTGGAGCAGAAGGCAAGGTCCCCTGAGAAGATAAGCCTTCATTCGTTATGTGATGGGTAGGGATGCAGAGGGAAGGGTGGGTACAGAACAGTTTCTCTTCACAAACTGTGATTTAATCACCACATGAGGTCATTGTACTATTCTCATTTTACAGATGAGAAAACTGAGACATAGAAGGATTAAATTGCTGAATTTTCTAAAATCATACCTTTTTTTTAAGCATTTTTATTGGAGTATAATTGCTTTACAATGGTGTGTTAGTTTCTGCTGTATAAAAAAGTGAATCAGATATACATATACATATTACCCCATATCCCCTCCCTCTTGTGTCTCCCTCCCACCCTCCCTATCCCACCCCTCTAGGTGGTCACAAAGCACTGAGCTGATCTCCCTGTGCTATGCTGCTGCTTCCCACTAGCTATCTATTTTACATTTGGTAGTGTATATATGTCCATGACAAGCTCTCACTTCGTCCCAGCTTACCCTTCCCCTCTTCGTGTCCTCAATCCATTCTCTATTTCTGCGTCTTTATTCCTGTCCTCCCCCTAGGTTGTTCAGAACCATTTTTTTTAGATAACATATATATGTGTTAGCATATGGTATTTGTTTTTCTCTTTCTGACTTACTTCACTCTGTATGACAGATTCTAGGTCCATTCACCTCACTACAAATAACTCAATTTCGTTTCTTTTTATGGCTGAGTAATATTCCATTGTATATATGTGCCACATCTTCTTTATCCATTCATCTGTCGATGGACACTTAGGTTGCTTCCATGTCCTGGCTATTGTAAGTAGAGCTGCAATGAACATCGTGGTGCGTGACTCTTTTTGACTTATGTTTTTCTTAGGGTATATGCCCAGTAGTGGGATTGCTGGGTGGTATGGTAGTTCTATTTTTAGTTTTTTAAGGAACCTCCATAATGTTCTCCATAGTGGCTGTATCAATTTACATTCCCATCAATAGTGCAAGAGGGTTCCCTTTTCTCCACACCCTCTCCAGCATTTATTGTTTGTAGAGTTTTTGATGATGGCCATTCTGACTGGTGTGAGATGATACCTCATTGTACTTTTGATTTGCATTTCTCTAATGATTAGTGATGTTGAGCATCCTTTCATGTGTTTGTTGGCAATCTGTATATCTTCTTTGGAGAAATGTCTATTTAGGTCTTCTGCCCATTTTTGGATTGGGTTGTTTGATTTTCTGATATTGAGCTGTATGAGCTGCTTGTAAATTTTGGAGCTTAATCCTTTGTCAGTTGCTTCATTTGCAAATATTTTCTCCCATTCTGAGGGTTGTCTTTTCGTCTTGTTTATATTTTCCTCTGCTGTGCAAAAGCTTTAAGTTTCATTGGGTCCCATTTGTTTATTTTTGTTTTTATTTCCATTTCTCTAGGAGTTGGGTCAAAAAGGATCTTGTTGTGATTTAGGTCATAGAGTGTTATGCCTATGTTTTCCTCTAAGAGTTTTATAGTGTCTAGCCTTACATTTAGGTCTTTAATCCTAGATGTGAATTTATTTTTGTATATGGTGTTAAGGAGTGTTCTAATTTCATTCTTTTACATGTAGCTTTCCAGTTTTCCCAGCACCACTTATTGAAGAGATTGTACTTTCTCCATTATATATTCTTGCCTTCTTTATCAAAGGTAAGGTGACCATATGTGCCTGGGTTTATCTCTGGGCTTTCTGTCCTGTTCCATTGATCTAAATTTCTGTTTTTGTGCCAGTACCATACTGCCTTGATTACTGTAGCTTTGTAGTATAGTCTGAAGTGAGGGAGTCTTATTCCTCCAGGTCTGTTTTTCTTTCTCAAGATTGCTTTGGCTATTTGGGGTCTTTTGTGTTTCCATACAAATTGTGCAATTTTTTGTTCTAGTTCTGTAAAAAATGCCATTGGTAGTTTGATAAGCATTGTATTGGGTAGTATAGTCATTATCACAATGTTGATTCCTCCAAACCAAGAACATGGTATATCTCTCTCTCTGTTTGTATCATCTTTAATTTCTTTCATCAGTGTCTTATAGTTTTCTGCATACAAGTCTTTTGTCTCCTTAGGTAGGTTTATTCCTAGGTATTTTATTCTTTTTGTTGCCGTGGTAAATGGGAGTGTTTCCTTAATTTCTCTTACAGATTTTTCATCATTAGTGTATATGAATGCTAGAGATTTCTGTGCATTAATTTTGTACCCTGCTACTTTACCAAATTCACTGATTAGCTCTAGTAGCTTCCTGGTAGCATCTTTAGGATTCTCTATGTATACTATCATGTCATCTGCAAACAGTGACAGCTTTTTTTTTTTCTGCGGTATGCGGGCCTCTCACTGTCACGGCCTCTCCTGTCGCGGAGCACAGGCTCCGGACGTGCAGGCTCAGCGGCCATGGCTCATGGACCCAGCCGCTCCGCGGCATGTGGGATCCTCCTTGACCGGGGCACGAACCCGTGTCTCCTGCATCGGCAGGCAGACTCTCAACCCCTGCGCCACCAGGGAAGCCCTGACAGCTTTACTTCTTCTTTTCCGCCTTGGGTTCCTTTTATTTCTTTTTCTTTTCTGACTTCTGTGGCTAAAACTTCCAGAATCATGTTGAATAATAGAGGTGAGAGTGGACAACCTTGTCTTCCTCCTGATCTTAGAGGAAATGGTTTCAGTTTTTCACCATTGAGAATGATGTTGGCTGTGGGTTTGTCATATATGGCCTTTATTATGTTGAGGTAAGTTCCCTATATGCCTGCTTTCTGGAGGGTTTTTATCATAAATGGGTGTTGAATTTTGTCAGAATTTTTTTCTGCATCTATTGAGATAATCAAATGGTTTTTATCCTTCAGTTTGTTGATATGGTGTATCACATTGATTGATTTGCAGATATTGAAGAATCCTTGCATTCCTGGGATAAACCCTACTTGATCATGGTGTATGATCCTTTTAGTGTGTTGTTGGATTCTGTTTGCTAGTATTTTGTTGAGGATTTTTGCATGTATGTTCATCAGTGATATTGGCCTGTAGTTTTCTTTCTTTGTGGCATCTTTGTCTGGTTTTGGTATCAGGGTGATGGTGGCCCTGTAGAATGAATTTGGGAGTGTTCCTCCCTCTGCTATATTTTGGTAGAGTTTGAGAAGGATAGGTGTTAGCTCTTCTCTAAATGTTTGATAGAATTTGCCTGTGAAGCCATTTGGTCCTGGGCTTTTGTATGTTGGAAGATTTTTAATCACAGTTTCAATTTCAGTACTTGTGATTCATCTGTTCATATTTTCTGTTTCTTCCTGATTCAGTCTTGGCAGATTGTGCATTTCTAAGAATTTGTCCATTTCTTCCACGTTGTCCAATTTATTGGCATAGAGTTGCTTATAGTAATCTCTCATGATCGTTTGTATTTCTGCAGTGTCAGTTGTTACTTCTCCTTTTTCATTTCTAAGTCTATTGATTTGAGTCTTCTCCCTTGTTTTCTTGATGAGTCTGGCTAATGGTTTATCAATTTTGTTTATCTTCTCGAAGAACCAGCTTTTAGTTTTTTGATCTTTGCTATTGTTTCCTTCATTTCTTTTTCATTTATTTATGGTCTGATCTTTATGATTTTTTTTTCCTTCTGCTAACTTTGGGGTTTTATTGTTCTTCTTTCTCTAATTGCTTTAGCTGCAAGGTTAGGTTGGTTTTTAGAGATGTTTCCGGTTTCTTAAAGTAGGATTGTATTGCTATAAACTTCCCTCTTAGAACTGCTTTTGCTGCATCCCATTCGTTTTGGGTCGTCGTGGCTCCATTGTCATTTGTTTGTAGGTACTTTCTGATTTCCTCTTTGATTTCTTCAGTGATCACTTTGTTATTAAGTAATGTATTGTTTAGCCTCCATGTGTTTGTATTTTTTCAGATCTTTTCCTGTAATTGATATCTAGTCTCATAGCGTTGTGGTCAGAAAAGATACTTGATACAATTTCAATTTTCTTAAATTTACCAAGGCTTGATTTTTGACCCAAGATATGATCTATCCTGGAGAATGTTCCATGAGCACTTGAGAAAAATGTGTATTCTGTTGTTTTTGGGTGGAATGTCCTATAAATATCAATTAAGTCCATCTTGTTTAATGTATCATTTAAAGCTTGTGTTTCCTTATTTATTTTCATTTTGGATGATCTGTCCATTGGTGAAAGTGGGGTGTTAAAGTCCCCTAGTATGAATGTGTTACTGACAGTTTCCCCTGTTAGTATTTGCCTTATGTATTGAGGTGCTCCTATGTTGGGTGCATAAATATTTACAATTGTTATATCTTCTTCTTGGATCGATCCCTTGATCATTATGTAGTGTCCTTCTTTGTCTCTTGTAATAGTCTTTATTTTAAAGTCTATTTTGTCTGATATGAGAATTGCTATTCCAGCTTTCTTTTGATTTCCATTTGCAGGGAATATCTTTTTCCATCCCCTCACTTTCAGTCTGTATGTGTCCCTTGGTCTGAAGTGGGTCTCTTGTAGACAGCATATATGGATCTTGTTTTTGTATCCATTCAGCCAGTCTGTGTCTTTTGGTGGGAGTATTTAATCCATTTACATTTATTGATAATGTATGTTCCTATTACCATTTTCTTAATTGTTTTGGGTTTGTTATAGTGGGTCTATTCCTTCTCTTGTGTTTCCTGCCTAGCGACGTTCCTTTAGCATTTGTTGTAAAGCTGGTTTGGTGGTGCTGAATTCTTTTAGCTTTTGCTTGTCTGTAAAGTTTTTAATTTCTCCATCAAATCTGCACGAGATCCTTGCTGTGTAGAGTATACTTGGTTGTAGGCTTTTCCCTTTCATCACTTTACGTATGTCCTGCCACTCCCTTCTGGATTGCAGCGTTTCTGCTGAAATATCAGCTGTTAACCTTATGGGGATTCCCTTGTATGTTATTTTTTGTTTTTCCCTTACTGCTTTTAATATTTTTTCTTTGTATTTTGATAGTTTGATTAATATGTGTCTTGGCATATTTCTCCTTGGATTTATCCTTTATGGGACTCTCTGTGCTTCCTGGACTTGAATGACTGTTTGCTTTCCCATATTAGGGAAGTTTTCAACTATAATCTCTTCAGATATTTTCTCAGTCCCTTTCTTTTTGTCTTCCTCTTCTGGGACGCCCTATAATTTGAATGTTGGTGCGTGTAATGTTGTCCCAGAGGTCTCTGAGACTGTCCGCATTTCTTTCCATTCTTTATTCTCCTCTGTGGTAGTTATTTCCACTATTTTATCTTCCAGGTCACTTCTCCGTTCTTCTGCCTCAGTTATTCTGCTATTGATTCCTTCTAGAGAGTTTTTAATTTCATTTATTGTGTTTTTCATCATTGTTTGTTTGCTCTTTAGTTCTTCTGAGTCCTTAAACGTTTCTTGTATTTTCTCCATTCTATTTCCAAGATTTTGGATCATCTTTACTATCATTACTCTGAATTCTTTTTCAAGTAGACTGCCTGTTTCCTCTTTATTTGTTTGGTCTGGTGGGTTTTTTACCTTGCTCCTTCATCTGCTGTTTGTTTCTTTGTCTTCTCATTTTGCTTGCCTTACTGTGTTTGGGGTCTCCTTTTCAAAGGCTGCAGGTTTGTAGTTCTTGTTGCTTTTGGTGTCTGCCCCCAGTGGCTAACGTAGATTCCGTGGGTTGTGTACGCTTCCTGGTGGAGGGGACTGTTGCCTGTGTTCTGGTGGATGAGGCTGGATCTCGTATTTCTGGTGGGCAGGATTGCGTCTGGTGGTATGTTTTGGGGTGTCTGTGGCCTTATGATTTTAGGCAGCCTCTCTGCTAATGGGTGGGGTTGTGTTCCTGTCTTGCTAGTTGTTTGGCATAGGGTGTCCAGCGCTGTAGCTTGCTGGTTGTTTAGTGGAGCTGGGTCTTAGTGTTGAGATGGAGATCTCTGGTAGAGCTTTCGCTGTTTGATATTATGTGGAGTCGGGAGGTTTCTGGTGGTCCAATGTCCTGAACTTGGCTCTCCCATCTCAGAGGCACAGGCCTGATACCTGGCCGAGCTCCAACACCCTGTCAGCCACACAGCTCTTAAGGAAAGGGAGTAAAAAAGAAAGAAAGCAAAAAAGAAAAGGAAGTTATTAAAAAATAAAAAATATTGTTAAAAATAAAAAAGAGTTAAAAAGTAATAAAAAAGGAAGAAAGAAAGAAGAGAGCAACCAAACCAAACAACAAATCCACCAATGGTTACAAATGCTAAAAACTATTAAAAAAAAAAATGACAGAGCCCCAGGAAATGTGGTAAAAGCAAAGCTATACAGAAAATCACACAAAGTCCACTGCCTCAATTTTGGGATGATTCGTTGTCTATTCAGGTACTCCGGAGATGCAGGGTACATCGAGTTGATTGTGGAGATTTAATCTGAGGCTGCTGGGAGAGATTTCCCTTTCTCTTCTTTGTTGGCACAGGTCCCGGGGTTCAGCTTTCGATTTGGCCCCGCCTCTGCATGTAGGTCGACTGAGGGCGTCTGTTCTTCGCTCAGACAGGACGGGGTTAAAGGAGCAGCTGATTAGGAGTCTCTGGCTCACTCAGGCCGGGGGGAGGGAGGGGTACGGATGTGGGGCGAGCCTGCGGTGGCAGAGGCTCACATGACGTTGCACCAGCCTGAGGCATGCCATGCGTTCTCCCTGGGAACCTGGCAGTGGTGGGCTGTACAGGCTCCTGGGAGGGGAGGTGTGGACAGTGACCTGTGCTTGCACACAGACTTCTTGGTGGCTGCAGCAGCCTTAGCGTTTCATGCCCATCTCTGGTGTCCACGCTGATAGCTGCGGCTCACACCCATCTCTGGAGCTTGTTTAGGCGGTTCTCTGAATCCCCTCTCCTTGTGCACCCCGAGACAGTGATCTCTTGCTTCTTAGGCAGTTCCAGAATTTTTCCTGGACTCCCTTCCGGCTAGCTGTGGTGCACTAACCCCCTTCAGGCTGTGTTCACGCAGCCAACCCCAGTCCTCTCCCTGGGGTCTGACTTCTGAAGCCCGAGCCTCAGCTCCCAGCCCCGCCTGCCCCAGCGGGTGAGCAGACAAACCTCTCAGGCTGGTGAGTGCTGGTCGGCACTGATCCTCTGTGTGGGAATCTCTGCTTTGGCCTCTGCACCCCTGTTGCTACGCTCTCCTCTGTGGCTCTGAAACTTCCACCCCGCCCACCCCCGTCTCCATCATTGAAGGGGCTTCCTAGTGAGTGGAAATTTTTCCTCCTTCACAGCTCCCTCCCACTGGTGCAGGTCCTGTCCTTATCCTTTTGTCTCTTTTTTCTTTTTTCTTTTGCCCTACCCAGGTACATGAGGAGTTTCTTGCCTTTGGGGAAGTCTGAGGTCTTCTGCCAGTGTTCAGTAGGTGTTCTGTAGGAGTTGTTCCACATGTAGATGTATTTCTCATGTATCTGTAGGGAGGAAGGTGATCTCCATGTCTTAGTCCTCCGCCGCTCTTGAAGGTTTTGGTCCATACCTTTTTTTAATGTAGGAAAGGTTTTACATTTTTTTTTTTTTTTTTTTATGTGGTACGCGGGCCTCTCACTGTTGTGGTCTCTCCCGTTGCGGAGCACAGGCTCCGGACGCGCAAGCTCAGCGGCCATGGCTCACCAGCCCAGCTGCTCTGCGGCATGTGGGATCTTCCCGGACCGGGGCACGAACCCGTGTCCCCTGCATCGGCAGGCAGACTCTCAACCCCTGCGCCACTAGGGAAGCCCAGATTTTACTTTTTATCAAAGTAACAGACTTACAAAAACCAGCAGTTCCTTGTACCTGTCTTCCTACTCACAATTTCTCTTCCCCAAAGATAGCCACTTTCAACTCTCTTCTCTATTTACCTTCATATTTCTAAGTAATAATTTATATAGTAATTTCTTGATTATTAATTGTAGAAATTGCTTACTAATTTCCTACCATGGGAGTTGTGGATTTAGCTCTCTTACATATGCTACTCCATCTCCTTCCCCCACTCTATCCTCCCAGTGTATTTGGGGTTACGTTAGTGTTCGATGTTACATTATTTTGGCTGTGTAAGTATTGTTCAAGCCAAGGCAGATAGTGTACCATGCTTACATTTTCCTTTGTGTTAACATTTGTTTTTCCTGAAGTTAATAATTGCCTTGTTATTACTTTCGCTTGGTTTTCTATATAATTACTAATTAGTCCTTTTCAGACTCTTCATGCATCATAAACTCCTTCTCAAAAGGGTCAGATCCATCAGGTAATCTCTCGATTTCTTTTCACTTTCTTTCCCTGGTGGATCCCTTCCAGTTCTTCATCCTCCACCAGCCTCAACCAGCACTTTATCCTCCCACTCTGCATTGGTCTGCTTGCTCTCTAGGATTAGAGATGCTGCCTAACTGTCCCTCTGACATGATCCTGTGAGTTCCTTGTGCCTCTTCCCTGTGTTGGAGCCCCTGTTGCCGAATCTCAAGTGTCCTCTTTCTTGGTCACTCGTTTTGATGGAGTGTATCGTTTAGTAGATTTCTGAGAGAAGGTACGTAGAGGAAAAGTTTTTAAGAATTCGCTTGGAGATGTCATTATTCAGTCTCACACTTGATCAGTAGTTTGGCTGAGCCTCAGCATGTCAAAAGGCAGGGTCCTTTTCTTGGGGCTTCCAATGCAGCTGCTTACAAGTCTGATGATCTGTTCTGGTGGTCCTGTGTTCCATCTCTCAGGAATTTAGAATCTGTTTTTTCATTTTTGGAAATTTCAAAACAATATGACTAGTGTGATCTTTTTTTCTTTCATTGTGATGGACACTCAGTAGACCCTCTCAGTCTGGAAATTCGTGGCCTTCAATTCCAAAATTTCTTTCTGTTTTTTCTTTGTTACTCATCTTCTCCGTTTTTTCTTTTCTCTCTTTTTTGAATTCCTGCTGGTCAGATGTTAGATCTCTTGGACAGCTTCTCCAATTTTCTTTTCTTTTTTCTTCTTCTTTTCTTTGGCTATGCTGCACGGCTTGTGGGATTGGGATCGAACCCGGGCCATGGCAGTGAAAGTGCCCAGTCCCAACCACTGGACTTCCAGTGAACTCCCAATTTCTCTCATTTTTTTATCCCTTTTTCTTCCAACCCTATTGAAGCTTTTGTTAATTTCCAAGAGTTCTATATCGCCAGCTGTTTTGTTTTTTAAGTACAGTGTCTTATCTGAGGCTGTTAAAGCTTTTGAAGCTTTCTTCTATTGCCTACACTGTCTCTCTTTTCTTCAGGTGTTTTGATTGTTTCAGCTCTATCTTTAGAGACCTTCTTCTGATTTTTGGTAGTCTTTGGCTCTAGTTTCTTAGTTAACGGTCAGTCGCTAAAAAGCGGATCGGCCTTTGTGTATAGCTTAGTGGGTTTGCCGACCTATGGCCCTCTCCACAGCATGATCATGCAGGGACCTGGCTAGTTTGTCAAGAGATTGCCAGATTCCAGTATCTCTGGGTCTTTTCTCTTGTGCTGGAAAGTTTCTCCAGAGAAGAATCTTCTGGTCTCCTAGATACCAGCCTGTGGTGGGGGAGGGAAAAGGGAATCCCCGTCGTTTTTCACTTTCAATCTTGCTTTGCCCTCAGCTCTGCCTGAGGTCCCTAAGTGTAGACCTTCCTGTTCAGAATCTAGAAAGTAAACTTCCAGTTCTCTGCCAGGTGGGAGGACGCATGCCTGGCTGTCAGAGTTGGGGTCTGACACTTTTCCTTATGCATGTACTCTGTCGATCCTTCTATCTGCAATCCTACCCTACCACCCACCTTCTGAGGCAACTGGTGATTAGATCCTGAACCCTTCTGTGTTCTGTGTAGAAAATTGTCTTGTTTTGTATTGGTTTTTCCCTCCTGCTGGCTTGGGCTTCTGCTTTCTCTGGTCTACTGCTTTAGTTTCCGTGCCTGTATCCATCTGCTTTTCAGTTTCCACAGTTCTGCTTCCATTATTCTGCTATTACTTCTGTTCTCTTTGCCCTTGCGGGTTTGTGTTTTTTTAATCCTTTACTACTGTCACATTAGCGTCTATTTGAGAGGGGCATCAAGACAGTGCATATATTTACTGTGTCTGATTTAAGAGCCATCCTCCCTCCTATCCCCACCCTCATTCCAGTACTCCATCCTGACTCTTCCTGGAGCCTCCCTCATTTGCCTGGCACTGTCAAATCTGAACCAATCTGGCATGGTGAAGGGCAGCAGGTTGTGGCTCTCTCATGGGTACTAGAATCGTAATTACAACTTTTACTTATTCTTTTTTCCTTTTATTTGGTATTTCTGGCCTTTAAGTGTATGAAGTGTTGTTGTCTGTCTCATTTTCTTGCTATACAATGGTCCTTTGGATCCTGAGCTATGCTCCATTCTGTAACTTGGGACTGGTGTATGGCAGGGAGTCTCTGAGTTTCTGGTTTGTTTCGACCTTACTGAGAAAGAAATAGGTGTCACTAAAGTACTTTGCAGGAGAGACTCTTTGGGTTGTTTGATAGTGTGAGGTAGTGGGTAGAACATGAACTTTGGAGTCAGACACACTGGATTTGATTCCCAGCTCCTCCTCTTATTAGCTGTGTGACCTAGGAAAAGTTCTTGACCTCTCTGAACCTCCTTTTGTTCCACTGTCACATGGAGTTACCATCACCTACCTCTGAGGATTCCTGCATCTGGTAGGTGTTCAACAAATGTTAGGTCCTCTTTCCGAAGGATGGTTACCCTTCTGTTTCATTTCCTATATGAGAGAACCTTCAGAAACTTAGGGCTCACCACTATTTGAGTTGTTTTTCCTGATGACGAGCGAGGAGAAAAAGAACCACCTGAAATCCTGGGTATCAAGAGACAGGCTGTTCTGAAGAGTGCAGTTTCCCGACCTTTTTCACAGCATGACACATACAGGAAATTAGAAGATTTGCGTGGTGCCCCGAACACTCTCACAGGCCAGGCTTGCCGTGGTTAGGGAAGCATCCAGCTGTCCCAGGCCCTGCCCAGCTTCCCCACCGGCAAGGGGGCTGCTCTCTTGGGTACACCTGTACCCAGTTTGTAGCACAGTGTTGGGAAGCACGTGTGGAGTATCAGAAGTCGTGCTTCCTGAGCCTTCCATGGGCACTGCCCGG
The DNA here is from genome assembly GCF_963924675.1 of Phocoena phocoena. Taxonomy (NCBI): domain Eukaryota; kingdom Metazoa; phylum Chordata; class Mammalia; order Artiodactyla; family Phocoenidae; genus Phocoena; species Phocoena phocoena. The sequence goes on from NC_089225.1 coordinate 6,103,148, forward strand.
GGATAGCTCGTGGCCTCAGTGGTGGAACAGCCACTTGGGTCAGCCTCCTTAGGCTCCTGACCCTCAGTTCCTCGTGTGTAAATTGGGAACGTGAAACCTACCTTTCACAGTTTCGAGAAATATCGACAGGCATGGATGTTTTTTTCCCAGGGTAGAACCCAGCTGCATGTTTGGTGTGGGTGGGCCCTGTATGCCTGCTAGCTGTCCTCATCGTCCTTGTCGTTGTCATCGTCACCATCACTGTTATTGCTGACCCTTCAGAAACTACAAAACCACATCATTACAAGAAAAGCAGAGGAATGGCTTTGCCAGGTGCCATTGAGGTTCTCAGACAGGGTTGTACCCTTTGGCACAGAGCTGGAAACTCAAGAGAAATGTTTGAGCTTAGTGTTATAGAGGGTCCATGGGGAAAAGTCTGGAAGGGGCTCTTTTCTCCTTTCTTGGAGAATGCTTGTTTGATTAGGAAACAGTTCCTTCCAAACTCTTGTTTGCAAATAGCAATGTTTTCTTTGCTGCTCCCATTGAGCTTCGTGAAATCTAGGGGATTCTCCTTGTATAGACGCTAAGCTTAGCGTGAGAGATAACTGAGGCAGGAAGGAGCACAGGCCAAAAACAAAAAGGTAAAGGAGGGAATCTTGAAGAGAGTAGTGATCTGCATCTTGGCTCAGAGTGGAAAGGGTGCGGTGTGTGTGGTTTGGAAAGGCGGTGGGGAGGGTCTGTAGGCTCTCACTTATGTGCCTCTCTTCCTGATGTTTTTGCATGACAGAGGGCTTCCTGGAAGAGAGAAACCTTGCAAGATCTCCCTTTCCCTCTGACATGCTTTCAGGATAATTGAGGAGTGATTCTGTAGTCTTCCTAACACAGCTTTGTTCTTCTCTAGACCCTATATCTATGGTCCTACATCCCAGGGAGAAAGGATGCAGATTCTCCAGAATTTCAAGCATAACCCCAAAATCAACACCATCTTCATATCCAAGGTCAGTGTGGCATGCAGCAGCCCCCGGGCCTGGGGGACACTGGATGATTTCTGGGCAGTGAATTGGTATTTGTTGAAGGAACGTCACATGTCAGTTTTCATTCCCACGTGTTCAGTGTCTGGGGGCAGAGGAACGTTGCCTGTCAGGTAGTGGAAGAAGCAGATGTACGGTTTTAATGTACATAATCTATATTCCTAACTCAAGGAGTATATAATCTAGCAAGTCCTTTTGCTTAAGTTTTTCCCACCTCTTTTTGGGATACAGGAATTTTGAGTTGTATTTTCTTTATACAAGGGGGAAAAGTTCATTACCTACTATGGCAAAGGTTGGCATTTGCATAAGGTTCTCTTTGTGGCATTGGAGATTCCTGTGGGTTGTGGGCAGCTTTTGTCCTGGCTCCTGGTATGCCTTGGGGGTGGGTGGTGAATATAAACACAATGCAGAATCATGTAGGCCCCGCTTGGTGATGGTTTTAATTTGCAGTTAGAAGTGGTGGCCCAACAGTTTAGAATAGTCATTCAGGTTAGAACAGACCCAAAGCCCAAAAGAAACGAGATTTACCTATAAAGTGATCATAGATGGGTCAAGCTTTTATTTCTGTGTCTGGGAACTTTGATGGTTGGATCCCCTCCCCACCACCCTCCCCAAGCTAAGGCAGCTACCCAGAGTCAGAATCCAGCCCACTGCAGGCAGTGGCCCCTCCCAGGTCACATGTCCGACCTTTGCTGTTGGCCTCAATAGCCTCCAGTTAAAATTGTGGATGGTTTTGTGCAGACCCATTTCTGTAGCAAAAAATAAGAAGAATCACTCACAGAGAGTCTGTTGATAGGGCCCTCTTGTCTCTGGGTCCCTAGCAGTCACACCAGGACTGTTGCTGAGACAGATGGTTAGGAGTCAGGTCTCGACAGCTTCTATAGGACAGCTCTTAGGAGAACATGCTAGGTCCTTAGAGGCCTGTGTGCATCTGAAGGACCCCGGTACAGATTGAAGAGGATAGTGATTGTTTTTCTGAATTACCTACAGGGCTTATTTAAATTTGAGGCCAGTTGACTTTTTTTTTCCCTTTTTGACTCATATATAAAAACCTTCCCAGGGCTTCCCTGGTGGCGCAGTGGTTGAGAGTCCGCCTGACGATACAGGGGACACGGGTTCGTGCCCCGGTCTGAGAAGATCCCATGTGCCGCGGAGCGGCTGGGCCCGTGAGCCATGGCCGCTTGAGCCTGCGCATCCAGAGCCTGTGCTCTGCAACGGGAGAGGCCACAACAGTGAGAGGCCCATGTACCGCAAAAAAAAAAAAAAAAACTTCCCAGACTCATAGCTGGTTCATTTCTATAGGTGGGTGACACATCGTTTGATCTGCCAGAAGCAAATGTTCTCATTCAGATCTCATCTCATGGTGGCTCCCGGCGGCAGGAGGCCCAGAGGCTGGGGCGAGTGCTCCGAGCAAAAAAAGGTACCTTCTGCTCCAGGCGGTCTGTCTTTTCAAACCACTTCCGTCAGGTGTCTGTGAGGGTGAGCCTGTGCTCCTGGGCTAGGTAGACCCTGAAGGGGATGGACGGGGGTTCCAAAGCAAGGACCAAGGTCTCCTTGGCCATTGTTATTTCTCATGTGCTGGGGTTGAGCATGTGGACGTTTTCCATGGCAGCTGTCTGGAGGTCACAGTCTGAGCTGAGTGTTTGTGTTGGTAGATAGAGGAGCCAGGTAAGACAAGGAGACAGTTGAATTCAGAGTGCGTGATGGTGTAGATGTAGAAGGCAGAAAGCAGAGCATAGACCACCAGTGCAAGTGTAGCAGCTGGCAGCTGTCCCCTGAACCTTGAGTTAAGAGTAAGGGGAGGGCTTGGTAGGAGCAGCTTGGGCAGCCACAAGGTGGATACCTTGCTCATAACCTGTGAAGAGTGGTCCCTTGAGTGGCAGTTTACAGCAGGGACATCACAAGCTCAGTGAATGAAGATGCAAGAGTCCTGCTTCCTCTGCTTGTTAACTGCAGTAAAGGAGCCCAGAACCCAATCATGGGCAGAGTAGAGATTGACGTTTCTGCTAAGAGATAGCATCTTCTTAGCAGACCAGGCAGGTCCTAAAACAAGGACACAGGCCCTGTCCTCAAGGAATTCACTAATCTTAGGAAGAACTTGGACTGCTAGGATGTTTGAAAATGACAGGATTAGTGGGCAGGTGTTGTAATTGTACTGCGTTTGAGTATGTTTAGGAAACAGCTAATTGATTGTGCTTGAAATGGAGACAGGGCAAATTAGTGGAAATAGCAAACATGGACTTGGGCACCAGACCAACTGTGTGACCTTGGGCAAGTAATTTGACCCTCTGAGCTTTGGTTTCTCATCCAAAGTTGGAGTGACAATCCTTACCTTGCAGGACTGTTAATAATGAGGAATAAGAGTACATAACAGAATATAATAGACTGCTGGATAAATCTGACTAGCATATATGAAAGTGTTTCATTACTTATTCCTTACTCATCACACACAAAGCTAATTTGAAAATCCCTTTGAATTTGATTGGAATTTTGTTTTTTAAATACTGTTTGACTCATTTTACAAGGCTATTACCCTGATACCAAAGCCAGAAAAGTTTACTACAGAAAAGAAAATGACAGGCCAATATCCAATGAATACAGTTGTAAAAATCCTCAATAAAATACTAGCAAACCAAATTCAGCATCATATTAGAAGGATCATTCACCATGATCAAGTGGGATTTATACCTGGGATGCAAAGGAGGTTCACCATATGCAAATCAATAAATGTGATATATCACATTAATAGAATTAAAGACAAGATCATATGATCATTTCAATGGATGCAGAAAAAGCATTTGACAAAATTCAACATCTGTTCATGATAAAAACTCTTAACAAATTAGGTATAGGAGGAAAGTACCTCAACATAATAAAGGCCGTATATGACAAGCCCACAGCTAACCTCATACTTAATAGTGAAAGATTTGAAAGCTTTTCCTCTAAGATCAGGAACAAGACAAGGGTGCCCAGTCTCACCAGTCCTATTCAACATTGTACTGGAAGTCCTAACCAAAGCAATTAGGTAAGAAAAAGATATAGAAAGCATCAGAATTGGAAAAGAAGAAGTAAAATTTTCTCTATTTGCAGGTGACATGATTTCATACATAGAAAATCCAGAAGACTTTACCAAAAAACTGTTAGATCTATTCAATGAATTTGGTAAAGTTTCAGGATTCAAACTTTACAAAAATCAGTAGTGTTTCTATACACTAACGACAAATTATCTAAAAAAGAAATAAAATGATTCCATTTACAATAGCATCCAAAACAAGAAAATATTGGGGACTTCCCTGGCAGTCTAGTGGTTAGGACTCCGAGCTGCAGGGGGCACGGGTTCAATCCCTGGTCGGGGAACTAAGGTCTCACATGCCACGCAGCCAAAAAACAAACAACAACAAAAAAAACCCACAATAAAATATTTAGGAATAAATTTAACCAAGGAGGTGAAAGAGCTCTACACCGAAAACTATAAGACATTGATGAGAGAAATGTAAGAAGATAAATGGAAAGTATCCTTTGTTTATGGAGTGGAAGAATTAAAATTGTTAAAATATCTATACTACCCAAAGCCATCTGTAGATTCAATGCAATCCCTATCAAGACTCCAGTGGCATTTTAAACAGAAGTAAAAATAACAATCCTAAAATTTCTGTGGAACCACAAAAGACCCCAAATAGCCAAAGCAAGTTCTGAGAAAGAAGAACAAAGCAGGAGGCATCGCACTTCTGTTTTTAAGTTATATAATAAAGCTGTGGTCATCAAAAGAATATGTTACTGGCACAAAAACAGACTTATAGGGCTCCCCTGGTGGCACAGTGGTTGAGAGTCCACCTGCCGATGCAGGGGATGCGGGTTCGTGCCCCGGTCTGGGAAGATCCCACATGCCGCGGAGCGGCTGGGCCCGTGAGCCATGGCCGCTGAGCCTGTGCGTCCGGAGCCTGTGCTCTGCAACGGGAGAGGCCACGGCAGTGAGAGGCCCGCGTACCGCAAAAAAAAAAAAAAAAAAAAAAAAAAACAGACTTATAGATCAGTGGAACACAATCCAGAGCCCAGAAATTAAACCTGTGCATATATGGTCAACTAATATTTGACAAGAGAACCAAGAATACCCAGTGGAGAAAAGATAGTCTCTTTAATAAACGGTGCTGGGAAAATTGGATATCCACATGTGAAAGGATGAAATTACCCCGTCTTACACCACTAGCAAAAATTGGCTCAAAATGGATTAAAGACTTAAATGTAAAGCTGGAAACCATACAACTTCTAAAGGAAAACAAAGGAAAAATGCTCCTTGACATGGGTCTTGGCAGTGTTTTTTAGGGATATTACACCTAAAGCTTAAGCAACAAAATAAAAAATAAGTGGACTACATCAAACTAAAAAGCTTCTTCGCAGCAAAAGGAATGTTCGACAAAATGAAAAGGCAATGTATGGAATGGGAGAAAATATTTGCAAATCGTATATCTGATAAGGGGTTAATAGCCAAAATAAATGAAGACCTTACACAACTCAATAGCAAAAAAACCAAATAATCCAATCAAAAACTGGACAAAAGACCTGAATAGACATTTTTTCCAAAGAAGATTTACAAATAGCCAACAGGTACATGAAAAGGTGCTAAACTCCACTAATTATTAGGGAAATGCAAATCAAAACTACAATGATGGATGTGAACTAAACTCACCGAGGTAATCATTTCACAATATATGTAAGTCAAATCATTATGCTGTGTACCTTAAACTTATATAGCACTATATGTCAATTTTATCTCAATAAAACAAAGGGAGAAAAAGGAAAATATTTGATATAATATACTTAGCCCTTTTCTTTGCATCTCTGAACTCTTGTAAGACAAGGAAACAGTTGAATTCAGAGGCAGTACACAGATACTTAACTTACTGACATTTGAACTGTGAAGCAAAAATATTCAGATTTTCCTGCAGGATCAGATTTTATAGGCTACGGTATTTTCTGTCCTAGTTACTATGATAATTCTGTTACTGGGTTTTCTCTCTCAACCTTTTTTATTAAAGTAGTTTTAGCATAATGTTTTCAAAAGGGTTATCCATATTGTAGCATGTATTAGTACTTCATTCTTTTTTATTGCTGAATAATAGTCCACTGTATAGACATACCACTTTTTTTGATTATTATTTTTTAAATTTGGGTCTTTGTTGGGTCTTTGTTGCTGCATGTAGGCTTTCTCTAGTTGCGTCGAGCAGGGGCTACTCTTCATTGCGGTGCACGGGCTTCTCATTGTGGTAGTTTCTGTTGTTGTGGAGCACGGTCTCTAGGGCGTGTGGGCTTCAGTAGTTGTGGCTCTCGGGCTCTAGAGTGCAGGCTCAGTAGTTGTGGTGCACGGGCTTAGTTGCTCCACGGCATGTGGGATCTTCCTGGACCAGGGCTCGAACCTGTGACCCCTGCATTGGCAGGCGGATTCTTAACCACTGCTCCACCAGGGAAGTCCCTGGGCATACCACTTTTTAAAATTCATTTATGGACATTTGGATTGTTTCCACTTTCTGGCTCTTAGAATAATGTTTGGGTCATGTAATAAGTTTATGTTTAACGTTTTAATAAACTGCCAGATTGTTTCCAAAGTGATTGTACCATTTTCCATTCTCACCAACAGTGTATGAGCATTTCAGTTTCTCCACATCCTTGACAACAACTGTAATCATCTTTTTTTATTCTAGTCATCCTAGTGTGTGCCAGGTAGTATTTTGTCACGGTTTTGACTTGCATTTCCCTGATGACTAATGATATTGAGCTTTTTTCATGTGCTCATTGACACGTGAATCTTCTTTTTATATCTTCTTCGGGGAACTGTCTGTTCAGATCCTTTGTCCTTTTTATAATTGGTTTATTTGTCTTTTCACTGTTGAGTTGTAATAGTTTTTTGTATTCCCTAGATTCAAATCTCTTATCAGATATGCTTTGTAAATGTTTTCCCCAGTTCTGTGGGTTGTCTTTTCACTTCCTTGATGGTGTCCTTTGAAGCACAAAAGTTTTTAATTTTGATGAAGTCCTCGTGCAGAATCAGGGCAATGGCCCCTCTGACTGCAGAGCTCTCCCACTGCAGTACTTGCTTTGGAACACTGGACCCTTAGTTCCTGCCGTTCTAATAGCTAATATTGTCCTTTTATGTGCCCTCCTCCAGGGATGGTTGCAGAGGAGTACAATGCCTTCTTCTACTCGCTGGTGTCCCAGGACACACAGGAAATGGCTTACTCAACCAAGCGACAGAGGTTCTTGGTAGATCAAGGTTATAGCTTTAAGGTATGTAAGCATTTGGTCTCTGGTTGGAGTAGGACCGAGGCTTTTTTGTACCCAGCCCTCCATGAGAAGTGGGGGGCTGCTGTCAGCATGACCATGGGACAGATTTCAGGCAGGCACAGGACACTGGGGGACATGAGGGTACCTTTGTCCTTGCATGAATTGTGGGGAGCTTTGAAGGAAAAATATTGTGCAGGATCCCTCCTGTTTCCAACTTCTCACAGTGAATGGTCAAAGAATGGGGCCTCTGAAGTAAGAGGCCTGTGGAGTCTCAGCTTGTTAACTTTTTACAGTTGTCTTGAAGAGAAAACATTAGATGTTGGTGGGAAAATGTGCTCGCCTAGTAGGACTCGAGATGAAGGAACTGTGGCTATCACTGTGTTAGTCTAAGCCCCTCGGGGTTACTTTCTCAGGGGGTGCCCCCTCCAGGTAGCTGGGAGAGTCTGCCCTTAGTCATCTGGTAAGCCTGGGCCTCAGTGGGCCTCACAGACATCAGAGCCATCCATGTACTGTAAATCTGGTATTTTAATAGTTTGGGAAATTCTAAAGCTTTGGCGAACTTTCATTGGCTAAGGCATTTGCTTTCTTTCCTATTGACACAAATACTAAGTTTTTGTTAGGATTTAGTGTCCCAAAGGGTTTTTACTTGTGGTAGTGGGTGGAGGGTGCTGGAAGCAAGGGATTAAAAGGATATCTTAGAACATATAAGTTCCCAGGTTCTTGTTTGTGAAAGACTGTAGGCTGCCTTTTCAGATACTTCAGATTGTATCTTTTTCAAATTGGTTTAGGGCAGAACTAATTAGGGAACTAATAGAGTTCCCTTTATTAGCCTTAGAAAAGAGGACAGGGTTGTCTGATCCCTCCCCTTTTAGTCAGAGGCAGTGACACTTTTCAGACTTCTCATGCTGAACTCTAGTTCAGGACACTTGGGACAGTTTTCCAAAGGATTTTCATTTCGACCTTTTTATCCCTCTGTGTAACGTTCGAGCTGATAATAGCATCCATACCTCCTGATTCCCAGGAGAGTCGTAAGGGTAAGAGAAGCAGCGAATCAGGTGCTCTGGGTTCTTTGATGGGTGAGCTTGACAACATGGTACCTGAGCACATGGTTGTCTGTGTAGGTTGGAGCTGCCTTTGCCTTCCTCACCTCCAGGGCTGCCTGCTGAGAGCAGCCAGGTTAGGGTTCCCAGAATCTGGACCCTGGTGATCAGGCCAGGGCAGAAGTGTCCTGTATCTGTACTCCAGATCTGTGGCCACCTGAAGGGTACAGCCAGATACTTCTAGGAATTTTCTTTTAATTAAAATGATGAGAAGAATGAGAGAGAGAGAGAGAGACGAAAAGAAGTTCCTTTTCTGACTCACCAGTCCCCAACCTTTTTGGTGCCAGGGACTGGTTTCATGGAAGACAATTTTTCCACAGACCGGTGGGGAGAGGGCGTAATGCAAGCGATGGGGGTGGGATGGTCCAGGCAGTAATGTGAGCCGTGGGGAGCGGCAGATGAAGCTTTGCTCACTCTCCCGCCGCTCGCCTCCTGCTGTGCGGCCCGGTTCCTGACAGGCCACGGACCGGTACTGGTCCTCAGCCCAGCGGTTGGGGACCCTGCTATACGTAATTAATCCAAGCTTTCTGCAGGGATAGGTAGGCCTTGTAGTAAGTTATCTCCAAAGAAATGAAAACCAAATCTCCACCATGCTTTTATCTTTCTCTTTTGGAAGAAAAATCTTATAAATCCATTCTTAATATCATATCATTTATAAGTGTCCCTCCTGCTGGAAGCCCTGGGTGCCAAGCCTGGAGGTTGAAGGCCTTTTTAAAGGTCAGCCGGCTGTGCCTTTCGGTTTTTGGTCCTTCGTTTACCTGGTGCAAGGTGGGAAAACTACCAGAATGGTTGTTTTAAGATTGCCAAGATTCCTGTTGATCTTCTGTAAGTGATCATTTAGCTGCCATGTGTTGGGAGCAGAGTTTTCTAGAATTTCCTGAACCTCTCCTGCCTTGCAGTCATTAGTTAAGCTCCTTGTTGACAGTGGCTCTGAGGCTGGTCTCTGCACTGCCTGAGAGGAGCTCTCCGTTATTAGCCACCTGCTCTGCTGGGCCTGAGGGGGCAAGTGACCAGACCAGGTGAGCCCAGGAGAAGGCGGGCGGGTCCAGGGAGAGAAAACAAGAGGGTTCTGCGCTGCAGGTGATCACAAAGCTTGCCAACATGGAGGAGGAGGAGTTGGCATTTTCAACAAAAGAGGAGCAACAGCAACTCTTACAGAAGGTCCTGGCAGCCTCTGACCTGGATGCTGAGGAGGAGGTGGTGGCGGGAGAACTTGGCTCCAAATCCAGCCAGGTGAGTTGAGTGGGTGAGGCCCCAGATGTCAGTTCTCCCGAAGGACAGCATCTTAGACACACAGACGCCTGCACAGTCCTTTGTGTGTATGTGCCTGTGTGATTTTCTTAAGAACTTGGAGACTAGAGAAGAGAATCGAAAACACCCCTGCTAACTGTGCCGTGCGTCTGTCTTGTTTTATGTGTCTGAGCACACGGCGGGTGTGGTTGGTCTCCTGCTCTGTTCACATAGCAGTCTGGCCTAAGTATTTGTTAGTATTTGGATGTGGGAGCCCAGGCTCTGCCTAGGGTGGCTACTGGAAGGAGCGTGATGGATCTGGGGCTGCCTTTTTGGCCTTGGGCGCGTCACCTTATCCCTGGCTTCCTCCTCAGTAATGAAACTGAGCCTTCCAGGCTGTAAAATGGGTCTGAGAATCAACTCGTATTGTAGTTTCCATACATTCTTCGAAAAATATTTAGAGTTCTCTGAAAATGCGCAACTTTTCAGTTATTCTGCACATACTTCTTGAATGCCTGCTATGTGCCAGGCAAATATAATACAGTATAACTAATGAAAGTGTCATTATGAGGAATTCTTACTATCAGGCCCTTCCAAGGAGAGAAGTACCGTTTCATCAGGAGCTTTTGAAACTAAGTTGGTGTTAGAGCTGGAAAGTGAGCAATGGCTGGAACAAGGGAAGAAGGGAGCAGTGTCACCAGGGAGGTGCTGCCCTCCCCGCAGCCTGAGACCTTTCTGTCCCCAGACCTGGGGGTTAGGGGCTGGGCCTCCTCCTGGGCACTCTCCACGGGAGCCCAGGGAAACTTCCTGTTTCTGTGTCTGAAGGTGGTGTCTAGTCAATTCCACCTCACAGTGGGTCACCCAGGGTGAGGCTGTGCAAGGCGTGGCTTCAGTGCCTGTCTGTGTACCTTGTTTGGAATCTGGTGCGAGTGGTGTCCCAGGCTCGGGGTCAGACCCTTGACTCGTGTGATTTCTGTTCATACCACACATGTCAAGCAGATGTGGTTATCCCCATTTTACAGATGAGTTCATTGAGGTGCAGACATTCAGTATTTGCCCAAGGCCACCCAGTGAGACACAGAGCCAAGATTCAGGCCCAGGGCTAGAAAGGATTTCCAGTTGATTCAAAGACTTATGATGGGGTCTCAGGAGATTTTGAGGGACTCCTGCCCTCACTGTTAAAATTCCGTTTAGAAAGTGTCATTAAGAGAGGCAGGGTGGTGTATGGCTAGGTACAGGGAATCTGAAGCTGACTGCCTGGGTTCAAGTCCCATCTGTTTAAGAGTTATGTGATCTTGGACAAATACTTCATTTCTCTGTGCCTGTTTCCTCTTCTGTAAGATGGGGATTATAATGGTTGTGAGGATTAGATGAGGTAAGACATGTAAATAAGTATAAGCTGCTTAGAACAATGCCTGAGACATACTAAGTGGTCAGTAAGTGTTATTTTAAAAATAATAAAATCTATGAAACTTTTATAAGTTTTATAAATTTATCTTATTATGATTATAAATATTATAGGAGGAGGGTGTTTTGCTTTGTAAACTAATGGTGGGCCGGGTCGCCCTGCAGGTGTCCCGGCGCTTCGGCACGATGAGCTCCATGTCTGGGGCCGATGACACAGTGTACATGGAGTACCACTCGTCACGGAGCAAGGCTTCCACTAAGCACGTGCACCCGCTTTTCAAGCGCTTCAGGAAATGATGCCCATAGGGTCACGTAGGTAAAACTTGGGTGCCTAGCGCCAGCATTGGAAAGGGATTTTAAACATAGCATTTTCTTTCCACATCTGCGTTCTTTCCAATAGCATCGGCCAAACCAATCCAGATTCAATATCTGTTGACTGTGTTGAAGAAAATGCATCAAGAGCTTGATTCTGTCTTCCTGGGCATTCCAGGGTTTGAAAGTGGGAGTGGGGGGGACTGTATTTTTTGTTTTTTTTCAGACTGCTTTTTAAACTTGTTGGGGAGTGGTCATTCCTGTACATAAAATTTTGTAATATTTAGGTGTATTTATCTTAATGTTCTCCTGAATAAACAGCACTGGGATGTTTAACCACTCTTCATCGTATGCCTTGTTCTTACACCTTGTCACAGGCATGGGCTATGTCTAGATGACAGACCTCCATCAGGGCTCCAGTTGGTGGCATGCCCAGAGGAATTAGACGGGGCCCATCCACAGGGAGCACCGGAGAGACGAGAAGACTTGCCCGTTAGTGCGCAGTGTTGACAGGGGACGGTGGTCCAGAGCGATGGAGGAGCTTGAGCAGTTTGCAGTGCTGCCTGGCCCCTCCCTGTTCAGCTCAGGTGGGTTCCATGGGAGGCACCACAGCTGTAGGTCCTCTAGGTCACCCGAAGGCCATCACCTTCGTAGGGAGCCACAGTGCACACAGCTTCTGATGGTTGATCTTCCCTGAGAGAATCAACTCTTATTTCTACCTCCCCCAGATACATTGTTGATGTGGCTGGGAGGCTGGATTCCTCTTCTAGTAGCAGTTTAGTACCCTTGGATCTTTAACGGCTGGTTCGTCTATTCTGAAAGATGTCTCTGGGCTTTTCTTCTCTGTTCCTGGTATGAAAGAAAAGGTGTTCAGGAAAAGACACACGAGGCAGGATTGGTCCATAGAAGACAGGCAGGCATGCACAGGCATAGGTCGTGAAGAAGAACGTGTTATTTTGAGGAGGCTCGTTCTAGGAGGCGGCAGCCCCGCACCTGGGGACTGTTGGAAGCCTGTGCTAACTAAGGCTGCTCGACATGGAGTCCTGCCCACCCCTGCCGCCCGGCAGCAGTGATCGCAGCCGTCATCGCCCACTTGGGGAGAAGACCACATTCATTCTGTCGAGTGCTTCGGAGCAAAAGCCACCTTCCCTGAATTGCACTTCACTGAGCTGACCTTTTGGGGACAAACGCACTCTCACAGTCTGCCCAGCAGTTGGTGCTGACCCATGGAGAGCCACTGTGTCCGTGCAAAGCCTGGAAATGGCCCCCAGCAGCCGGACCTGAGACCTGTGGTCAGGCACGTCCGTGCTAAGGCCCCTCACCCCAGTGGGTGGCACCCAGATGTCACAGACTGGATTATAACCAGTATTATTTCCAGATTCTCATATCCTGTCATGCTTGAGATACTCAAGCAATGCCAAGCACTTCGTGTATCTCCTTGTTGCTCACTGTTTTCTTGTTCTCTAACCTGTCTACAGATAACGTTGAATTTTACCCAAGCCCTGTGATCCTGGAAAACTGGGACTTTCAAAGAACCACACACCCGCCTGTGCCCCCACCCCCCGCCATCTTTTGTGTTCCGGAAAACAGCTTACCGCAAAGAACCACCTTTCCCCATGTCTGAGATAAGGCTCATGGGTGCCCTCCTTGTCTACCAGTGACAAGGCCAGACACAGACCTTCCAGATTCCCATTCTTTGCTTCGAATGATTAGCTGAAGCGCTTGTCCCCACTGATCAATTGGAACAAAATGCTTGTTAACCAAACCTTGGTTAAGATTCTCTCCTTTCTGCAGGCCCCTGACTTTTGGCCCACGCTCAGCCTACAGCCCCTCCTGCGTCCAGTGGGATTCAGGGTAAAACACTGTCTGATCTGCCATCTGCCATTGCCACTCCCATTCATCCCACTTCCTCAGCCCCTCCTGTGTTTCCTCCTCCCTATAAAAGAAAAACTTTTTTGCTTAACTCTTGAGATGCTTGCTGATCATATGGTCAGTGTGTTTTCTCTGTTGTAATAGCTGCCCTCCCCTTTTTTTTGCAGCAATCCTTTCAAATAAAGTCTCTCCTTGCCAAGTCGGGATTAGTTTTTTATTTGACACCATGTAACAAATTCCTATTTATTCTCTAAAAGTAAGTTGAGATGTATCATCTCCAGGAAACCTAACTCCTGCGCCTACCCCTAAAAGTGTTTCCTGTACTGTGCTATGTCCTTTATGCTGTACTTTTTTTTTTTTTTTTTTTTCATTTTTGGTGTTTACATTTTTGTATCCTGTTGGTTTGAGTTCTATCTGTACCCCAATATCTGGCATATAGGAGGTATCCAGTGACTATTGAATTGGACTCTTTTCAAAGTTTATGGACTTAAAAGGAACACAATAACCCTGCCTGCTTACATCTTGAGGGAAGTTGTGAGGGAACCTCTCACTGGTAACCATCTATCCTGTTATCCCTTCCTGCTGCCTTTTCCCTGAACCAGCCCTTATACCCATAGCAGATGGAATTTATAGGACAAAGTACCAAATAGGAGAGCTGCACAAAGAGATTTGCTGAGGGGCCCTGAGTCTTCCACTGAGCACTGTTCGGCACATGCATGTAAAGAAGCTACCCAAGGCTGGGGAAGGAACCACATGAAAGGATCAGGGGGAGCTTATCCAGGGCCTGGACTATTCCTGTTCCCACCAGCCAGACTGAAAATCCTCAACTCACAGGGCATCTGATAGAGTGTTCGGCAAGGTTTTGCTTCAGTATTGTGGAAAGTTAGACCTAAACTAATGCTGCATGAGTCCTAACAAAAGTTTGAAGGCAAGACCCAAAAGGATCCAATTATTTCCAAGTAACTTACTACAATCCAGGACAAAGCTAATTATTACAGCACAAAAATATCTAGCAACCAATAAGGTAAAACTTGCACTGTCTGACATCCAATCAGAAAATTACCAGGCAAGCAAAGAGCCAGGAAAATACAACTCATAATGAAAAGACTTGTTTCCATACTCTCTGTGACATTTCTTATTTGCTTGCTCTGACAAAGTAAGCTGCCCAGTGGCGAGGCCCACATGGCAAGGAATGGAGGGAGCCTCAGTCCAATGGCCCACGGTGGGCTGAATCCTGCCAATACTCACAGGAGTGAGCTTGGAAACTGTTCCTCTCTTGGTTGAGCCTACAACCAATGACTACATTGGTTAGATGACTACAGCCCTAACCTACCCCTTGATTGTATCCTGTGAGAGACGTGAACCAGAGGACACAGCTAAGGTCCTGGATTCCTGATGTGCAGAAACTGTGAGATAATAAATGTCATTTTAAGCCACAAAATTTTAAATTTAAAAAAATTTTAAATTAAAAAATGTCATTACTTCTCTTTTTTTTTTTTTTTTTTTTTGCGGTACACGGGCCTCGCACTGTTGTGGCCTCTCCCATTGTGGAGCACAGGCTCCAGACACGCAGGCTCAGCGGCCATGGCTCACAGGCCCAGCCGCTCCGCGGCATGTGGGATCTTCTCGGACCGGGGCACGAACCTGTGTCCCCTGCCTCGGCAGGCAGACTCTCAACCACTGCGCCACCAGGGAAGCCCCTACATCTCTTTTTTAAGAAAGAAAATTGACTGCTAAGTTCTGGAGATGGATAGTGGTCACAGTTGCCCATGATTACAAAGCAATAGATAACTAATAAAGATTTTGGTACCAAGCGTGGGATGCTGTTGTAACAAATACTCAAAAATGTGGCAGTGGCTTTGTAACTAAGAAGTGGGGAGAGGCTGGATTTTGAGGAACATGTTAGAGAATGCCTAAATTACCTTCAACAGACTATTAGTGGAAATCTGGACTTTGAGAACACTGCCAGTGAGTGCTTAAAAGGAAGTGAAGAAGCTGCTATTGGAAACTGGAGGAAGGGGGATCTCTATTACACAGTGGCCAAAAATTTAGTGACACTGTCATCTGCAGTTATATGGAAAACAATGTGTCCAATGAACTTTGTGGTCTAGATTTGCAAGATTTGCAAGCAAAATGTTCAAGTAGCCACCTGATTTCTTCTTGCTGCTTAAATAGTAAAATGTGAAAGGAGAGAGAAAAAATGAGGGCAGAACTGTTTTTAAAAAGGAGGCAGAGAGGACACTTTTTGTGCAGGGAAACACAGATAAAGACGGCAGACTATGCTCTGTGACCACAGTGGAATTAGATTTAAAATCAGTAAAAGAAAGATCTATTGGAAACCCCCAAATATTTGATGAGATATCTTATTAAAAACTATGCAATCAAGAAGACTATTGAGGGCTTTCCTGGTGGCACAGTGATTGAGAATCTGCCTGCCAATGCAGGGGACACAGGTTCAAGCTCTGGTCTGGGAAGATCCCACATGCCGTGGAGCAACTGGGCCCGTGAGCCATAGCTACTGAGCCTGCGTGTCTGGAGCCTGTGGTCTGCAACAAGAGAGGCCGCAACAGTGAGAGGCCTGCGCACCACGATGAAGAGTGGCCCCTGCTCGCCGCAACTAGAGAAAGCGCTTGCACAGAAATGAAGATCCAACACAACCAAATAAATAAATAAATAAATTTATTTTAAAAAAAACTATCGAGAAATATCTTTAAGTATTGAAAGAAAAAACCCAGCAACTTAGAATTCTATACCCAGCGAAAAGATCTTTCAAAAATAAAAGTGAAATTCTTCTTCAGATAGAGGATTGCTGAAAAGAATTCATTACTAGCAGACCAGCACTAAAGGTCATGTTAAAGGAAGTCCTTTGAGGAAAATATAATGCTAGTTAGAAATTTGTATCTACATAAAGGATTGAAGACCACTACAAACTACCTTGATAAATATAAAAGGTTTTCTATGTACATTTTTTTAAAGGAGAACTGATCTCTAACTTCTGGAGATGGATAGTGGTCATAGTTGCACAACAGTGTGAATGTACTTAATGCCACTAAATTGTGCACTTAAAAGTGGTTAAAATGGGGCATCCCTGGTGGCACAGTGGTTGAGAGCCCGCCTGCTGATGCAGGGGACACGGGTTTGTGCCCCGGTCTGGGAAGATCCCACATGCCGCGGAGCGGCTGGGCCCGTGAGCCATGGCCGCTGAGCCTGCGCGTCCGGAGCCTGTGCTCCGCAAAGCCGCAACAGTGAGAGGCCCGCGTACTGCAAAAAAAAAAAAAAAAAAAAAAAAAAGTGGTTAAAATGGTAAATTTTATGTTTATGTATATTTTACCACAATAAAAAACTAAAGATAACTGTTTAGAACAAAGGAAATGTATTGTGGAGTTTATAACATGTAAAAGTAAAATGTATAACAACAATAGTACAAAAGCCTAGAGAGTAGAAGTTGATGTGTACTGTTGTAAGGTTCTTGTGTTATACATAAAGTGGTATAACATTACTTGAAAGTCGCCTGTGGTACTGAAGCAACCACTAAAATAACATAAAGAATTATGGTTAATAAACCAATATAGAAGATAAAATGAAGTCATGAAAAATACTCAATTCTAAAGAAGTCAGAAAAAGAGGAAGAAGGAAATAAGGAGCAGATGGGACAAGTAGAGAATAAATAGGAAATGGTCTAAACGTGCTCATTTAAAAATCAGAAATTGTCAGATTTTTTAAAGAAGAACAAAATTATGCTGCCTACAAGATTTAATATTACGATGCAAATAGGTTTAAAGAATGGAACAATATATACTATGCTAACATGAAGCAAACGAAAGCTGGAGTAGCTATATTAATATTGGGCCAAGTGGATTTCAGAGCAAAGAATATTACCAGGGTCATTTTATAAAGAGGAGCTAATAATTCTAAACATTTATGTCCCTAATTACAGCTTAAAAATACTTGAAGCAAAAACTGATACACCTGAAAGAAGAAATAGAAAAATTCACATTTCAGAGATTTTAATACCTTTTTCTCAATAATAGAATAAGTAGATCAAAAATCAGTAAAGATACAGAAGACTTAAACAACACTGTTAACCAACTTCACCTGACTGACATTTATAAAACACCACCCAGTAACCGCAGAATACACATTCCTTTCAAGTTCATACAGATCATTTACTAAGATTCAATTCTGGGCCGTACAACCAGTCCCAATAAATTTAAAAGGATTCAAGTCACACAAGCTCTGTTCTTTGACCACAGTGGAAGTAAATTAAAAATCTGTAAAAGATCTGTGGGAAACCCCCAAATAAATTTAAATTAAAAAAAAAATCAAAGCGAAATTACTATTTTTGAATTGAGTGAAAATGAAAACTACATTACATATATATATATATATATATATATATATATATAAAAGTTATTTATTTCTGGCTGTTGGGTATTCGTTGCTGCACATGGGCCTTCTCTAGTTGCTGTGAGCAGGGGCTACTCTTCGTTGTGGTGTGTGTGCTTCTCATTGCGGTGGCTTCTCTTGTGGAGCACAGGCTCTAGGCACACGGGCTTCAGTAGTTGTAGCACACGGGCTCCATAGTTGTGGCTTGTGGGCTTTAGAGTGCAAGCTCAGTAGTTGTGGCACATGGGCTTAGTTGCTGTACGGCATGTGGGATCTTCCCGGACCAGGGATTGAACCCGTGACCCCTACATTGGCAGGTGGATTCTTAACCTCTGTGCCACTAGGGAAGTCTGAAAACTATTGATTTTGTTTATAATTTTCTGTATATTATGTTTTGACATCTTAAAAACTGTTCTGGTTGGGGAGAGATACCCCTTGCTGAGACTAGCATATTCTGTTTTTTGTTTTTTTTAAATTGAAGTATAGCTAACTTACAATGCTCTGTTAGTTTCTGGTATACGACAGAGTGATTCAGTTACATATACATTTTTCCATATTCTTTTCCATTATGGTTTATTACAGGATGTTGAATATAGTTCCCTGTGCTATATAATAGGACCTGTGTTTATCCATTCTATATATACTAGTTTGCATCTGCTAACCCCAAACTCCCAATCCATCCCTCCCCTTTCCCTGTTGGTAACCACAAGTCTGTTCTCTATGTCTATGAGTGTTTCTGTTTCATAGGTAAGTTCATTTGTGTCATAGTTTAGATTCCACATGTAACTGATGTCATATGGTATTTGTCTTTCTCTTTCTGACTTACTTCACTTAGTATGATAATCTCTAGGTCCATCCATATGGCATTATTTCATTCTTTTTTTGTGGCTGGGTAGTATTCCACTGTGTGTGTGTGTGTGTGTGTGTGTGTGTGTGTACCACATCTTCCTTATCCATTCATCTGTCGATGGACATTTAGGTTGCTTCCATGTCTTGGCTATTGTAAATAGTGAGCCTAGCCAATTCTTGAGACAGCAAAGGGCACAGCCAGGAGCATGTCTTTGATTTACAGACTAAACAGTCCAGAGCCATATCTCCTCTATCTGGCCCATACACCCCAGGAGGCGATATACTCTGTCTTAATCATCCCAGGGCCAGTTACCAGGCAACTAGGGACCACCCTTACAATGTAGAGCCAGCTGAAATTATTCAAACTAGAGAGTTCTAAACTGTTCATTCTGCCCTGCCTTGCCTGTCCCACAGAAACTCCAATAAAGATTCTAGCTTTGGCTTTCCCCTTGCTCCTGCTTTCTGTGTGCTGACCACTCTGAGGCTTTCCCATGTGGCCCTACATGGAACGGTATGCTGTGCATCCAATTTTAGGACCTGGGAGCATAACAAATTTGTTTTCCTGAGCCTCTTGTGTGTCGCCTCTTGTGGCTACACCTGTCAATCACATAAAAGAACACAGAACAAAAAACAACATACCGGAGGGGGACCTTCAAGATGGAGGAGGAATAAGACGTGGAGATCACCTTCCTCCTTACAAGTACATCAAAAATATATCTACAAGTGGAACAACTACAGAACAGCTACCGAATGCTGGCAGAAGACCTCAGACTTCCCAAAAGGCAAGAAATTCCCCACGTACCTGGGTAGGGCAAAAGAAACAAGAAAAAACAGACAAAAGAATAGGGACAGGACCTGCACCTCTGGGAGGGAGCTGTGGAGGAGGAAAGGTTTCCACACACTAGGAAGCCCCTTTGCGGGCAGAGACTGTGGGTGGCGGAGGGGGGAAGCTTTGGAGCCATGGAGTAGAGTGCAGCAATAGGGGTGCAGAGGGCAAAGCGGAGAGATTCCTGCACAGAGGAACGGTGCCGACCAGCACTCACCAGCCTGAGAGGCTTGTCTGCTCACCTGCTGGGGCAGGTGGGTGCTGGGAGCTTGAGGCTCTGGCTTCAGAGTTCAGAACCCAGGGAGAGGACGGGTTGGCTGTGTGAACACACCCTGAAGGGGCTAGTGCGGCACAGCTAGCCGGGAGGGAGTCTGGGGAAAAGTCTGGACCTGCCGAAGAGACAAGAGACCATCGTTTCACGGTGCACGAGGAGAGGGATTCAGAGCACCACCTAAATGAGCTCCAGAGATGAGCGCGAGCCACGGCTATCGGCTTGCACCCCAGAGACGGGCATGAAACGCTAAGGCTGCTGCTGCAGCCACCAAGAAGCCTGTGTACAAGCACAGGTCACATCCACACCTCCCCTCATGGGAGCCTGTGCAGCGCGCCACTGCCAGGGTCCCATGTTCCAGGGACAACTTCACCGGGAGAACACATGGCGCGCCTCAGACTGTTGCAATGTTGTGCTGGCTTCTGCCACTGCAAGCTTGCCCCTCTTTCTAATTATGACTACCGTACCCCTCCCTCCCCCCAGCCTGAGTGAGTGAGAGCCCCCTAATCAGCCGCTGCTTCCATTCCCTTCTATCTTGGTGGGAACAGATGCCTGAGGGTGACGTACACGCAGAGGTGGGTCCAAATCCAAAGCTGAACCCCGGGAGCTGTGCAAACAAAGAAGAGAAAGGGAAACTTCTCCATGCAGCCACAGGAGTAGCGGATTAAATCCCCACAGTCAACTTGATGTACCCTGCATCTGTGGAATACCTGAATAGACAAAAAATCATCCCAAAATTGGGGTGGTGGACTTTAGGAGCAACTGTAGACTTGGAGTTTGCTGTCTGTAACTGATTTGTTTCTGATATATATGTTTACCTTAGTTTAGTTTTTAGCGCTTGTTGTCATTGGTGGATTTGTTTATTGGTTTGGTTACTCTTAATTTTTTAAAAAAATTATTTTTTTATGTTAATAATTTATTATTATTTTTTTCCTCCCTTTTCTTCTGAGCCATGTGGCTGACAGGGTCTTGGTGTTCCCGCCTGGTGTCAGACCTGACTCTCTTAGGTGGGAGAGCCGAGTTCAGGACATTGGACCACCAGAGACCTCCCAGCCCCACATAATATCAATTGGTGAGAGCTCTCCCAGAGATCTCTGTCTCAGTGCTAAGACCCAGCTCCACCCAATGGCCAGCAAGCTCCAGTGCTGGATGCCCCGTGCCAAAAAACTAGTGAGACCGGAACACAACCCCACCCATTAGCAGAGGCTGCCTAAAATCATACTAAGTTCACAGACACCCCAAAACACACCACAGGAAGTGACCCTGCCCACCAGAAAGACCAGATCCTGCCCCATCCACCAGAACAGAGGCACCAGTCCTCTCCACTAGGAAGCCTACACAAGCCACTGAACCAACATCACCAACTGGGGGCAGACACCCAAAACAATGGGAACTAGAAACCTGCAGCCTGCAAAAAGGAGACCCCCCAAACAGTAAGTTAAAGAAAGTGAGAAGACAGAAAAGTATGCTGCAGATGAAGGAGCAAGGTAAAAACCTACCAGACCAAACAAAGAGAAAATAGGCAGTCCTTCTGAAAAAGAATTCAGAGTACTGATAGTAAAGATCCAAAATCTTGGAAATAATAGAATGGAGAAAATAATAAAACATTTAACAAGGACCTAGAAGAACTAAAGAGCAAACAAACAACGATGAACAGCAAAATAAATTAAATTAAAAATTCTCTAGATGGAATCAATATTAGAATAACTGAGGCAGGAGAATGGAGAAGTGACCTGGAAGATAAAAGAGTGGGAATAACCGTCACAGAGCAGAATAAAGAAAAAAGAATGAAAAGAATTTAGGCCAGTCTCACAGATCTCTGGGACAACATTAAATGCACCAACATTCGAATTATAGGGGTCCCAGAAGAAGAAGAGATAAAGAAAAGGACAGAGAAAATATTTGAAGAGATGATAGGTGAAATTTTCCCTAACAACAGGAAGGAAATAGTCAAGTCCAGGAAGTGCAGAGAGTCCCACTCAGGATAAATCCAAGGAGAAACATACCAAGACACATATTAATCAAACTATCAAAAATTAACTACAAAGAAAAAATATTAAAAGCAGCAAGGGAAAAACAAAAAATAACATAGAAAGGAATCCCGATAAGGTTAACAGCTGTTCTTTCAGCAGAAGCTCTGCAAGCCAGAAGGGAGTGGCAGGACATATTTAAAGTGATGAAAGGGAAAAACCTACAACTAAGATTTCTCTACCCAGCAAGGATCTCATTCAGATTTGAAGGAGAAATTAAAACCTTTACAGACAAGGAAAAGTTAAGAGAATTCAGCACCACCAAACCAGCTTTCCAAAAAAATGCTAAAGGAACTTCCCTAGGCAGGAAACACAATAGAAGGAAAAGACCTACATAAACAACCCCAAAACATTTAAGAAAAAGGTAATAGTAACATACATATCAATAATTACCTTAAATGTAAATGGATTAAATGCTCCCACCAAAAAGACATAGACTGGCTGAATGGATACAAAAACAAGACCCATATATATGCTGTCTACAGAGACCCACTTCAGACCTAGGGACAAATACAGATTGAAAGTGGGGGATGGAAAAAGATATTCCATTCAAATGGAAATCAAAAGAAAGCTGGAGTAGCAATTCTCATATCAGAAAACAGACTTTAAAATAAAGACTATTACAAGGGACAAAGGAGGACACTACATAATGACTAAAGGATCAATGCAAGAAGAAGATATAACAATTGTAAATATTTATGCACCCAACATAAAGCACCTCAATACATAAGGCAAATGCTAACAGCCATAAAACGGGAAATCAATAGTAACACAATCATAGTAGGGGACTTTAACACCCCACTTTCACCAATGGACAGATCATCCAAAATGAAAATAAATAAGGAAACACAAGCTTTAAATGACAATTAAACAAGACGAACTTAATTGATATTTATAGGACATTCAATCGAAAAACAACAGAATACACTTTCTTCTCAAGTGCTCATGAAACATTCTTCAGAGTAGATCATATCTTGGGTCACAAATCAAGCCTTGGTAAATTTAAGAAACTTGAAATCGTATCAGTTATCTTTTCTGACCACAATGTGATGAGACTAGATGTCAATTACAGGAAAAAAAAACTGTAAGAAATACAAACACATGGAGACTAAACGATATGCTACTAAATAACCAAGAGATCACTGAAGAAATCAAAGAGGAAAGCAAAAAATATCTAGAAACAAATGCCAATGAAAACACGACAACCCAAAATCCTATGGGATGCAGCAAAAGCATTTCTAAGAGGTAAGTTTATATCAATACCATCCTACCTCAAGAAACAAGAAAAATCTCAAATAAACAACCAAACCTTACACCTAAAGCAATTAGAGAAAGAAGAACAAAAAAACCCCCCAAAGTTAGCAGAAGGAAAGAAATCATAAAGACCAGATCAGAAATAAATGAAAAACAAATGAAGGAAACAATAGCAAAGATCAGTAAAACTAAAAGCTGGTTCTTTGAGAAGATAAACAAAATTGATAAACCATTAGCCAGACTCATCAAGAAAAAAAGGGAGAAGACTCAGATCAACAGAGTTAGAAATGAAAAAGGAGAAGTAACAACTGACACTGCAGAAATACAAAGGATCATGAGAGACTACAACAAGTAACTATATGCCAGTAAGATGGACGACCTGGAAGAAATGGACAAATTCTTAGAAAAGCACAACCGTCCGAGACTGAACCAGGAAAAAATAGAAAATATGAACAGACCAATCACAAGAAATGAAATTGAAACTGTGATTAAAAATCTTCCAACAGACAAAAGCCCAGGACCAGATGGCTTCACAGGCAAATTCTATCACACATTTAGAGAAGAGTTAACACCTATCCTTCTCAAACTCTTCCAAAATACAGCAGAGGGAGGAACACTCCAAGACTTATTTGACAAGGCTACCATCACCCTGATACCAAAACCAGAGAAAGACGTCACAAAAAAAGAAAACTACAAGGCAATATAACTGTGAACATAGATGCAAATATCCTCAACAAAATACTAGCAAACAGAATCCAACAGCACACTAAAAGGGTCATACACCATGATGAAGTGGGATTTATCCCAGGGATGCAAGGATTCTTCAATAAAATCAATCAGTGTGATACACTGTATTAACAAACTGAAGGATTAAAACTTTATGATAATCTCAATAGATGCAGAAAAATACACAAAATTCAACACCCATTTATGATAAAAACTCTCCAGAAAGTAAGCATAGAGGAAACCTCCCTCAACATAATAAAGGCCATATATGACAAACCCACAGCCAATATCGTTCTCAATGGTGAAAAACTGAAACCGTTTCCGCTAAGATAGGGAAGAAGACAAGGTTGCCCACTCTCACCACTATTATTCAACATAGTTTTGGAAGTTTCAGCCACAGCCATCAGAGAAGAAAAAGAAAAGAATCCAAATCAGAAAAGAAGAAGTAAAACTGTCACTGTTTGCGGATGACATGATACTATACATAGAGAATCCTAAAGATGCTACCTGAAAACTACTAGAGCTAATCAATGAATTTGGTAAAGTAGCAGGATACAAAATTAATGCATAGAAATCTTTCATTCCTATACACTAACAATGAAAAATTTGAAACAGAAATTAAGGAAACACTCCCATTTACCATTGCAACAAAGAGAATAAAGTACCTAGGAATAAACCTACCTATGGAGGCAAAAGACCTGTATTCAGAAAACTATAAGACAATGATGAAAGAAATTAAAGATGATACAAACAGATGGAGAGATATACCATGTTCTTGGATTGGAAGAATCAACATTATAAAAATGACTGTACTACCCAAAGCAATCTACAGATTCAATACAATCCCTATCAAACTACCAATGCCATTTTTCACAGAACTAGAAGAAAAAGTTGCACAATTTGTATGGAAACACAAAAGACCCCGAATAGCAAAAGCAATCCTGGAAAGAAAAACGGAGCTGGAGGAATCAGGCTCCCTGACTACAAAGCTACAGTAATCTAGACAGTATGGTACTGGCACAAAAACTGAAATATAGATAAATGGAACAGGATAGAAAGCCCAGAGATAAACCCAGGCACATATGGTCACCTTATCTTTGATAAAGGCAGCAAGAGTATACAATGGAGAGAAGACAGTCTCTTCAATAAATGTTGCTGGGAAAACTGGACAGCTACATGTAAAAGAATGAAATTAGAACACTTCCTAACACCATATACAAAAATAAACTCAAAATGGATTCGAGACTTCAATGTAAGGCCAGAGACTATCAAACTCTTATAGGAAAACATAGGCAGAACACTCTGTGACACGAATCACAGCAAGATCCTTATTGACCCACCTCCTAGAGAAATGGAAATAAAAACAAAAATAAACAAATAGGACCTAATGAAACTTAAAAGATTTTGCACAGCAAAGGAAGCCATAAACAAGACGAAATGACATCCCTCAGAATGGGAGAAAATATTCTCAAATGAAGCAACTGACAAAGGATTAATCTCCAAAATATATAAGCAGCTTATGCAGCTCAATATAAAAAAAACAACAACCCAATCCAAAAATGGGCAGAAGACCTAAACAAACATTTCTTCAAAGAAGATATACAGATTGGCAACAAACACATGAAAGGATGCTCAACATCACTAATCATTAGAGAAATGCAAATCACAACTACAATGAGGTATCACCTCACAGTAGTCAGAATGGCCATCATGAAAAAATCTACAAACAATAGATGCTGGAGAGAGTTTGGAGAAAGGGAACTCTCTTGCACTATTGGTGGGAATGTAAATTGATACAGACACTGTGGAGAACAGTATGGAGGTTCCTTAAAAAACTAAAAATAGAGCTACCATATGACCCAGAAATCCCACTACTGGGCATATACCCTGAGAATACCATAATTCAAAAAGAGTCATGTACCACAGTGTTCATTGCAGCACTATTTACAATAGCCAGGACATGGAAGCAACCTAAGTGTCCATCGACAGATGAATGGATAAAGAAGATGTGACACATATGTATGATGGAATATTACTCAGCCATAAAAAGAAACGAAATTGTTATTCGTAGTGAGGTGGATGGACCTAGAGTCTGTCATACAGAGTGAAGTAAGTCAGAAAGAGAAAAACAAATACCATATGCTAACACATATATATGGAATCTAAAAATAAAAAGGTTCTGATGAACCTAGGGGCAGGACAGGAATAAAGTGCAGATGTAGAGAATGGACTTGAGGACACGGTGGGGGGAGGGTAAGCTGGGACAAAGTGAAGGAGTGTCATTGACATGTATACTCTACCAAATGTAATATAGATAGCTAATGGGAAGCAGCTACATAGCACAGGGAGATCAGCTTGATGCTTTGTGACCACCTAGAGGTGTGGGATAGGGAGGGTGGAAGGGAGATGCAAGAGAGAGGAGATATGGGAATATATGTATACATATAGCTGATTCACTTTGTTATACAGCAGAAACTAACACAACACTGTAAAGCAGCTATACTCCAATAAAGATGTTAAAAAAGGAAAAACCAACATACCAAATTCGGGGAATGCAAGCAGTGGTACTTAGAGAGAAATATATAGCATTAAACTATATTAGTAAATAAGAAAGGTCTGGGACTTCCCTGGTGGTCAGAGTCCACTTTCCAATGTAGCGCACATGGGTTTGATCCCTGGTCAGGAAACTAAGATCCCACATGCCATGGGGCAACTAAGCCTACATGACACAACTAGAGAGCTGGTGTGCCACAAACTACAGAGCCCACACACTATGGAGCCCGTGCACCACAACTACAGAGCCCACGCATCCTGGAGCCTGCATGCCACAACTAGAGTGAGAAATCCCACACACCACAACTAGAGAGAAGTCCCTGTGCCACAACTAGAGAGAAGCCTGTGTGCCACAACTAGAAAGAAGCACACGTGCCACAGTGAAGAGCCTGGGCGCCACAACACAAGATGCCACCTGCTGCAATGAAGATCCTGTGTGCTGCAAGTAAGACCTGATTCAGCCAAAAAAAGAAAAAAAAAAAAGTAATAACAAATAAATATGAAAAAAATGGAAGATCTGAAATCATTGACCTCAGCTTCCAATTTAAGAAACTACAAAAAGAAGAGCAAATAAAATACAAAGCAAGCAAAAGGAGATAAAAATCAAAACAGAAAGTCAATGGATAGAAGCAAAACAATATAGAAAACCGACAGAAACTGAAAACTGGTTCTTTGAAAAGAAAAGTAAAATTGATAAACTTTTAGCCAGACTGATCAAAAAAAAAAGACACAAAATACCAATATTGGGAATGAAAGAGATGACATTACTACAAATCCTACAGATACTAAAAGGATAGCAAGTGAATATTATGAACAACTGTACATATTCCTTCCCCCTAAAAATACTTCTATGAAGAGAGCATTACTCTGATAATGAAAGCAGACATAGACAGTTCAGGAAAAGAAAACTACAGACGAATATCCCTCATAAATATAGATGTAAAATTTTCTTAAAATTTTAACAAATCGAATCTGTAATAAGAATAATACATGATGGCTAAGTGGATTTTACCCGAAGATTGCAGGTTGTTTTAACATTTGAAAATCAATCAATATCATTCCTCATGTTGAAAAACCATCTGATCATCTCAATAGATAAAAAGAAAACATTTGACAAAATCCAACCTCCTTTCATGATAAAACCCAGGAAACCAAGAATAGATGAAAACTTTCTCAAACTGATACAGGGCATCTACAAAAAACCTACAGTTAACAGCATACTTAACGTTGAAAGACAATGCTTTCCCACTAAGGTCAGGGACAAAGCAAGTATGTCCATTCTCACTACTTTTATTTGACACTGTACTGGAGACTAGCCAGTATAATAAGGTAAGAAAAAAAGATGTCATACAGGCTAGAAAGGAAGGGATAAACCTATCTTTATTTGCAGGTGACTTGATTATCTGTGTAAAAATCTCATGGAATCTATAAAAAATTTTTCTGTAGTACAAACGAGTGAGTTTAGCATGGTTGCAGTATATATCAACATATAAAACTCAATTACATTTTTATGAACTAGCAACAATCAGTTGGAAATTGAAGCAAAAGTACTGTTTATAATAGCATAGGAAATTAGAAATGCTTAGGGTTAGTCTTCTGAAAGATATCAATTCTGCCTATATTAATTTGTAAATTAAGTCTATTTTAAATCAAATTCTTTACCAGGTTTTTCAAGGGAATTTACAAACTAATTGTAAAATAACTATAAAAACATAACACAAAACAGCTCATACAGCTCAATATGGAAAAAAAGACCAAATCAAAAAATGGGCAGAAGACCTAAATAGACATTTCTCTAAAGAAGATATACAGATTGCCAACAAACGTATGAAAGGATGCTCGATATTGCTGATTATTAGAGAAATGCAAATCAAAACTACAATGAGGTCTCACCATACACCCCTCAGAATGGCTGTCATCAAAAGGTCTACAAATAATAAATGCTGGAGAGGGTGTGGAGAAAAGGGAACCCTCCTACACTGTTGGTGGGAATGTAGATTGATACAGCCACTATGGAAAACAGTATGGAGGTTCCTCAAAAAACTAAAAATAGAGTTGCCATATGACCCAGCAATTCCACTCCTAGGCATATACCTGAACAAACTAATTTGAAAAGATACGTGCACCCCTATGTTCATAGCAGCACTCTTTACAGTAGCCAAGACATGGAAACAACCTAAATGTCCATGGACAGATTAATGGATAAAGAACATGTGGTATATATACACACTGGAATACGGGAATCAGCCATAAAAAGGAATGAAATAATGCCATTTGCAGCAACATGGATGCAACTAGAGATTATCATACTAAGTGAAGTAAGTAAGAGAAGGATAAATATATACATTACTTATATGTGGGATCTTTAAAAAATGAACTTATTTACAAAACAGAAACATTCACAGACATTGAAAACAAATTTATGGTTACCAAAGGGGAAAGGCGGGGGAGGAATAAATTAGGAGCTTGGAATTAAAGATACACACTACTATGTATAAAATAGATAAACAGGGACTTCCCTGGTTGTCCAGTGGTTAAGACTACGCCTTCCAATGCAGGGGTTGTGGGTTTGATCCCTGGTTGGGGAGCTAAGATCCCACATGTCTCGTGGCCACAAAACCAAAACATAAAACAGAAGCAATATTGTAACAAATTCAATAAAGGCTTTAAAAATGGTCCACATCAAAAAAATCTAAGAAAAAGAAAAATAAACAACAAGGTTCCCTACTGTATAGCACAGGGAACTATATTCAATTATTCAATATCTTGTAATAACCTATAATGGAAAAGAAGTTGAAAAAAATATATACGTATATGTTTGTGTGTGTATATATATATATATAAAACTGAGTCACTTTGTACACCAGAAACTAACAACATTGTAAATCAAATATACTTCAATTAAAAAATAAACAAAAATATTAATGTGATAATTTATAAGAAGAGTGCTGTAGGCACAGGAACAGAAAAATACACCAGTTAGAATGAAATTGAGAGCCTGGAAAAGGACATTATTGAGAACTTGATCTGTGCTAGAAGTAACATTATGTGAGTATATATATACACCTTCATACATCTATATCCATTTTAATATTCATCTAATATCTCCCTTCCTTCCTCCATTCCTCCCTCCTTCCCTTCTCTCCTATCTATCTATCTACCTATCTAATCTATCTGTCATCTATCTCCCCATGAGTTCACATTGATAGCTGTAATTCCAGTTCAAGGCACAGGGTTTATTTTATCCTTACTTTCATATTTACAACTCCCTTCTCTGACAGTGAGAAAACTGGCTCCCATTTACACAATATATTTTTTATTTACTCAGTCCTAGAATGTACATAAAGTAGTTTTAGAGGTGTTAATTTTTGCCTCTGTGAAAAATAAGCCTACTAATTAGAGTTCAGTGCTTGTTTAGGGATGTTTTGGGGTTTTAGCCTGAGGACATGTAGTCTTAATACTGTGTTCAAATGTTACCTGGGTTCTTTTCCCAATCTCCCTTCAGTGTGGTTATGTTATTCATTTGATATGCAGTTTGGTTCATTTGGGGGGAGGGATTGGGTTAAATTTTAGTTTTATTAAATTTTCCCCTTACTTGATGATTTTACTTATTTTCCTTTTTTGAGTATGTGAAACACTAACATGGTTCCAAAAGTCTGGATTGTACCAAAAATTATATTCAGATAAGTGTCTTTCTCCCACCCATATTTCCTCTGTCTTTTCCATCCATTTCCTGACATGCCCCATAGGTATCCAGTCTTAGCTTATCTTGTCTGTTTCTTTATGGTCAAGTGAGTAGACACATGTATATTTTCTTATTTTTTCCTTCTTTATTTTTATTTCTTCTTTCTTACACAATAGGTAGTATACTGTAGATAACCTTTTTTAAAAAAAAGTTTATTTATTTATTGGCTTAGTTGTGGCATGCGGGATCTTTCGTTGTGGTGCGTGGGCTTCTCTGTAGTAGTGGTGCATGGGCTCCAGAGCACGTGGGCTCTGTAGTTGTGGTGTGTGGACTCCAGAGTGCATGGGCTCTGTAGTTGCAGCATGCGGGCTATCTGGTTGTAGTGTGCAGGCTTAGTTGCCCCATGGCATGTGGAATCTTAGTTCCCTGACCAGGGATCGAACCGGTGTCCCCTGCATTGCAAGACAGATTCTTAACCACTGGACCACCAGGGAAGTCCCTCTAGATAACTTTTTGCACTTTACTTTTTGTTAAACTTAACAGTAAATTCTGGAAATCATATCAATTCATAGAGATTTTCCTCTTTCAAAAAAATTTAAAAATTTTATTTTTTATTGAGGTAACATTAGTTTATAACACTATGTTTCAGGTACGCAACATATTTCTACTTCGCTGCTCACCACCAAAAATTTAGTTTCCATCTGTCACCACACAGTTGATCCCCTTTACCCATTTCACCTTCCCCCACACCCCTTTTCCTCAGGTAACCACCACCAGAAAGAAAAATACCAAATTATTTCACTCATATGTGGAATATAAAAAAGAAACAAACAGAAACAAAAGAATCAACCAAATCCTCTGTCCTTTTTTTTTAAAAAAACAACTTCCATTGTGGGAATGTACCATTGTTTATTTAGCTGCTGTTATTATGGACTGAATGTTTGTGTCCTCTCAAAATTCCTGTGTTGAAGTCCTAACCCCCATTATGATTGTATTAAGAGTTGGTGGGGTGTGCCTTGGGAGATGATTAGATTTGGATGAGGGTAGAACCCCTTTCATGGGATTAGTGCTCTTATAAGAAGAGGAAGAGACACAAGAGCTCTCTCTCCATGAGTTTGTACAGGGGAAAAGACAGGTGAGCCAGAGAGAAGGCAGCTATCTGCAAGCCAGGTAGTGGATCTTCACTAGACATCAAATCTGCTGGCACCATGATCACGGACCTCCCAACCTTCAGAACTGTGAGAAATAAATTTCTGTTGTTTAAGCCACCCAGTTTATGGTATTTTGTTATGGTAGCCAGAGCAGACTAAAACAAAGTGTGTCATTTGTATTGTTGAAAATATTCTGCAACTGCAAACAATGCTTTGACAATAAGCATTACGCAATGTATTTTCTTATTGTCTGGTATATCTTCAGGGTAAATTCCTAGAAATGGGATTGCTAATTCAAAAGGTAAGTGCATGGGTAGTTTTGTTAGATACTGCCAAATTCCCTTTACAGAGGTTGTACTAATTCACATTTCCTCCACCAATTTATGAGATGCTTGTTTATCCACTTCCTCACCATCAGAGTGGGTTGTCATTTTAAAAACTTGATAATGCAATAGATGAGAAATGGTATTTTTGTGTAGTTTTAATTTGCTTTTCTCTTATGAGTGAGGTTGAAAAAATTTTCATTTTCATATATAATTTTTTGAATTACCTTTTATCTTTAGCCAGGGTTTCTTGTTTTTATGTTTGCTTTTTCCCTCTTTCCCCCTCAATTTTTAAGTTACTTATATACTGGCATATTGGTCTTTTATCTATAATGTATGTTGCAAATATTTTCTTCCAGTCTGTCGATTGTCTTATGACTTTGTTTATGGTGATACTTGCCATGAAAAATCATTATTTTTTATTTTAATCAAATTTATTGGGAGACTTCCCTGGTGGTGCAGTGGGTAAGGCTCCGCACTTCCAATGCAGGGGGCCCAGGTTCGATCCCTGGTCAGGGAACTAGATCCCATATGCATGCCACAACTAAGAGTTCCCATACCACAACTAAAGAGCCAGCAAGCCACAACTAAGGAGCCTGCCTGCTGCAACTAAGACCCAGCACAACCAAATAAATAAATAAATATTTTTAAAAATTAGCAATCTTTTTTCTTTTAATGCACTTAGTGAATCTCGATTTGAGTCATAGTTAGCAAGCCTTCCTCTATATGCAGATTAAAGAGAAATTCACCTAGTTTTCTCCTAATGCTTATATGGATTCAGTTTAATTTTAGATCATTTGGAATTTATTCTTGAATATGGTGTGAGGTATAGCTCAATCTTATCCTTTCCCCAAATGGCTAACCAATTGTTCCAGCATCACTTATGAAAAAGTCCATTTTTTGCCCTAGTGATTTGAGTTGCTACCTTTATCATATACTAAAGCTCCATATGTACTTGACTTAATTTCTGATTTTTCTATGATAGACTTGACAAACTGTGATAATGGGCTTGTTTGTTCAAGTGCTAGCACCACACTGCTCTAATTATAGATGTTTTATAGTGTGTTTTGACGTCTTGTAGGGCTAGTCACCTTATATCTTTTCCTTTTAGAGTTTTCCTTGCTATTCTTGGATTGCATGTTTATTTTTCCATATGAAATCTAGCACCAACTTGTTCCATTAAAAAATCTTATTGTTAGCCAAGACATGGAAACAACCTAAATGTCCATCGACAAATGAATGGATAAAGAAGATGTGGTACATATATACAATGGAATACTACTCAGCCATGAAAAAGAATGAAATAATGCCATTTGTAGCAACATGGATACAACTAGAGATTATCATACTAAGTGAAGTAAGTCAGAAAGAGAAAGACAAATACCGTATGATATCACTTATATGTGGAATCTAAAGTATGACACAAATGAACCTATCTGTGAAGCAGAAACAGACTCACAGACATAGAGAATAGACTTGTGGTTACCTAGGGGAAGGGGGATGGGGGAGGGATTGATTGGGAGTTTGAGGTTAGTAGATGCAAATTATTACATGTAGGATAGATGGAAAAAAAAGGTCCTACTATATAGCTTAGGGAACTATGTTCAATGTCCTGGGATAAACCATAATGGAAAAGAATATAAAAAAGAATGTCTGTGTATGTATATATATATATATATAACTGAGTCACTTTGCTGTACAGCAGAAATTAACACAATGTTGTAAGTCAACTATACTTCAGTTTTTTAAAAAGTAAATAAAAAATCATTGTTATTTTTATTGGATTGCATTCAATTTATAAATTAACTTAGGGAGACCTGACATTTTTATAATATTGAGTTATTTTACACAAGAACAAGAAATGTCTTTCCATTTGTTCAAGGCTACTTTTGTTTTGCTTAAGTTTTCCTCATGTAGATGTTTTTAGATTTCTTATTATATTTATTCCTAAGTAATTTATCTTCTCTGTTGTCACATAGATGGGATTTTCTCTATTATAGACTCTTACCGGTCATTGTTTGTATAGTTGAAGGCTGTTGATTTCTATATAATTTTACATCCTGCTACTTTATTGAAATGTTAGGGGTTTTTTTGGGTTTTTTTTTTGCGGTATGCGGGCCTCTCACTGTTGTGGCCCCTCCCGTTGCGGAGCACAGGCTCCGGACGCGCAGGCCCAGCGACCATGGCTCATGGGCCCAGTCGCTCCGCGGCATGTGGGATCCTTCCGGACCGGGGCAAGAACCCATGTCCCCTGCATTGGCAGGTGGACTCTCAACCACTGCACCACCAGGGAAGCCCGAAATGTTAGTTTCATCATTGATTCCCTAGAGTTTTCTGTGTACATTAATATCATTTGCAAAATAGAGATAGTTTTACTTTTCTTTTCCAAATCTCATGCCTGTAATTGACTCTCTTGTGTAATTGGCTAATACCTCTAGTATAATGTTGAATAGTAGTGGAGACAGTGGGCAAACTTACCTTGTTCCTGATCTTACTGGAAAGTTCTATTTCCCCATTAAATGAAATGCTGGCTTTAAGTACAAAGGTGTGTGTGTGTGTGTGTGTGTGCGTGTGTGTGTGTGTGTGTACATGTGCACATGTGTGTATTCACATGTTAAAAAATATCCATCAATTTCTATTTTCTTGAGTGTTTTTAACAGGAATCAGTAATGATTTTTGCCAAAGGCTTTTCAGCATCTGTGGAAATAAAGAGATTTTTCTCCTTAAACCTATACATAGAGTGTGTTAGTTAATTTATTAATATTTAATCAACCTTGTATTCCTGAATAAATCCCACTTGGATATGTTGTATCATTTTTATAGTGTGGTGTTGGATTCTGTTCATTAGTATTTTATGTAGACTGTTTTCATGAATATTCATGAGTGATATTTGTAATTTTCTTTTTCTTTATCAGGTTTTTGTATTATTTCTCTTTTATAAGAAGGGTTAAGAAGTTTTCCTTCATTTTCAAAGCTCTGGAAAAAGTTGTGAAGAACTATGACTATCTGGTCTTTGAAATCTTCAAAGAAATTTTGGTGAAACCTTAGGCCTTTGTCCTTTTTTATATGGAAATTCCTTGATAAGCTTCTCTATTTCTTCTACAGAAATTAGTCTGTTTAAACTGGCTGTCTCTAATGGGGTCAATTTTGATGAACTGTATTTTATTTTTTTTTAATTTATTTTATTAAAGTATATTTGATTTACAATGTTGTGTTAATTTCTGCTGTACAGCAAAGTGGTTCAGTTACACACAAACACACATATATATGCATTCTTTTTCATATTCTTTTCCATCATGGTTTATCACAGGATATTGAATATAGTTCCCTGTACTATACAGTAGAACCTTGCTGTTTATCCATTCTGTACATAATAGTTTGCATCTGCTAATCCCAAACTCCCAGTCCATCCCTCCCTCACCCCCGGCCCTTGGCAACCACAAGTCTGTTTTCTATGTCTGAGAGTCTGTTTCTGTTTCATAGATAAGTTGCTTTGTGTCATATTTTAGATTTCACATATAAGAGATATCGTGTGATATTTGTCTTTCTCTTTCTGACTTACTTCACTTAGTATGATAATCTCTATGCATCCGTGTTGTTGCAAGTGGCATTATTTCATTCTTTTTTAAGGCTGAGTAATATTCTATTGTATATATGTACATCTTCTTTATTCATCTGTTGATAGACATTTAGGTTGCTTCTGTCTCTTGGCTATTGTGAATAGTGCTGCTATGAACATTGGGGTGCCTGTATCTTTTCAAATTATAGTCTTGTCCAGATATATGCCCGGGAGTGGGATTGCTGGATCGTATGAAAGTTCTACTTTTAGTTTTTTAGGGAACTTACATACTGTTTTCCATAGTGGCTGCACCAATTTACATTCTCACCAACAATGTAGGAGGGTTCCCTTTTCTCCACACCCTCCCCCACATGTGTTATTTCTAGATTTTTTAAATTAATTTTTATTGGAGTATAGTTGCTTTACAATGTTGTGTTAGTTTCTACTGTATGGCAAAGTGAATCAACTATACATATACATATGTCCCCTCTTTTTTGGATTTCCTTCCCATTTAGGTCACCGCAGAGCATGGAGTAGAGTTCCCTGAGCTATACAGTAGGTTCTCATTAGTTATCTGTTTTATACGTAGTATCAGTTTAATGATGGCCATTCTGACTGGTGTGAGGTGGTACCTCATTGTAGTTTTGATTTGCATTTCTCTAATAATTAGCAATGTTGTGCATCTTTTCATGTGCCTGTTGGCCGTCTGTATGTGATGAAATATATTTTCACAGGAAGTAATCCACTTTGTACAGGTTTTCAATATTTTCATAGAAGCCTGAGAAATGGTCCCTTAGGATTTTAAAAATATCTTCTGTTTCAGTGGGTATTTCCTCATTTAATATTTCTTATTTTTTATATTTGTGCTTTATTTCTTGAGTAAGTATAGGTAGCAGTCTATTTTGTTAATTCTTTTCCAAAGAAATTGGGTTTCCTTTTTTTTTTTTTTGGATGCACTGTGTGGTCTGTAGGATCTTGGTTCCCCAACCAAGGATTTTGTTTGTTTGTTTTGTTTTTTTTTGCAGTACACGGGCCTCTCACTGCCGTGGCCTCTCCCGTTGCGGAGCACAGGCTCCGGACGCGCAGGCCCAGCAGCCATGGCCCACGGGCCCAGCTGCTCCGCGGCACATGGGATCCTCCCGGACCGGGGCACAAACCCGCGTCCCGTGCATCGGCAGGCGGACCCCCAACCACTGCGCTACCAGGGAAGCCCCCCAACCAGAGATTGAACCCATGCCCTTGGCAGTGACAACATGGAGTCTTAACCACTGGACCGCTAGGAATTTCCCAAAGAAATAGGATTTTGATTTACTACTCAGAGCTATTGTTTTTTGATTCCTCAGCTCATTAATTTCTGCTTTCATTTTTATTATTTCCTTTCTCCTTTCTTAGCTTTTTGAGCTGAGAACTGAAATTCTTTCATTTTTATTGACAAAAATGTTTAAGCTACAAATTTGCCTCTGATCATGCTTTAGCTAAATTCTACAGATTATGATATGTAGTTTTCATTATAAATTTTTAAAATAAATATTGTTATTTTGGTTTGTATTTTTCCTTTTGCTCAAGGAGTTTTATAGGAGGTTATTTAATTTCCATGTGGAAGGGCCTTTTGAAAAATTATTGTTAATAATTTCTTGTTCTTTGTTCCAGTACCATTTGTTGAAAGACTTTCTCCATTGCATTGCCTTTGTTCCTCTGTCAAAGATCAATGACTGTATTTGTGTGGATCTATTTATAGGCTCTCTATTCTGTTCCATTAAAATATTTGTCTCTTCTCTCGCCAATACCACACTATCTTGATTATAGTAGCTTTATATAAGTCCTGAAGTTGGATAGTGTCACTCCTCCGACTTTGTCCTTCAATATTTCGTTGGCTATTCTGGGTCTATTGCCTTTCCATAAAACTTTAGAATCAGTTTGTCAATAGCTGCAAAATAACTTGTTGGGTTTTTGATTGAAATTGTGTTGAATCTATAGATCAACTTGGGAAGATCTGGAATATTGGCAATATTAGGTCTTCCTATCTATGTAATGGATTATCTCTCCATTTATGTAGATCTTCTTTGATTTCTTTTATCAGAATTTTGTAGTTTTCCTCATGTAGATCTTGTACATATTTTATTAGATGTATACCTCATATTTCATTTTGAGAAATGCTAAAGTAAATGTTGTTGTGTTTTAAATTTCAAATTCCAATTGTTCATTGCTAGTGTATAAGAAAACAATTGCCTTTTATATATTAACCTTGTATCCTTCAACCTTACTATAATCACTTATTCATTCCAGGACTTTTTTGTTGATCCTTTGGGATTTTCCACATGGGCAATCATGTCATCTGCAAACAAAGAAAGTTTTATTTCTTTTTTCCCAATCTGTGTATCTTTTATCCAGCCCCCTCCTGCATTTTTTACCTTATTGCATTAGCTAGGACTCCCAGTATGATGTTGAACAGGAGTGGTGAGAGTGGACATCCTTCCCTTAGTCTTGTTCTTAGCAGGAAAGCACCTATTTTCTCCTCATTATGTATGATGTTAGCTGTTTTTTGGTAGATGTTCTTTATCCAGTTGAGGAAGTTCCCCTCTATTCCAGTTTGTTGAGATTTTATCGTGACTGGGTACTGGAGTTTGTCAAATGCTTTTTATGCATCTATTGATGTGATCGTATGATTTTTCTTCTTTAGTCTGTTACCCTAATTGATTTTCAAATATTGAACTAGCCTTGCATACCTGGAATCATTCCCACTTGACTGTGGTAATTCTTTTTATACCTTGTTGGATTCAATTTGCTAATATTTTGTTAAGAGTTCTTGCATTCATGTTCATGAGAGATATTTAAAAATATCTTTAGTTTTCCTTTCTTGCAATGACTTTTTCCGATTTTGATAATAAGATAATGCTGGCCTCATAGAATGAATTAAGAAGTATTCCCTCTGGTTTTCTTTTTTGGAAGAGATTGTAAATAATTGGTATTATAATTTCTTCCTTAATGTTTGGTAGAACACACCAGTGAACCTATCATGGCCTGGTGCTTTCTGTTTTGGAAGGTTATTAATTATTGATTTTAATTATTTTTTAAAAATTAATTAATTACTTTTTGGCTGCATTGGGTCTTTGTTGCTGCACTTGGGCTTTTCCTAGTTGTGGCGAGCGGGGACTGCTCTTCGTTGAGGTGTGCGGGCTTCTCATTGCAGTGGCTTCTCTTGTTGCAGAGCACAGGCTCTAGGTTCGAGGGCTTCGGTAGCTGTGGCATGTGGACTCAGTAGTTGTGGCTCGCGGGCTCTAGAGCACAGACTCAGTAGTTGTGGCACATGGGCTTAGTTGCTGCGTGGCATGTGGGATCTTCCCGGACCAGGGCTCAAACCCCTGTCCCCTGAATTGGCAGGCAGGTTCTTAACCACTGTGCCACCAGGGAAGTCCCTGATTCTAATTCTTTGATATAGGCCTCTTTAAATTGTCTGTTTTTCCTTGTGTGAGTTTTGGTAGATTGTGTCTTTCAAGGAATTGGTCCATT
Source organism: Phocoena phocoena (assembly GCF_963924675.1). NCBI lineage: Eukaryota > Metazoa > Chordata > Mammalia > Artiodactyla > Phocoenidae > Phocoena > Phocoena phocoena. The sequence goes on from NC_089225.1 coordinate 6,141,481, forward strand.
TCATCCAGGTTATCAAACTTATGGGCATAGATTTATTCATAATACTCCTTTTTAATCTTTTTGATGTCCATGGCTCCTCTTTTATTTCTGATGTTAGTAAGATCTGTCTTCTTTCTGCTTATTAGTTAACATGGCTAGAGGTTTATCATTTTTATTGATCTTTTCAAAAAATCAGCTCTTGGTTTTATTCATTTTATCTTTTGATTTCCTGTTTTCAATTGCATTGATTTCTACTCTGGTTTGTATTATTTCTTTTCTTCTGCTTCCCTTGGATTTAATGTGCTCTTGTTTTCTAATTTCCTAAGGTGGAAACTAGATTATCTATTTTAAATCTTCTTTCTTTTCTAATATATGAATTCAATACTATACATTTCCCATTAAGCACCACTTTCATTACATCCCACAAATTTTGATAAGTTGTATTTTTATTTCATTTAGTTTGAAATGTTTTAAAATTTATCTTGAGACTTCTTTGATTCATGAATTATTTAGAAGTGTTTTGTTTAATCTCCAATTATCTTAGGGTTTTCTAGATATTTTTCTGTTAATGATTTCTAATTTAATTCTGTTGTGGTCTGATAGCATATTTCTATTCTTTTAAATTTGTTAAGGTGTATTTTACTGCCAAGAATGTGGTCTATCCATATATACACTAATATGTATAAAATAGATAACTAATAAGAACGTGCTATATAAAAAATTTTTTTAAATTCCACTTTGCTTGTTGTTATGGTTGAAAATAATACTGGAAATTTTACTGTGTGTAGTCAGGGGGAAAAAAAGAATATGATCTATCTTGGTGAACGTTCTGTGTGAGCTTGAGAAAAATGTGTATTCTGTTGTTGTTCAATGAAATCATAGATAGATGTCAATTAGATCCAGTTTGATGGTACTGTTCATTTTAACTATATAATACTGATTTTCTGGCTGCTGGATCTGTCAATTCCTGATAAAAGGGTGTTGAAAGCTCCAACTATGATAATCAATTCGTCTATTTCTCCTTGCATTTCTATCAGTTTTTTCCTCACGTGTTTTGACACTGTTGTTAGGCACAGACATAGTAAGTATCATTTTGTCTTCTTAGAGAACGATATCTTTATTATTACCTAATGCCCCTCTCTATTCCTAATAATTTTTCCTTATTCTGAAGTCCATTTTGTCTGAAATTAATATAACTACTCCAGCTTTTTGAAAAGTGTAAGCATAGTGTATCTTTCTCCATCTCTTTTTTCCAATATATCTATATTTAAAGTGAGTTTCTTGGAGAAAACATATAGTTGGGTCTTGTTTTTTTATCCACTTGGACAGTGTATTTAGACCATTGATGTATATATATTTTTATGTTGTAGTTATTCAATTGTTTTTTTTTCTTTCGTTTTTTTAACATCTTTATTGGAGTATAATTGCTTTACAATGGTGTGTATAACAAAGTGAATCAGCTATACATATACATATATCCCCATAACTCTTCCTTCTTGCGTCTGCCTCCCTCCCACCCTCCTTATCCCACCCCTCTAGGTGTAGACCATTGATATTTAAAGTGATTATTGATATGGTTGGATTGATATCTTACCATATTTGTTTACTGTTTTGTATTCCTTGCCCTTATTCTTTGTTTCTCTTGTTTTTCACTCTTTTTCTGCCTTTTCTAGTTTTAATTGAACATTTTATAGAATTTTATTTTCTCTCCTCTCAGCATATCAATAATACTTCTTTGTTTGCTTTTTTAAGTGATTGCAATATTCATTTACAACTAATTCAAATAACAGTATACCAATTCACAGGTCATGCAAGTACCTTATAACCAAGTATTCCTACATCTTCCCTTCTGTCCCTTATAACATTGCTGTCATTTGTTTCACTGATCCATAATCTATCATCACTGGATACTTTGTTGCTATTTAAAAAAAAAAACAAAACTGTTATCTGTTAGGTCAATTAATAATAATAAAAATAAAAGACTTTACTTTATCTTCATTTATTCTTTCTCTAAGCTTTTCCTTTCTTTATATAGATCCAAATTTTTGACCTACATTATTTTCTTTCTTTCTGAAGAATTTTGTGTAACATTTCTTATAAAATAGGTCAAATGGTGACAAATTTCCTCATTTTTATTTGTTTAGAAAGTTTTTATTTCTCCTTCACTTTTTTTTTTTTTTTGGCCACATTGTGTAGCATGCAGGATCTTAATTTCCTGACTAGGGATCGAAACTGTGCCCCTGCAGTGGAAGCACAGAGTCTTAACCACTGGGCCACCACGGAAATCCCTCTCTCACTTTTTAAGGATAATTTTTCTGGGTACAGAATTTTAGATTGGTGGGGTTTTCCCCAACACCTTAAAATATTTTACACCACCCCTTTTTGCTTGTATGTTTTCTGAAGAGAAGTCTGATGTAATTATTATACTTGATCCTCAATAGGTAAGGTATGTTTTTCCTTTGGCTTCTTTCAAGCTTTTCTGTTTGTCTTTGATTTCCTGCAGTTCAAATATGATATGTCTAGGTATTGGATTTTTTTTTCTTTTTTTTTTTTGGTGTTTATACTGCTTGGTATTTTCTGAGCTTTTGGATGAGTAGTTTGGTGTCTGTCATTACTTTTGGAAAGTTCTGTCATTATTACTTCAAATATTTATTTTGTTCCTTTCTTCTTTTTTTGGTATCACTATTATACATATGTAATACCCATTGTTCTTGGGTATTCTGTTGTCATTTTCATTCTTATTTCTCTTTGTAGTTCAATCTTAGAAATTTCTGTTGTCGTTTCCTCAAGTTCACTGATTCTTTCCTGGGTTGCGTCCAGTCTATTGATAAGCCTGTCAAAGGCATTCTTCATTTCTTTATAGTGTGTTTTGTATTTCTAGCATTTCCTTTCAGTTCTTTCTTAGTGTTTCCACCTCTCTGCTTACATTGTCCACCTATTCTTTCATGTTGTCTACTTTTTTCACTTATCATATTAATCATAGTTATTTTAAATTCATAGTCTGATAATACCCACATCTCTGCCATGTCTGCGTCTGGTTCTGATGCTTGCTCTGTCTCTTCAAAGTGCTGCTTTTTAGGATGCCTTGTAATTTTTTGTTGAAAACCTAACATGATATACTGGGTAAGAGGAACTGAGGTAAATAGGCCATCAGTGTGAGGCTTTATTTTTATCTGGCCAAGATTTAGGCTGTGTTTACTATTTTTTTTTTTTTTAGTGGTACGCGGGCCTCTCACTGTTGCGGCCTCTACCATTGCGGAGCACAGGCTCCGGATGCGCAGGCTCAGCGGCCATGGCTCACGGGCCCAGCCGCTCTGTGGCATGTGGGATCCTCCCGGACCAGGGCACGAACCCGTGTCCCCTGCATTGGCAGGCGGACTCTCAACCACTGCGCCACCAGGGAAGCCCTGTGTTTACTATTTTTGTAGCTGTAAGTGTCAGAGGCTAAATTTCCCCTGGTTTTGTTGGGTTTGTCTCCTTTATCATACAGGAAACATATCCATGTGCTGGTAAGATTTGGGGAAGGGGATTCTCTAATCTTATGATTAGGTCTAGTCTTTTAGTGAGACCACGCCCCTGTTCTGTGACCTTCTGAAGTGCTTCTCAGCTTTCCCCCCACTTATATAGGACAGGAAGCCCAGAGTGGGGCTGCAGTGGGGTATTTCCCTTCCTTGAGCTTGGCTAGGCTCTAGTAAAACCTCAGTCAGGCTCTGGTAAAATAGTTTCTCTTGAAAGCCTTGTTAAGAACAGAGTCATTTGGTGTATTTTCTCTCCCCCTTCTGGCAGTATGGGGGGATTTTTCTCTGATCTTCATTGAAAGAACCTGGTAGAGCTCCTGGAGGTGAAACTCACTAAGTGTGGGTCCTCCCTAAGGCTGAAACCCCTGGTATTTTTACAAGCTCTTCCAGATCGAGCCTCCAACAATTCATCAATTACGGTTCAAGTTTCCCTGGTACTGGTTCCCACAGAGGTTGTGCTCTTGGGCTTCATCTTTGGTAAGCTGTGATTCACTGTGTCCATCTGTTGGTTTCACCAGTTTATGGGACAGCAGTTTGCCTGTGACCTCAGTCTTCTGCTGGATCTAAGAAAAAAATTTTTTTCAGTTTGTTAAGCTTTTTTATTGTTGTTAGTATGGGAGCAATGACTTCTGAGCTCCTTACCTGCCAGATTGGAAACTGGAAATCTGGGTTTCATTTCACATTCTTTTTTTTTTTTAATTTAATTAATTAAATTTATTTACTTTTAAAAATTAATTTTTATTGGAGTATGGTTGCTTTTCATTTCACATTCTTGATAGTGTCCTTTGAAACATGAAAGTTTTTAATTCTGATGAACTACAACTTACTTTTTCTTTTGTTGTTTGTGCTTTGGTGTCCTGTCTAAGAAACCATTGCCCAATCCAAGACCATGAACATTTACCCCTTATGTTTCCTTCTAAGCATTTTATAGTTTGGCTTTACATTTTAGATGTTTGGCCTATTTTGAGTTGTTTTTTGAAGTAGGAATGTAACATTCTTTTGCACGTGGATATCCAGTTGTCTGAGCGCTACTTGTTGAAAAGACTGTTTGTTCCCCATTTAACTGTATTGGCACTCTTATAAAAAAAAGCAAATTTACTCTAGATGTATGGGTTTATTTCTGGACTCTAAATTCCATTCCATTAATGTAGATGTCTATTATTATTCCAGTAACACATCATCTTGATTACATAGTAATCCTGATTATGTAAGTTTTGAAATGAGGAAGTATGAGTCCTCCAACTTTGTTCTTCTTTTTCAAGATTGTTTTGGCTATTCTTGCATTTCCACACAAAGTTTAGCTTTAGCTTATCAATATCTGCAAAAAATGGCAGCTGAGATTTTGATAGGGACTACATTGAATCAGTAGATTAATTTGGGGATTCTTGTTATCTTAATAATATTGTCTTTCCAAATCACATATATGGATGTTTTTCCATTTATTTAAGTCTTCTAAAATATCGTTTAACAACGTTTTACAGTTTTCAGTGTCCAAGTCTTGTACTTCTTTTGTTGAATTTATTCTTAAGTATTTTATTCTTTATGATGCTATAAGGAGAATTGTTTTCTTAATTTCATTTTTGGATATTTCATTGCTTTTATATAGAAATACAGCCATTTTGTATACTGACCTTGTGCCCTACAATTTTGCTGAACTCATTTATTAGCTCAAATAGTTGTTTGTGTATGTGTGAATTTCTTAACTTTTCTATTATATATAAGATCATGTCATTTGCAAGCAGAGATAGTGTTACTTCTTTCTTTCCAGTGTGGATGCCTTTTTATTTCTTTTTCTTGTCTAATTGCCCTGGCTAGAACCTCCAGTGCAGTGTTGAATAGAGGTGGCAAGAGCAGACATCCTTGTCTTATTTTTGATGAGGGAGAAAGCTTTAGTCTTTCTTCATTAAATATGAAATCATTTTTTAATGGATGCCTTTTCCCAGGCACCTGATTATTATCATCTCCATTTTTCAGATGAGGAAACTGGGGCTTAGAGAGGTTGACTAAGTTGTCAGATCACATAGCTGGTAACTAGAAGACTCAGGATTTGAACCTGTTGGGTTGTCTCCAAAGGCTTTTTCTTGGTAGTTCCCCCCTCTGCCTGGGAGTAGCCAGCAAGGGGAGAGAGCCCTGGAAAAGAAGGGGAGCAGTGAGGGCTCGGTGGGTAGAAGATTGAACTTTCTCCACACTACCACTGACCATTCCAATACCATGTCCACCTCCCACCCTGAGACAGTGGCACATTCACTGTGTGGCCTGTCTCTCTGCTTTTTCATCAGCAGCCATTGCTGAACATGGACAACATTCTCTGCCATCTGAGGTAGGTCCTGCCACTGTCTCTGCCTCTTCTCCAGCGGGCTGGGGAGTCCAAGGTAAAGCGTTTGCTAGGAAATTAGTATGTTGGGTGCAAAGAAATGCAGTACTGTTTCTTCTCCAGCCACACAATTGCTTCACAAAATGCTAGGGCATTTTTCAGAGACCATTTACTCCCCAGGCTTTGCCCTCAGGTTATGGAACCTCTGGGGCAGTTTCTTCACTTATAAAATAGGGATTTTTATGAGAATTAATTGAGACACTGTGTAAAGAGTTCTGTATAACGCCTGACATGTAGTATAGGCTCAATAAATGGTAATTATTATTATTTTAACACTTTTCCTTCCACAGTTCAAAGGAGAACAGTTTAATTTTCAGTAAGCTGTTGCATGCTGAATACTGGTCAGCGTGCATTTCAGTGCCTACATTCCTCTTACTTTGGGCCCTACTCTGAATGCTGAGAAGATTTTCATGGACAGTGGGAACCTAAACAGTCCTTCCCATTGGCCTAACAAGGCCTCCATGGAGCTAGGGTGACTTTATGGAGAAATACCAATTCTTATTCTAGGTGGAGGACTGTGGATCTTTAAGAAGGATGGTAAGTAAAATGCCAACAAAGCAATGGTGGGAACCGCAGGCCTGAGCCCCAGAGGATAACTGAGTTGAGAGTCAGCCGGAATGTCTGCTTCTCCTCCTGTTTCCATCAGGCACTCCTGTCCCGGGAGCTCCAACACATGGAAGACCCTGAGGTCTCCTGGTCACTGCTTGGCTCCTCTGGAAGCCCTGTCCATGGGCACGTGGGGAGGGAAGGGCAGGGATGGCGGGATGCTGCCTCCTACACCAGACACCGGGCACTCCTACGCCCTTGCCCGGATGTCGGTCAGCCTTTGTACGGCCTCTGCAGGTCAGGAGGAAGCTCAGAGATGAGCTGTGCTGCCTGGAGTCCCAGGGCCATGCCACCTCCATTCTAAGACCTAGTGCAGTGTTGCATCGTGCTGTGTGGTGCTGAGCCCAGATTCACACCCAACAGATCGGAGTTTGAAGCCAGATAAAACTCGGTTCTAGTCCCAGTTGTGTGACCTGGACACGTAATATCTCCTCTCTGAGGCTCAGTTTTCTCATGTGACGAGGAGGGGGCAATAGAGTGTTGTTGGAGACCTTATGGAATACGGTGGTGGGTGATTGGGAAATGTTACCTCGTTCTTAATTACTTACCCTCACCGGGCCTCAGTTTCCACGTCTGTAAAGTGGGGATCGCAACTGTGCAGCTGTAGACCCCACAGTAAAAGACAGAGCCCAATCTAATTATGTCACAGGCAGGATATGATGGTAGAAGACAAATGGAGAGTGGGATGGAAAAAGAGGAAATGTTCTGTGGGGTGAGGTGGCCAGATGGAACTTTGCTGAGGAATGAAACTTGCCATGGGGAGTGATTCTGAGACAAGCTGGGCCTTGGGACCCAGGACCCTTTGCTGCAGTGCTAGCGCCTGGACAGACATCTTGAGCAACAAAATACAAAGAATCCATAAGGAACTAAAAATAACTGTATGCATGTGCAGTTAGGGCAAATTATGGACAACAAGGTACAAAAAGACCAAAAATCCCAACTGCAACTTCTGAGGATCCGGTCGCAAAAGCAGGGGGTCTGGAGCAAAAGTAGGGTACTGCACATGCCCGCTGCATACAACATCACCGAAGGGGTGGACAAACCACCTAAGCTACCCCTCCCGCTGACCCCTGGACCCACCCCTACCCTCAGCCCATATAAGGAACCAGTTCACTCCCCACACCCCACACCCCCGGTCGGGGAGGGAGCGAGCAAGGGAACCTGTTGGGTTGTTCTCTCTTCCACCCCCTGCAGCAGGGGCCCCGGTAAAGCCTGGCCTGAATTTCTTGCCTGGCCTCTTATCAATTTCTATTTATTAAGGAGGCCAAGAACCCTGGTCGGTAACAATTTAACAGGCAGAGAAGAAGCCAGACACTGCCTGTGGGGTGAGGGATGGTGCAGAGAGGCCCAGAAGGAGGACTAGTACTAGCAGAAGGAGAAGCCCTATTCTGGGATCTTCCAGCTGTACCTCGCTTCACTGGGAGTCCATGTAGCCCACCGTGGGCTCTATGCTGACAAACCATTGACTAAGATGAGACAAGTGCATGGTAAAATCAGTCCTAAAAAGGGCAAAAAAGTGTTGAGGGCATAAAAATGGACTGCAAAGCCAGTCTTCTCACTCCTATGTGCTCATTCACACAAAACCATGTTCATGAATGTTTAGAGGGACTTTCTTCATAATCGCCCAAAACTGGAAACAACTTAAGCATCCTTCATTGATTAGAGGATGAACAAGCTATCCCTATAATGGAATACTACTCAGAAATAAAAAGGAACAAACCACTGGTAAGGAAACAGCGTGTAAATCCTAAATGCATTATGCTAAGGGGAAGAAACCTGACTCCGAAGGCTGCCTTCTGTATGGTTCCACAGATAGGATATTTTGGAAAAGGGAGTAGCTGGAGTTGACTCTAAAGGAGCATAAGGGAATTTTGGGGGGTGATGAAGTCATTTGATGTCCCCACTGTGGCGACAGTTACACAACTGCATGTGTTTGTCTAGACTCATAAAACTGTGCATCAAAAAGAGTCAATTTGAGGGCTTCCCTGGTGGCGCAGTGGTCGAGAGTCCGCCTGCCGATGCAGGGGACACGGGTTCGTGCCCCGGTCCGGGATGATCCCACATGCCGCGGAGCGGCTGGGCCCGTGAGCCATGGATGCTGAGCCTGTGCGTCCGGAGCCTGTGCTCCACAGCGGAAGAGGCCACAACTGTGAGAGGCCCGCGTACCACAAAAAAAAAAAAAAAAAAAAAAAAGAGTCAATTTGAAATGATAGCTCAATGGATAAAGCACGTGGGAACTGGTGTCCAGGTGGATGAGTGCACATTTTACTCAACTTTTCCTGGTATTTCCCACAGCGTCTATCCTAGTGATCTTCACACAGGAGGAGCTCAACAATCACAGATCACAACAAATTCATTGTAGCCTCATCAAATTCTGTGGTGGACGGAATACATCAAATGATATTTCCAGACCTAACTATGATTGCTATCAGTGCATGTAAGGAAAGAGGCAGGGCAAGAAGGTGGAGAGAACATGCGGCTGGGAGTCGAAACTAGAAATGTCCTGGGCCCCTGCCTGCCAGATGACTTCGGGCAAATCACTCCAGTAATCTCTAGGAATCAATCACTGATCTGTCTAGCCAAAGGGTTGTTGAACGGGTCAACTGGAAATAACATATGTTGCAAATTATAAAGTATTGTACACAAATCAGATATTCGTGTTGTTATTGCTATTGTACTTTCAAACAGGGAATGTGAGTGTCAGGATTTAAGTGACCCGTCCAAGAAAAGAATCCTAAAGTGAAACCCCATCCTTGGCCACATCTTCGGCACTTCTCAAGTTAAGGGAAGAGTTGGTGCTCTTAAAACACAGTAGAAAGCAAGCCTTGAACGAGCTATTCTAGGCAATTTAGAAGCCAATAATATGAAGCTTGCAAGCTACTTAACTTATGTGAGCCTCTGTTTCCTATTTGTTGTAGGGAATCCATTTGTTGGACAACAAAATGTTAATATACAAAGTACCTGCGTCCTGTGTGCCATGGCTCGTGTGAGGCATCAGGACCCATGCAGAGCAGAGAGGAACAAGCGTGCAGAGCCTTCAGGACTGAGGCAATGGCTAGGCCATCCTAGAGGATGACAGAAGGAAGCCCCGAGGCCTTGGTGGTCTCTACCACAGTCTTGTTCAGTGGACAGCGGGGTCACAGATTCATCTAACTGCTGGGAAGTAGTCTGGCTAATGTCAAAGTCATGTTTTACCATTGCAGGAAATGTTTCCATTTGATAAGCAGGTGATGTAGAAGTGGTGATGGGACTTCTTTATTTTGCTGACTGAAACAGAAATTTGTTTGGACATTTTTGAGTGTCACCATATGTATTAGCTCTGTCTTCGGCTTGGGGGAATCCAACCACGAGTGAGACACAATCCCAGCCCTCAAGAGGTTTATAGTCCTAGACTCAGGCTAGGGAGCTGTTATGTAAACAAGCAAGCCCTGTCGAGGGGTAGAGGGTTACAGGTCCATGAGGGACCCCAGGCAACCTGCTGATAATTTCATTTCCGATGTCTACAGGGAGAAAACAGGCTGGTAAGGTCAATTTAAATGTTTGATACATTGAGAGTTCGCTCTCTTATTGTAAATTCATCATTTAAGTTACTCAGAATTTAATCATATTGAAAGTTCCCATTCCTGTCAATCAGGTATTCTCCTTCATGAGGCTCTGACAGAACGGAACCTCTGAATCTGTGAGACTGAGGACCTCACCCTGAGCCATGATTAATTCACCAGGTAAGTGCCACTTTGTAAAGGGGAAAAAAGTGCCAACTCACCTAGCTGAGAAGTTAGGGAGGGGATGATAGGTCCCTTCTGGGAAGCTGGGCTCCAGTGTCTCAAATGAGGGTGTCAGGTCTCTCCCGCCTTTGTCTGCAAAGCCCCAGTTGGGTGCCTCTGTGTGTGACAGCTGGCTCACAGGGGGTGACAGATTGCAGTCCCCAAAGAAGGCAGTGTCTGCACCGATTGCTGTAGCAAACTCCCTGGAGGGCTCTGACCACCCTGGAGTCAGGGACTCCTCCTGCAGCCAGCCCCATCCAAACTGAGGTAGGAGATAGATGGGCCCCTGGGCTGAGCAGCTGGGGAGCTTGTCAGAGTAAATGGGAGCTCTATTTTCACTAACCACGCCAAGGACAAAGTTAATAGCAGGAGCTGAGCTCTGCTGGAGTAAAGAGCTAGGGGGACCACATCTATGACTCCTGAGGTCAAGGAGACCACCCCGACTGCACATGTGCAGGGAGGCTCCTCTGGGGTCAAAAGGGGAGGGAGCGCCATCCCACAGTAGGTGTTGTCAACCTCCCTGTAAGCCTCCACGCTGGAATCCATCTTGGCAAAAAGATGTGCACGCATATTGTGGGGAGGGCCCTAAGACAGCACAGATGTGGGAAAAGAAGCGGGCTAATTGTCCAGAAGAGAACAAAGACCAGGAAGAACTGCCCCATATTAGTGATTTAAATCACCTCTCCGGCAGGCTTCTCATTCGGGACACACACACTCTTCTCTGGGTGTGTATTTCTGCCTTGCTGTTGTCTTAAATAAACAAACCGTTTCTCTGTGTGCTCTGCCACATGTTGTGCTGTGTCTCTAATAATAAACTTTGTGCCCATTTTTACAGTTTTTGCTTCCTTGAAACAGGATTCCTGCTTTTCATCCAGGCTACTCAGGTTCAGTCTCTGGGTAGGGAGATAAGATCCTGCTTCAAGACTGCTCACTGCTGTCTCTCCGAGAACAAAACCACTTGGACCAAGCACTTTCAAGCAGGGCAGCTTTGACATGGGGAGGGGTGGCTCTACAAAGGAAAGGAGAGTGAGTGAACACCACTCGCCTCCTCCTGAGACCTTCTGGAGACAAACAAGGAGCCTCCTGCCTTCCTTTCAGGAGGTACTACAAAGTCTCATTCTGTGTTATCTATCTACAACAGTAGTATGTGAGAAATGGTGAAAGCCACGAAGCATGTGTCCTACTAACGCAACCAGCACTGGCCTACTCCCAATTCTCTTCACTTACACACAAGGCAGGTGCAGTGAAAGGAAACTCCAAAGCCGATTTGGATTCCAGTGTTAACTCTGGTCCTACTAAGTCAACGCTTTTGAGCAAGTCTCTGAAGCCTGTTTCCTCATATGAAATGAGGCTAATGTGCCCATGTCACAGGGTAGTTGTGAGAATGAGGTGGATTAAGGGGTGCAGAAGTGCCTAGAATAGTGCCTGATGCTCGATACATGTCTACTAAATATGTATTTGGCCTGTATTAAGCACTTGTATTTAACGCGTGTATTTACATGTAAGCACATGTATTCAATAATACAGCTACACACATTACCCACGTGTTTGGCACGTGTTACCCACGTGTAAGGCTTTGCTGGTTGATGAACCCCACTGGAGAATTCCCACATAGCTTTCTCTCTTTTTATTTTATTTTTTTTTTGGCCGAAGCGCACGGCTTGCGGGATCTCAGTTCCCTGACCAGGGACTGAACCCGGGCCGTGGCAGTGGAAGCCCCAAGTCCTAACCACTGGACCACCAGGGAAGCCCCCCCACATACCTTTGTAGGAAGTTTTTCCTCTTTGCCTGAACTAACAGGGATTGTTGTGGCCGGGTGTCAGCAGTGGCTTAAATAGCACCTTCTTATTCACAGGAAGGAGGATTTGAGAACTTTCAGTTCTGGAATAACTTTGTCTTATTTTCTTGCTGTTCTGTCTTTTTACTGATGGGTCTGGGGAAGAAACAAGATCACACCATTAATTCGTTTTTAAAAGACATCATTGATTCTTCAAATGAAACCGGACAGTGGGCAAGGAATCCGAGCACAGGAAATGAGCATGGGTGAGAGATATTTCACCCAGACGGGAGCAAGCTTGGTAAATTATTCCTACCCCACCATGACCAGCAAGTTTGGGTTTTGGAATTCAGAACCTTGCTTTCTAGAATGTCTTGTACGGTAGTTATCTTTTCAGAGATCCAGTTTGATCATCCCTGTTCTATTCCAAGAATACTTCATTGAACTTTGCTTACCTAACAGCGCCCATATTCCAGTTCTGCATCCTGAGATGTGTCTGAGGTCGCCTTGATTAGAGTTTTGAGAGATGTTAAATACTATCTCTTGGTTTTACTTCCACAGATGACTAATAATTTGTGTGTTTATTTGTCTAACTTTCAGAGGGCAATCTTATTTTCCTTTTTTGTTGGGTAAAGGCAGCTCATTGTTTCCCTATGTACTGCCAGCAGACTGGTTTTCTTGAGGGAAAACATCTGTACAAAGTCTGGTTTCAGGTCATACTTGGACAGATGGTGCTGTTCTGTGTACTTGAAGTTGGAGTCTCATTTCTGTTTCTCTTGCTTACTGGGGCGAGTGGGGGGAAGGAACAAACACATGGATGGTATTTTCCTATTCTGGAAAAAATTTTTTTCAGTTATTTTTTACTTATGTTTAAGATTGTTATAACATTCCATCCTTTATTTCCTCCCCACTAGAGTTCCCCACAGCTATGAGACTCATTTGTTTTAAATAACCTTTTTTTTAAAAAAAAAATATAAAGCAATATTCATTAGAAGAAAGTTGGATAGACCAAAGTAACAGTTACTTTTACAATTATTTTTGATTAGCACACAAAAAATTCTCCCAATCTGAATGATTTAGTCTATGTCTGGATTCAAGTATGTTTTCCACTAATAATAGCCGCAAAACAGCATCCTGTTCTATTGCAGAATTTCTGATTGATAATTTATACCAATGTACTGAGACTCTAAAATAGCCTCTTGCTTTCTTTCACTGAGCTTGAGGCAAATATCAAGAACGGATAACTTTATTTGTATCCACAATTTTGAAACTAGCTTTAGGAGACATGAGAGCAGGGGTGCTCCGTGAAAACCTGTGTCTATGTACCGTGAAATCGTTCTTCCTCCTTATCTTTCTTTATATCCTTTTCCCTAATAGAGAACTAGCTGTGTTTTAGACCATTATATACGTAAATCTATTTTGAACAGCTCCTTGTCTAGAATGGACTGAATTGCCTTTTGCATATATGGTTCTTCAATGATTTCTTTGCTCCTGGGGAGCAGTAACCCTCAGAAATACTTCAAAAAATCTCTAGGAACAAAGTGATTGTGTCATTCTTCATACTCTGCCTCTTGAATCTGAGCCCTCTCTTTAAACCTTGCCTAAAAGTCTCCTTCTTTCAGGAGGTCTCTCTCCTGCACCATCCCTTCCTACCTTATAAGTGGACGTGATCGCCCTGCCCACAAATTCCAATCATATTCTCTACCAGTTTTATGGCACTTATGCTAATCTGGTGTGTGTTTGTGTACTGTTTTATTCTTCTTGTGGGTTATGAGCTCCTTAAAGGCAGGTTTAATATCTTATTCTTTGAGCCCCTTGCAGCTATAGTGCCTTATAAATAAGAGTTGCTAAGTATTTATTAATCAAATTCTAGAAACGGAATAACTCTGGTCTTCTTTGTTTCACTTACGTACTTAACAAATATTTAAATGAAATGTACATTTAACAGAGTTGTAAAGGTACAAACTACTAATCAAAAAGTAACAATACTTCGTAGACTTTTTTTTTTTTTAACGTTTAGATGCAGGAGTACAAACTGTTATGAAATCTTTAAATAATGCTCTCAGTTTTCAGAGTAAGTTGTTGAATTGCTAGCTCAGAATCTGGGCTCCCTTCCTGAAACCAGATGACACATTTCTTGCCCCTCCCATGCCAAGGGCCCCTCCCATGCCAAAGGCCCCTCCCTCTTTGTGGGCGGGGGCTTCCCTTCTGCAGCTTGGCACTGAGATCTAAACCTATATTGGCAAAGTCCTCTTTCTTCTCACCTTCACGTGGAGGTGTGTTCATTTCTCTAAGCATTGTGCAACAGGACCAGTCCTTGCGGGAGACCAGAAAAAAAAAAGCCAAATGTTCAAAGAAAAGTCCCTCACCCCTCACCATACTCCTCACTAGCACTTCCAATGTGTACTGTGTGCTCGGATAAAATTGAGACGCATAAAATCCATCAATAGAGACAGCATAGTTTTCATTATGGAAACTTGTGCTAAAATAATAATGTGGTCATTTTACAATACTGTGAACTACTGCAAGGTCATCTAACATTTTTGTTCTCATTTTGTGATTGAATTATAATTGTATAACTCGAAATCACAAAGAAGTGTTTTTAAAATACAAAAAGGGCAAATTAGCGTTCTTCCGTAAACCCTCTATAGTAATTTTTAAGGAGGGAAATAATTTAAAATATCCCAGTAGGCTTTTCTTTCTTTCTTTTTTTTTTTTTGGCCATGCTTGGAAGTGGGGTTCCAACTTTTTGGTTTCAAAGAACGCTTAATTAATCTGATGTGAAGAAAAAATAATAATCGCTTTATTTCTCTGGCAGTCTAATCACAGACCACCCCCTTTTCCCCAGCCTTAGGGGAGGGAGCGTTTAATAACCGTCTGTGTAAACTGATGCCCAGGCCGTAAGAGTTCGCAGGAGCTCTGCTCGAACAAGTTAAAACCAAGCAAAGAGCGAAGGGCGGACCTCGAAACAAAAAACTGCTCAAACCAGCCAACGCAGAGGATCGCAATGGCTCTGCTGGCGCGGATCCTCAAAGCCCGTCTGAGCCCGGCGCCCGAGCGGGGCCCTTGGCAGCCTCGGCCCACGGACGCCAGGCTCCCGGCGAGGGCGCGGGCCGAGGACAAAGGAGTCGGGCGGCCGGGGGCGCCGCGGGCCGGGGGCCGGGCAGAGGGACCCCGGAGCCTCGCCGCCATGCCGGGGCCCCGGACCCTCGCCAACCTGGTGGAGCTCTTCTGGAAGGACGGCTTCAGCCGCATCCACGAGATCCAGGTAGCTGCGCGCGGGAGACCGGGAGCGCGAGGGGGCTCGCTCCGGCGGGAAGGCGCCGGGGACGAGGCCCGGGGAGGGAGCGCCGGGAAGGGGAACCGGGGAGAGGATCCCGGGAAGGACGCCAGCAAGGGAACCCCAGGAGGCAGCGCCGGGGAGGGGATCCGGGGAGAGGAAACCGGGGAGGGAGCGCAGGGGAGGGGACCCGGGACAGGATCCTGGGGAGGAGCGCCGGGGAGGGGACCCGGGACAGGATCCTGGGGAGGGAGCGCCGGAGAGGGGACCCGGGAGAGGATCCTGGGGAGGGAGCTCCGGAGAGGGGACCCGGGAGAGGAAACCAGGGAGGGAGCGCCGGGGAGGGGATCCGGGGAGAGGAAACCCGGGAGGGAGCGCCGGGGAGGGGACCCGGGGAGAGGAAACCGGGGAGGGATTCCAGGGAGGGAGCGCCGGGGAGGATTCCAGGGAGGGAGCGCCGGGGAGGGGCCCGAGGAGGCACCGGGGAGGGGCGCCGGAGGAGGGGGTCGCGGGCAGGGGCCGCCCTGGAGCCGCTGCGCCCCCCATGCGCCGTACGCTCCGGCGGGCTGGCCTGCGGAGTCGGGGCGCCGAGAGCCGCCGCCCGGCCTCCCGGGACCGTCCCGAGGGAGGCCCGTGAGCAGCGTCTCTCCCGCGGTGGGTGACAAGCCCTGCGGGTCTTTACGCGGCCGAGGACAGGTTGCGTATGTTCCTAGTCCTTTTTGTTTGTGTTTTATAATTGAAAGAAAACACAACAACCTAAAAATAACAGCGAGGGGTTCGGAGGCTCCGAGTTACGTGATCTCTAAGTGATGGGAAGACAAACGAAAGTTCGTGAACCTCGGCGTCAAGCCAGGTCTGGGCAGGGACTTAGGAAGAACCCAACCGGTCCAGCAACCCCGTCGGAGTGTTGGGAGCCCGCTCGTTGTACGGTGGCTCACCTTGACCCTGCGTTTTGCCCTTCCCGTGCCCACCTCAAATCGCGTCTTTCATTGCAAGGTGATCCCCACCTTTCAGCGTCGTCAAATCCATTCGCTCCCATTTCCTATGGTAGCTGCTCGCTGCTTGCCTCCGTCATTTTCTCAGGGCTCCCACCACAGCACCCGCTGTGATTTCTGGGACCTGGGCCTTTTGACCTCGTCCAAGAACACCCTCCTTCCCCACTACTCACTTCTTTTTGTTCAGAGCTTACCCTTCAACCTTCAGAAACTTCTCAGAGGAAGCTTTTTGTAACCACCCACCTGGGTTTTGGTCTGGTCATTCGTTCATACATTCATTCCCTCAAACCTTAACCTACATGATGGTGCAGAGGCCACAGCTACAGCTGGAGAAGCAGAAACTTACTTCATTGATAGAAAAACAAAACCAAAAACAGTGGGGCAAGAGGAACAATCTTAATTTGACTGAAATTCCAGTTGGCCCCTCCTCTCCGTGCCCCACATGGACTCTACACGATTTCTCCCCAAACATGTTTCTGGGGGTCAAAAATGATTTTTTTCTGTTCCACGTGGAATCTGAACATAAGGTATCAAGATGATAGTTTTCAAATACGGTAAAAAAAAAATGGTTATTTATTTATTGACAAGTTCAATACAGGTTGCTGTAGACTGGAGCATTGGTTGTTTACTAGAGCTGGTTGTTTTGGTAAAACCCTCTCCCCGAGCTCTCCAGGTCACCCCTAAGGCATTTCTAAGGAGGAAGAGAATTATTCTGTCACCTCAAGTCCAGTTTCCTTTCACTCAACTTGTGATCACAGAATGCTGTCTCACAAGGGATTCATCTATAGGGTCCAGGTCTTTCACTTTACATGTGGAAAAGGCCCCAAAGTGTCGGCTGAGTGACCTGCCCACAGTCACATAGCTGGTTAGTGGCAGAGCAGATGCAGTGATCAAGGTCGCCAGGTATGACAGAGCAGGAGGGTCCTGCGTTACATAGCAGCCCTTTACAAGCACCTGTGGAATCTTGGCCAATCAGTTCTCTCTGGACCACGGTTTCCCCCTCTGTGCAGGAGTCTAACCATCCTCATCCATCTCACGGGTTATTGTGAGGTCGTGTGATCAGGGCTGTGGAAGGGCTTTGTAAGCTGTAATGATAACCAATGCATAAGAAGAACGAACAGTTCTGGAACTCTTTTCATGTGCCAGGCACAATTTTAAGTCCTCCATGTGAGGTAATCTCTATTATTTCTCCATTTTGCAGGTGAGGAAACTGAGACACAGTGGAACCTAACTTCCCAAGGTCACCCAGCTAGTAAACTGTGAGCTGAGATTCCAACTCCAGAGTCTGTGCTCCAGCTGGCTACACAAACTGAGTCTGTGGCTGACTGTATCATTCCTTGGCCCTCCACCAAAAAGGGCCGTAAACTACCTGTGTCCTTCATCTCGTTCTTTTTGCCCCTTGGTCAGTGGCTCCCTTGTCTGATTGTGCCCATTCAGTAGCTGGATGTGCCCGAGGAGTGGCCCATCTCCCAGTAGTTCCGGTAACAGTCATCCTATCAGAGACCTGGAGAAATACCCTTTTGAGGTCACCTGTTTGTTAGGCAGAGTGATCCCTTGGCACCTGACACATCCCAGTTGAGTCTGAGTGTCTTCATCTCCAGGCAGCGGGACTTCAACTAGGTCCACAAAGAAGCAAACAGCTTCTACCTGAGAGCAGAAGAGTGGAGAGATGACAGACCCTCTGGCCCGCCATTTCCGTGGTTGGGAGTTGGGGTGATAAGAAATGTTGGCAGATGCCAAAGAGGGATGTAGTCATTTCCCCCATGCTTAGCCCTGCCTATGTCATGCTTTTTTTTTTTTTGACCACACCACACAGCATGCGGGTTATTAGTTCCCTGATCAGGGATCTAACCCACGCCCCCTGCATTGGAAGCATGGATTCTTAACCACTGGACTGCCAGGGAAGTCCCCATGCCTATGTCATGCTGAGCCATGCTGGAGGGTACTTTCTCTCCTTCCTTCTTTAATTATTTAACTGGACTATTTAACCCATTTACATTTATTGTGATTTCTTTTTTTGGTAACAACTTCATTGAGATATAATTCACATATCATACAATTCTCCCACTTAAAGTATACAACCATCACCACAATCAATTATAGAACATTTTCATAACCTTAAAAAGAAACCCCATATTGTATTCTTTAGCAATCACTCCCCAACCCTCTCATTCCCCCAGCCTTAAGCAACCACTAATAATTTACTTTCTGTCTTTATAGATTGGCCTATTCTGGACATTTCATATAAATGGAATCATATAATGTGTGGTCTTTTTTGTCTGGCTTCTTTCACTAAGCATAATGTTTCAAGTTCACCCATGTTGTAACATGTATTAGTACCTCATTCCTGTTTATGAACAAATAATATTCCAGTGTGTGGATAGACCACATTTTGTTTACTTATTCATCAGTTGATAGACATTTGGATTGTTTCTACCTTTTGGCTGTTATGTTTTCATTTCTTTGGGTATATATCTAGGCGTGAAATTGCTGTGTCAAATAGTAACTCCGTATTTAACCTTTTGAGGAATTGCTAGACTGTTCTAAAGTGGCTGCACTATTTTATATTCCAGCAACAGTGCAAGAGGGTTTTGATTTCTCCACATCCTTGCCAACACTTGTTATTATTACCTGTCCTTTTGATTATAAGCACCCTAGTATGTGGGAAGTGGTATCTCATTGTGGTTTTGATTTGCATTTCCCTAACGACTAATGACATTGAGCTTCTTTTCATGAGCTTATTAGACATTTTGATATCTTCTTTGGAGAAATGTCCATTCAAATAATTGCCCAGTTTTTAATTGGGTTATTTGTTGTTTTTTACTGTTGGGTTTTGTAATAGTTTTTTTATATATTCTAGACATAAATCTCTTATCAAATATGTACTTTGCAAATATTTTCTCCATTCTAGGGATTGTCTTTCACTTTCTTTGTAATGTCCTTTGACATTACGCACATTTAAAAATTTTGATGATGTCCAATCATCTGTTTTTTTCTTTTGTTGCTTGTTCTTTTGGTATCATATCTTAAGACGCCATTGCCAAATCCAAGGTCATGAATATTTACCCCTATGTTTTCGTCCAAGAGTTTTGTGGTTTTAGCTCTTGCATTTAGTCTTTGGTCCACTTTGAGGTAGTTTTTGTATGTGGTGTGAGATAAGGGTACAAATTATTTTTTGTCTGTGGCTATCCAATTTTCCCAGCATCTTTTGTTAAAGAGGCTATTCTTTCCCATTTAATTGTCTTGGCACCCTTTTTGAAAATCCATTGACCTTAGATGTATGGGTTTATTTCTGGGGTCTCAATTCTATTCCAATGATTTAGATGTCCATCCTTATGCCAGTAGCACACTGTCTTCATCACTTTTATAGTAACCTTTGAAATAGGGAACTGTGAGTCCTTCAACTTTGTTCTTCTTTTTTAGGATTGTTTTTGCGGTTCTGAATCACTGGAATTCTGACAGGGATTATGTTGAATTTATGGATCAGCTTGAGAAGTATCGCCATCTTAATAATATTAAGTCTTCCATTCCATTGACATGGAATAAATAAATTCCGTTTATGTAGGTCTTTAATTTCTTTCAATGATCTTTTGCAGTTTTCAGAGTGTAAGTTTTACACTTATTTTATTAAATGTGTTCCCAAGTATTTTATTCTTTATGATGCTATTGTAAATGGAGTTGCTTTCTTAATTTTATTTTTGGATTGTTCATTGCTAGTGTGTGGAAATACAATTGAATTTTGTGTATTGATCTTATATCCGGCAAGCTTACTGAACATGTTTTTTAGCAGATATCTTAGAATTTTCTACACGCCAGATCACGTCACATGTGAATAGAGACAGCTTTACTTCTCCCTTTCCAATCTGGGTGCCTTTTCTTTCATTTTTCTGCTGGGGGCATTTTTACAGGTTTATTACAGATTTCCTGCAGGGAGCTTTCTTCACAGGGCAGGCTGGGCGGCTGCTGAGTGTCTGAATGAAAGGGGCAGGCAGACCCTGTTTGACTCAGGACAGTCAAGACCCTGCAGTTCATCTACATCCACATTCCTCTCACATTGCTTCACACAGCTAAGGTTTTTTTAAACACACATCTTTAAAGAACTAAGAAAACTTCTATGAATATGATTAATGATGTGAAAATACGTTTACCTCAGGAATACTTAAAGCAACCACTCTTTTTTTGTTTTAATTAATATTTATTGGAGTAGGGTTAGTTTCTGCTGTACAGCGAAGTGAATCAGTTATACATATACATACATCCACTCTTTTTTAGATTCTGTTCCCATGTAGCTCATTACAGAGTACTGAGTAGAGCTCCCTGTGCTAGGCAGTAGGTCCTTATTAGTTATCTAGTGTGTATACGTCAATCCCAATCTCTCAGTTTAATCTCTGCCCCCTCCTTTCCCCCTTGGTAACCGTAAGTAAAGTGGCCGCTCTGATTCAGTTCTGCATAATGCAGAGCTTCCCTCTGCCCCAGTTTTCTGCTCCCCTAACATCCAGGAATGTCCGTGTCAAAGGTATATCATATCTGTGTATTTTTTTCCTTTTTTGATTTCTCCATGGTTTTGCAGCAGAAACACACACGGGAATATGGAAAAATCTTCAAGTCTCACTTTGGTCCTCAGTTTGTAGTATCTGTTGCAGACCGAGACCTGGTGGCTCAGGTGCTCCGGGCAGAGGGGGCCGCGCCCCAGAGAGCCAACATGGGGTCCTGGCAGGAGTACCGAGACTTACGGGGCAGATCCACCGGGCTCATCTCCGCGTGAGTATGTGAGGCCAGGCTGAGACATGAGCAGGAGCGGGGAGCCCAGGGACGCTCCGCCTCCCTGAACGCTGGGCTCCTAAAGACAGCTATTAATAAAGCACAGAACTCCCAGTGGAATAGTATCAAAAGAGCCTCACGTGTGATCTCCCCAAATCTCCTAAAACCCTCTGGGAAGAGATTTGGTGGCAGGGACAAGGTGGGGAACCCACTAGCCGAGTGATGGAGAGGAGCCATTTTTCGAGGAACACTTTGTGGCTTTAGGTGTCCTTTCGGTGACCACTGAGGGGGCTGAAGCTCACAGAGCCCATCTGTGGACAGGGGTGAGGGTGGTGAGCTGTTTTAGGAGACCTCCAGGAGGGGCTACGAACTTCAGCATTGATCGCCATGTGATGACGTTCCTACCTTATAACAGACTATGGTTATTATACACCTTTGTGTCTTCCGAGAGTGAATCGGTACAGCCTCAGGTAGGGAGGAGAAAACAGAGCATCTGCAGATCCCCTGGTCCAAATCCCTTTGGTTTAGAAATTCTATTTTTGGCTCTTTTGATATACATGTCCTTACACATGAACTGGGGAGTGATACCATCACTCCCCTCACTTTGCAGTGTCTGTCCTGTCTTCACCCCATTTGGGCTGGCAGATCTTGTTGACTCTTTATTGCTGGGAAATTTTTGCAGAGATACTCTGAATTCCTTCCTAGAATATCACTATAAGTAAGATTATTTGGAATTCACTTTATTCTAGGGAGGGTGAACAGTGGCTCAAGATGAGAAGTGTATTGAGACAAAGAATTCTGAGACCGAAAGATGTGGCCATTTTTGCAGGAGAAATCAACCAAGTTATTGCTGATTTAATTAAAAGAATCTACTTCCTCAAGAGCCAGGCAGAAGATGGGGAGACTGTGACCAACATCAATGACCTTTTCTTCAAATATTCAATGGAAGGTAGGTGAACTCAGGAGGTGGGGAAGATGGAAGAGTTGACATTTTACCAAAATATGGTTCTTATCACCCATTGAGCATCTCCTGTGTCCCAGACAACGTGCTAAGCCCTATACATACGTACATGTCATTGTCACAGTGCTCTAAATGGAACCAGGTTGACTGACACTGTTTTACAAATGGGGGAACTGAAAAACTAACCCCCATTTTTAGTGGCAGAAACTTAGTTTCAAATTGACGTCTCTCTAACTCAAGAGCCACGCTCCTGATTACTACACATTTTGTTTTAGCATAGTTTTAAAAGCAACAGGAGTCTAGAGGGCATGTACCACAATCATTCTAACGTTCAAAATCCATGTTAGATGGGTAGCACATTCCCATGGTGCAAAAATCAAACCCAAAAAGTACTCATGGAAAAGTCTCCTTCTCTCCTGACCCAGCTAGGTCACCAGCTTCTTCAAGGGATATTCTTTTTACTTATAAAAAAATCGATAGCATACCAAACATTTTTTCTGTACCTGGGTTTTTGGAGAATTCTGTTAGCTTTCCCACTTTTGTTTTTATTTATTTACTTATGGCTGCCTTGCGCGTGCCATGTGGAACTTCCCTGACCAGGGATGGAACCCGTGCCCCCTGCAGTGGAAGCACGGAGTCTTAACCACTGGACCACCAGGGAAGTCCAGATTTCCCATTAAAAAAAAAAAAGTTGCTTCAAATTTAAGTTAACTTTTTAAAGTTCTGGTATTAATGCTCTTTACAAATAGTAACAAAATCAACAGAGAAGTGAGTTGTAAACACACTGAAAAATCCTCCCCATCCCTGGTTCACAGAGGCCCTTTCCTCTGCCCCCTTAGCTCGTCCTGGGGCTCCCCGAAGTGTGGCCGGGAGGAGCCACCTTTCAACTCCCCAAAGTTGGGCAACTGGCTGAAAGGTTGGGAGTTTTGCCTTGTGGGTCTTGAACAGACTGTTAAGCTGAGGGCGCACTGAGGCAGAGGGTTTATCAGCATTGAACCCACAGCGCCCTGGGGGTCAGGACCTGGTAGAGAAAACCTCAGGGGTAGGCACCTGGATCACTTCTTTTTTTAATTTATTTTGGCTGCACCGCGAGGCTTGTGGGATCTTAGTTCCCCGACCAGGGATGGAACCCAGGCCCCCTGCAGTGGAAGCGAGGAGTCCTAACCACTGGACCGCCAGGGAAGTCCCTGGACCACTTTTGAAAGTTACATTTATGGCCAGATATAGTATATTGATGCTGTGAATGATCTAGAAGGAGAAGAAGAAGGGTTGTAACCTCTCTCCCGCGCAGGAGTGGCCACCATTCTTTACGAGAGTCGTCTGGGCTGCCTGGAGAACAGCGTCCCGCAGGCGACGATGGACTACATCGAGGCCCTGGAGCTCATGTTCTGCACGTTCAAGACGTCCATGTACGCCGGTGCCATCCCTAGGTGGCTCCGCCCGCTCATCCCCAAACCCTGGCGGGAATTCTGCAGGTCCTGGGATGAACTCTTCAAATTCAGTAAGAGAAGAGTCAGGGCACCTTTTGTAGAATCAGATGGACCTGACTTTCCTCCTAGTTGTGTATCTAACACTCACACAGGCAGTGGGTATTACTGTAGGGGATTCCCCAATGGAGTTACGTGCTATTTTGACTCAAGAACTTTTATATTGGTTTCTCGAATGAGCAAAAAGCACGTGGGTTGTGACCACAAGTAATGTGACAGATTTCTCACTTAAAAAAAATAATAAATTTATTTATTTAATTTATTTATTATTTTTGGCTGCATTGGGTCTTTCTCTAGTTGTGGCGAATGGGGGCTACTCTTTGTTGCGGTGCACAGGCTTCTCCTTGTGGTGGCTTCTCTTGTTGTGGAGCATAGGCTCTAGGCACGCGGGCTCAATAGTTGTGGCACGTGGGCTCAGTAGTTGTGGCATGCGGGCTCAGTAGTTGTGGCATGCGGGCTCCATAGTTGTGGCTCACAGGCTCTAGAGCGCAGGCTCAGTAGTTGTGGTGCACGGGCTTAGTTGCTCCGCGGCATGTGGGATCTTCCCGGACCAGGGCTCGAACTAGTGTCCCCTGCATTGTCGGGTGGATTCTTAACCACTGTGCCACCAGGGAAGCCCTGAAGAGGCGATTCTTAACCAAAACTTCTTTCAAAAGAAACACTGTTTTCAAACAGGCCAAATTCACGTTGACAACAAGCTGAGGGACATACAGTGCCAAATGGACCGAGGAGAGAGAGCGAGAGGGGGCCTGCTCACGTACCTCTTCCTCAGCCAGGAACTGACACGGGAGGAAATCTATGCCAACATGACTGAGATGCTGCTGGCTGGCGTGGACACGGTGAGCTCTCAGCTTTCCTTTCTTCTCAGCAGAGCACAGTTAAAGCTGGGGGCCTTTCCGAGGAATCTGACAGATGGCAGATACTTTAAGAGGACCATGCTTGTTTGTACTAGCTGAATGTCTGCTTCACTGCTGAGGGTCTCCAGGAGAAAACTCGACCTTTTTTCTTTTCTTTAATATAAATAAAGGTGCACGATGAATTCTGTAAATAACATAGCCCAATTCTATTACCACACACACAAAGTAGCAATATGTTTTAAAGTTTAAAATAATTCCTGATTTGCAAACATTTCTCCAATGTTTCATAATATCAGAAATGAAGGGACTTCCCTGGCGGTCCAGTGATTAAGACTTCGCCTTTCAGTGCAGCGGGTGCGGGCTCGATCCCTGGTCGAGGAGCTAAGATCCCCGTGCCTTGCGACCAAAAATCCAAAACATAAAACAGAAGCAGGAGTGTAACAAATTCAATAAAGACTTTAAAAATAGCCCACATCAAAAAAATCTTAAAAAACAAAAAAGAAATGAAAAGGGCACAGACATTAAAAACCCTCTTACTTATCATTCAAAATATTCCGGGCTATGGAGAACTTCCCAGTTCATTTGATAAAGTCGGCATAACTTCAAAACCTGCTAAAG
Organism: Phocoena phocoena; assembly: GCF_963924675.1. Lineage (NCBI taxonomy): Eukaryota > Metazoa > Chordata > Mammalia > Artiodactyla > Phocoenidae > Phocoena > Phocoena phocoena. Next base: position 6,166,458 of record NC_089225.1, read on the forward strand.
ACAGCTAAAGAAAGAAAAGTTTACTAAGCAGTTTGACTTATGAATACGTACATATATCAATTTTAAATCCTAGTGAATAGATTCAGTTAGTGTAGCAGATGAATAATACACTATGACCAACGAGGGCTCAATATCAGAATGAAACAAAGCATTGCCCATTGATTTGGAGGGAATTCCATACCCTATTACTAAGTGAGAAATGAAGATGCAGAAAAGCATGTATATCCTGTGTTCCCATTAGTAAAACAGTGGCCCTGTCCCATCTGTCCACGTGCACGTGTGTATCGCTGATCGCTGAACGTGGAGGAAAGTATGGAGCCTGCACCCTGGACGGTTAACATGGGTTCCTGGGCTGGGGCGGGGCTGGTACAGGGGTGTGGAAGCCAAGTTCCTTCCAAAAACTTATGTATAATCTGATACATTTACTCAAGTATAAAAAATGGTATATTTGTGGGTATATGTACAGAAAAAGTTTAAAATTTGCTAAAAGAAAGTGGTGAATAAGAAAAAGAAAGGCCAGGCTTTTGGTAATTGGTGGAAGAAAAGTCAGTTGAGTGAAATAATTAAGATTAAGACAGTAAATTTGGTGATTTACTGTGTCTCCAACGCACATCTGTAAGCACCCTTCTGTTCACACAGAATCCTCTGAGGTAGGTGTTACTGTCTTCTTTTAACAGGTGGGGAAATGAAACAGCTAAGCTTCCCTCAAGGTTTTTCCTTCACAGGAGTGCTTCCCGGACTTGAGGAAAGCACAAATCTCCTTTTTAGAGGTAGACAAAAACACCACGGTTGACATTTTTATTATGAAGTCACTAAAACATGTAAAAGCAAAAAACTTCACATAAAGTCATTATTCTTATGGATCATCTTCAACAATAAAGCAAAAAGTATATAAATTAAATACAAACGAGTCAATGCGGACAATGCAAGCGATGAAAGCTCTGATTAACCGTGTCAATGTGACAGTGTGGGTTTGCTTGAGTGGAGAAGCAATGATGGAATGAACGGCCTTGTATCTAAGCGGATTCAGATGCATGCTACTGTTGCCCCCTGGTGGTAACTAAGAGCATCACCGTGAGACGGAGGGCAGAGAGGACTCGTTCCTACGTGAAGGGAACATCTTGAAACTTCACGCTCATTTTCTAAAATGTTATTTTAAAAAGTCAACTTCATTGCAGCATAATTTATGCACGATGAACTGCATCCATTTAAACGGTACAATTCGGTACAGATTGTTGACTGATACAGAGAAGCACAGATGCAATCATTTTTGAAACCAGCACTGCAGTTAAGATCCTGGAGGTTGCTACCACCTCTGCAAGTTCCTCACCCCCATTTCAGTCCATCCCTCCCATAACCCCTGCCCCCGCCCCCGGCAACCGCCTTCTGACACTGTGTCATAACAGTTTGCAGTTTTCTAGAAATCAGTTTGCATTTTTCTAGAAATTTATATAAATGGAATTATACGGTATGTATTTTGTGTCTGACTTCCTTCACTCAGCAAAATGATTTTGAAATTCATGGATCTTGTTGCCTGTAAAAGTAGTTTATTCTTTTTTTATTACTGGACAGTATTCCATTGTATGGCTATACCACATTTGGTTTTTCCATGAATATATGATTTTAATAGAAATTTTCTGTTCTCTTCATAGGAAGCATCTAAATTATTTCCTTCTCATTTATAAGGAAGAACTTGCACGTTGCATTGTATATTACAGGACAGCTTGCCCTCTAAAAATACATAATATCTATTAGAGGGAAATAACATCAATATGGCCTACTTAAGTTAGATTTTTTTTAGATGAAAGAAAGGGCACTTATACTGTGGAATTTCCTTGTTTACAAGAGAGTAAACTACAGTCACATAGGTAATAGTATTGATTTTAGTGAAAATCTTGGAATCTAGGGTATAAAATAGAATTATTTATTCTCAATAACCAGAAATGTAATTCTTCAGTTTAGGAAGTGGTATAAACAATGATACTGCTGCTTTATGCAAATGCCATTCAATCCTTATATGGTGCTTTGCTTGATAAGTGCATGGGAACAATGATGGACCAGTAATAGTCCTGTGACCACCACCTCCCATCCCCCTCTCCCCCATCTCTTCTAGATTAGGGCGACCAGAGCAGCCCTTGCCCAGCCGTGGGCCTGCAGGATGCAGTTCTCGGGCTGATGGGCAGCCTCAGGTCCTTTCTAGCAAAACTCAGGTGACCCTTGTAGAGAAGGTCGAAGAAAGTTCTAGGCACAACTTCCAGGCTTGACCAGCGTTCCTACGTGCTCTCAAACTCCATGGAAGAAGAGGCAGATTGCTCTTCAATGATTTTTTAAAGTTCCAAAATAATTTTTCCTGTGGCTCTTCATTGAAAGAGCGCTTGAATCCCATCGTTGATGTTACTTTACAAAAATCTCTGTCAGTTTTTTTCCAGGAGGAGTTAAGGGAGATCATCTTTTGTTTCAGTAAGACATAAAACGCTCCGATGGACTTACATGGGCGTGGCTTTGCACCTGTGCTTATTCTCCCATGACTTCACGTCCGATGTTGCCTGCGCCTGAAATCCTTGATTTTACTCACCCACGTGCCTGTGTCTGCCGGTTTCTTTATTAGACGTCGTTCACGTTGTCCTGGGCAGTGTATCTCCTCGCGAGGCACCCGGAAGTGCAGCAGACCGTGTACCGGGAGATAGTGAGGAATTTGGGGGAAAGGCATGTTCCCACGGCTGCAGACGTCCCCAAAGTCCCACTGGTCCGAGCTCTGCTTAAGGAAACCTTGAGGTAAAAGGCTCACCAAAATTCATGTCAAAAACCGTGTCCGTTAAGTCTCTTGATTCTTTTATCGCAATGAATGTGCTTTTGACTTAAAAACTGGGTCCTAAAGCAATACTCCAGCGACCCTCGGTGGCAGAAATGTTTAGGAAGGAGGGACTCATGACCATTTTATTTCCTCTCTGCCCTCGACAGAGCAGCAGAAAGGCTATTCTGTTTTACAGTTAGAAATATTCATTTCTTCATAAAGATCTTTAGAGCCATCCTCGAACTTTGTACTCACAATAGACATTTGTTTCATCAACTGTTTCCCAGTGTGTTCCTCTGGGGATAAAGCAGAACAGGACTGACTGTCAGGAAAATGTTCTGGGCTGAGTGGCCAGTTACTAGACGTGCTTACTGCGCTCCTTGTGTGAATGTCTAGTCAAGGCGGAGACACCAAGTAGTGAGGCTTGTTTACTTCCGGACAGGACTTTACTGACCCTGGGAAACTCCGGAGCGTGAGGGATACGGGTGGTCTTGGGCAGGCTTGGGTGGGAGGTGGGATTAGGTGACTCGTGAAGGTTCTTCCTCCTGTGAGGCTCAGGATCGTGACCACAGCATGCCTCTGTGGAGGAAATGCCGTGACACGGAGCAAAGGTTATTCACAGAGTACACACTAAAATAGTGCTTTTAAACCTGACTCGATAATGATATTTCAAGCTGGCTTGCATCTTCCATCTTCAGCATGCTGTTTAATCTCAAAAAAAAAAAAAAAAAAAAAAAAAAAACGAAGAGAGAGAGAGAGAAAGAAAGAAAAAAGCCAGCTGTGTGTTAACTGGTATTTGTCAATTAAAATTTATTCAGTTGGGCTTCCCTGGTGGCGCAGTGGTTGAGAGTCCGCCTGCCGATGCAGGGGACTCGGGTTCGTGCCCCAGTCCGGGAGGATCCCACATACCGCAGAGCGGCTGGGCCCGTGAGCCATGGCCGCTGAGCCTGTGTGTCCAGAGCCTGTGCTCCACAACAGGAGGGGCCACGGCAGTGAGAGGCCCGCGTACGGCAAAAAAAAAAAAAAAAAAAAGTTTATTCAGAGTTTTCGTAGGATCACTTCCCGGAGAATCCAAAAACTGATGTAGCATTTCTCAGAATCTATTTCTTGGAGCCCTGAGTCCTATGAACTATTCCTTGATAAAGGGGTCCCATGCTTGCACAGCTTTCAGAAATTCAGCATTATTCCTCTTGGAACTTGCCCGGTGGTGCAGTGGTTGAGAATCCGCCTGCCAATGCAGGGGACACTGGTTCGATCCCTGGTTGGGGAAAATCCCACATGCCGCGGAGCAACTGAGCCCGCGTGCCACAACTACTGAAGCCCGCGCGCCTAAAGCCCGTGCTCCGTAACAAGAGAAGTCACCACAATGAGAAGCCCACGCGCTGCAACAAAGACCCAACACAGCCAACAAATAAATTTATTTAAAAAAAAAAAAAGAATTATTCCTCTTGGGAGCACAGTAGCATTTTAAAGGTTTTGCTTTGTGTTCTATAAATTTTTTTTGACTGTGAGGCCCCAGAATACTCGCTGGGCAAAGCTAGGGAGCCCATGAAGATCCTTGCAAGATTTCCTGGTTGAAACTGTACCACGTGTTACTTTTTAAAAAATGAAAATGGCAATATATCCAGACTTTTAAATGTTTAGTAACATATTTTGAAAGTCACCGCTCCCTTCCTGTCCCCGTTGGCTCTTTCTAGGCTGTTTCCTGTGCTGCCGGGGAATGGCCGGGTCACCCAGGAAGACCTGGTTGTTGGCGGGTATCTGATTCCCAGAGGCGTGAGTTTGGCGGACGTGGCGGGGCTGGGCTGAGCAGGGGCGGTTGGATTGGAAATTTGCTTCCACGTTTCGGGTGTCCCTGTACCTAAGCAAATATCTGTAGATGTCCTTTTCTTCTGCCTATATTTTTACGATGAAGATGGGGCTTTACGAGCAAGGAGATGTGGATTGTGTGATGCTGCTCTGGCAGAAACGAAGGCAGATATTTCTGTAGCTCGCAGGCCTATTCAACCCTCCCTCCCCACCCCCACCCCCACCCCCCCGCTGGAGGCCCCAGGGAAGCAGCAGTTCCCTCCAGGGAGAGTTTCTGAAGGACTTGAATTGCCTTCTCTGTGGCTGCATTGATGTTCATTCCGGGTAGGGTGTGAATTGAAGGGGGACCTGCCATCCCGGGTCTGCATGGCCTCTTGGGCCCTTACGTGACTCTTCCTGGCCCGAAGCATCTCTGGAGGGTCGGTCCAGCTGGGGCTATGGCTCTGCTCTGCTTTCCCTTGATTAAGTTCTTTATTACTTTTCTGGTGAAAACGGTTTGCTCAGACCCAGCTGGCCCTCTGCCACTATGCCACCTCCTACGAGGATGAGAACTTCCCTCGGGCCAAGGAGTTCCGGCCTGAGCGCTGGCTGCGGCCAGGAAACCTGCGCAGGGTTGACAATTTCGGGTCCATCCCCTTCGGCTACGGGGCTCGAAGCTGCATCGGGCGGAGGATTGCAGAACTGGAGATACACCTCCTTGTGATTCAGGTAGGGCCTGCGGGCTGGGCTTCATCCAGGTGACTGGGCTCCGTTGCTGGATCAAGACTTAGGTGAAAACAAGGAAACAAGATTTTGAAAACTTTCAGAGCTTCCTGTTAAATCTCTTTTATGTGTTAAAATGCCTCCCCTCCCCCTGCAGTAGCCACCTCTAGCCCCATGGCCACCTGCCTTGTTCCTTTCTTCCTTGGAGTCACATGGGCAGAACTGGGATGTGTGTGTGTGTGTGTGTGTGTGTGTGTGTGTGTGTGTGTGTGTGTGTGTGTAGCAGGGGTGGGTGGTTACAGGAGCCCAAGCACTCCCACAGGGGTTCTGCAGAAAGGCTAGTGGAAGGTGTCCAGCAAGCGGCCCTCAAACATTATGGACCATCCCGTCACCAGGAGCCCCTCGAAATCAGGTTCCTGGGCCCCGGCCACAGAGAGAATCACCTGGTGGGTCTGGGGTAGGGCTCTGGGCGATTCTGATGTCAGTGGTCTAAGGAAGTGCACGTGGTGGGGCACGGGGTATCTCTACTTCTGCTGGTGGCTGTGTCTGCTGTTCAAGCCCCGGTCTCCCAGGCCTCCTTCCTTCAGAGCTTGTCACTGTCACCTTCACCATGAAGGAAGTCACGCTCACCCCCTGCCGCCCCCTCAGCACCTCGTCTTCTGTGAATCAGCCTTTTAAGCAGGGAGGTGGCTCTCAAGCTTGTTTGGGTTTTGAAACATCAGGAAGGCTTGGTTTTGATGAGAGAATACCTTCCATGCAAATCTCTAAATGCTCAAGTGTTTACTTCTGCGCTTGTCCAGTATCTGAGCTCAGGCTGCGGCAGGAACTAAATAATGTCTGAAGGAAATTTCATGAAAGAAAAGCCCGCAGTAGAGAAAATTCTATCCATTAGCCTTTCCTGCAGATTTGGGGAGCCTGCCATGGAAAACCTAGGTCCAAGTTTCGGGAGCTATGACTCCAGGCTTTGGAAGCATGAGGGGATGACCTGGGGACCCATCTCCCTATTTCACCGATGAGGAAGCTGAGGCTCAGGGAGCTGGAGCCACGTGCCACGGTTGCCACGTGACAGGTGCAGGGCACGAGGCACGTGTCCTGTCTCCTGCCTGCATTTCCCCTCATGTCACCGGGGTGTTTCCTGCAGGCCGGCAGAGCCCAGGGCAGAGCACTCAGGGGTTAGGACCTTTATGGACGATGGCATCAGAGAGTCTAAGGGATGGGGAAGCCTGGCTGGCCTGTGGGGGATTGTGGGCATGGGAGGCAGGCTCGGAGGGCTGGAGGAGGTGAGGGGCCATGGCCAGGGAGGTGGGTGTGGAAGGGGGCGAGGAGGACACCAGCCGGGCCCACCTGGCTCTGGTGGGAAAGCTCCGGGGACCTGGTGAGACCAGCAGAAGCAGGCGCCGGCCTGTCCCTCGGTTGTCCCACCTCTGTGGACACACGGGTGGCTGCAGTCCTCCCAGGCGAGAGGTGTCCCTTCCAGGGCAGCTGTCCCGGGCAGCGGTGGGCCCCATGGACGCTGGCCAGGCCCAGTCATGCCCAAGGTGAGAGGCATCTCCGTGTGGAGGATGGACTCCAACCCCAGCTCTGCCAGTTTGTGGTTCCGACACTGCTGAGCGTGTTTCCTCATCCACAAAATGGGCCAAATACCTGCCTTTTGGGTGTGTGAGGAATAAAAATAGTCTAAGCAGAGTCTGTGTTGTCTGCACACCTGCTCTCAGTGTCTGCTCATGGGGACTGTGTTTGGGAAGGTCCTGGCTCCATCAGTGCTGCTGTGTGTTCCACAACCATGTCTCCGATGGGCAGAGGCCATTTCCAGGCAGCCTTTCGGGGGGGCTGACTGCTTCCTGGATGCTTCCCGCGTCTGACGGCCTGGACAACCATAGCGGATGCTGAGGGCATGAGGGCACAGGTGGTAGAGTGGGAAAAGGGTCAGAAACTGGGTGTTTGGTGGTGGTGATGGGGGTTTTATTTGTTTGCTACTATAACATACACGGGTACCTGCTACAGTTCTTGCTTCAAGAGCCCTCATTTCTACTTGTGCAAGTATAGAGAGGGATCATCATTGTTTGTAATTGCCAAGAGGAAAAAAAAAAGAAACAGAAGGCACAAATAAACAGTACTAGGAATGAGAAAGGAGACATAGCTACAAATGCAGTTGATTTTTTTTTTAAATCATGAAAATACTGCAAACAGCTTTTTTACCAATACATCGGAAGACTTAGATAAAATGTACAATTTACTAGAAAAGGTGTAAATTACCCAAATGGACTCAAAAGAAAGAGAACAGACCTTGAATACATTGAGTCGGTAGTAAAAATATCTACCACCAAATGTTCCAGACCTAGACAGTTTTATTGGCAAGTTTTATCAAACCTCCAATGAACGGGTGATCACCATCTTACACAAATAGAAAATAGAAAAAGGAAGTCTTGTTTTTATGAGACTTGTATAACCTTGAGAGTCACAACCCGGAATGGATAAAATAAGAAAGAAAAACTACAGGCCAATCTGATTTATGAACAAAGATGAAAAATACCTTAAATGAAAAATTGGCAAGCCAAATCCAGCAATGTATGGACCAGAAATGCACCGTCACCAAATCAGGTTTGTTCAGGAATGCGAGGATGGCCCACCTCAAGACAGAATTCACCACAATGACAAATTAAGGGAGAAAAACTTTATGACCCTCTCCCAAAATAATTGATAAAATTCAACACCCATTCACGAAGAAACTCTCTTAGCACACCTGTAATGGAAGGGCTTTCCTTAAGCAAATAAAGAGTGTCTATCCCAACAAAACAGCGACTTATGCCTGTGGCCTATGGGAAGGGAAGGTTTGGCTTTAATGCTGCAATATTAATGTGTTTCCTTGAAATCAGGAACAAGACATTCATATTGCATGGAGAGTGGTTAGAGGACACACCCTTGCTCCTTGGGAACTGGAGACTTGAGGTGGAAGGGGGGCCTTGTGTTTTGGCTTTTACATCTCCTGTGTAGTTTTCATTTTTCAATGAGCATGTACTGCCACTCAGAAAGGAAAAAGGCCCTGTGGGATGTTGGCCATGGAGTGAGGAGACCTGTGTGTGATTCTTTCCTCTGCCACGTGGGAATGCGCGAGCAGTCCTGTGAGGTCAGAACAAAGGGTCAGAGATTAGATGTTGAGGTGAAGGCATCTCGATGCCAGAATGTTCTAGAGCTGCCTAAATACAGGTCATTCAGCTTGGCTCTCTAACAATGACAAAGTAATGATTTTAGCGTGTGTCTTCAGTGCAGCCCTGCTCCCTGCCTGACCTCCACCCCCGGAGCCCCAACTCACCCAGAGGACCCATCAGTGGGTCTTGCTGCTTTACCTGGGAGACCAGGCTGGAGAGTCAGGGTGGGCTGGGGTGTTTGCATCCCATGTGACAATATAGGTTCTCCAGCACTGATGCTCTCTTAGGAGGTTGGAGCATGGGAGGGATGAATGGCTGGTCTGCTACCCTGCACTGTCCCCACCGGCCCTTGAGCAAGGCCCTGCCTCCCCTCCAGGAACCAATGTAGTTTTGACAGAGGTCCTTAGAGCAGGTTGCCTTTTGGGAGATTAGTGCTTGAGGCTGACAGATACTTAAGCGTTCTTTAAAACGTCCCAGTTTCACCCTGAGAGGTAGGGCTGCTTCTCCTTTTGAACTGCAGAAGTGAGAAATGGAATCAAAGGTGCAAATGAAGAATATTTAAATTAAAGACAGTAATGGATAAAGTCTGACGGCTGTGCCCCTGCTGTGTCCGCACCACCACTGAAGTGGCTGCAGACTCCAAACCAGCAGGAACCCTGGAATTTCACTTTGTTCCTCTTTCCTCCTTGCTCCTTTGATCCCTTCTTTTTCTAGACCTACAGCGGAAGTAATACAGTTAGAACTCTGAACTAGCTAATAAAGTGTAAGTCATTTGAACCTCTGTTACTGAACAAAGTTCACGTGCCCGACGTGCAGTGAGGCCAAACAAACCAACATGTCTGAGTTTCAAGCAGAGAAAGGTTTATTGCAGGGCCAAGCAAGGGCATGGGTGGCTTATGCCCCCCAAACCCCGAACTCCTTGATGGTTTGTGGGGAGAAGCTTTTACAGGCAAAATTTGGGTTAAGGGCTGCAGGGCTGATTGGTTGGTGGTGAGGTAACTGGGCGGGGCTCCAGGAATCTTGTGCTCATCTTGAAGTTACCATCCTCCACCTGGTGGGGGGACCTTAGTTCTGCAGAAGTGCTCAAAGATACCGTAACGTATATTCCTTGAGGAGGAACCAGAACCCAGCCCCAAGCCTGCACTGTTGTTTCTTGACTGCCCCTCCCTTGTTTCTGCATCCCCTCCCTTCCCTAATTAGTAACTGCTCGAGTCCTCTCTTTGGAACTCAGGGAAGGTCAAGGAAGTCGTATGACTTCTTGCTTGTTTCCTCCAAGCAAGAAATGGGGACATGGAAAGGTTTTTGTGCCCAGGAGCCCCACAGGGTCCTGCTCAGTTTAAATTCTGATTGCGTATCTTTGTCCCATGGGCCTTGTTGCTCAGTGGGCATGCTGGGCTCCTGTATAGGACCTGATGCCCTGTTTCCCACATCTCTCGTTCCCTCGGCTCCCTGCAGCTGGGGCTGTCACAGGAGTATGGGCACTCCAGCAGTGCTGTGAATTTTCTGCTTCCCAATTTTGAAGTCCTTCTCTCTCTTTCTTTTCTTAGTTGCTTCAACGTTTTGAGATCAAAATATCTCCATGGACTAAAACTGTTCATGCAAAAACCCATGGGCTTCTGATGCCAGAGGAGCCCATCCACGTGCGTTTTGTTAACAGAAAGTGAGCCTGGCGTTTTCACCCAGCTGCCAGACCGACACACACCAGGTGTTCGTGGGCCACGGATGATGGTGGGGGAGAAAAGGATCCCTTCTGGGGGCTGCCTTGGTTATAAATTGGCCTCCTAGTTTCTGGGAGGCTTTGAAATCTTTATGCAAAGTAATGTGAGAAGATTGCTTTACTTTTGCATACCAGAGTTGCCTTTTCTTTCTTTTTTTTTTTTTTTTTTTGGAGAAACAGCTGTTGCGAAGCCAGTGGCACTGAATTCTCATATGGTGTCTTACCCTTGGACTCACTATTCACTTACCCATAGTCTCCTCTGCATTTGGGCCAGGAAATGTTGGCATACATATAGATTCAGTGCTTGAATATACCTTCTCTAATACTGCATCCGGGACTGCCTGTTAGGATACAATTCCAACTTCTTGTTTTTAATTTGAAGAGGAAACATTAAGAGACCTCTGTAGAACAGACCTGTGGTTGCCAGGGGGGAGGAGAGGTGAGGGAGGGAAGGATTGGGAGTTCGGAATTAGCTCTATAGCACAGGGAACTATATTCAATATCCTGTGATAAACCATAATGGAAAAGAATATGAAAAAGAATGTATATATGTATAACTGAATCACTTTGTTACATAGCAGAAATTATCACAACACTGTAAATGAACTACAATAAAATAAATTAGAAAAAAAAAAAAAAGAAATGCCTCTCTAATACCATAATTACGGGAAGAAAACACCCAGGTGACACCAAGCCCCAGATTTAGGTCCTGCAGCAGGGCTCCGAATTAAAAGGACCATATTCTTATTTTTTTCTCCAAACTAATATTTCTTTTTCTAGTCATAGCTCCTAAAGAAGTTGAATATTCGTTTTTTGGTTTGAAAGAAATAATCAATAAGAAATAAAACACCTGGGGAAGTCAAGAATCATCAGATTTTCTAACCGAATCTAAGTACTCAGCAGATGTATAAGAATTGAAAATCTGAGCACGTGAAATTTCATTGCCTACATTGAGAAAAATGAATTAAACAAACACTGTGGAAAACAGTGTAACTTTAGAACATTTTTATTTCAAGGAAAAATAAATATGTAAATGGACATTCTCTAGACAAAATCATATTTTTATCTTCATAGTCTTATTTTAAATATCCAAACTGGAAATGGGATCCAGCTGTTGGTGCTGACATAAGGCTCTGACTGAATGCCTCGGGTGCCTAGGAGCCTTCCAATGTTCTGTTGCTCAGCTCATGCCACCTGCTGGTCGCTAGTAAAAAAACACAATTTTATAACATTCTCTCGTGCCTTCATGCTTGAGACCTCTTAGTCTCAATTCCACAAGTCTCTTTACATAATCCTTACCCTCAAATCACTTTCCTACGAATATATACCATAAATCTTTCTTCCCCTCTTTAGTTGGTCATTCTGCAAAGTAATCCTTAAATAAAATAGAAATAGTATCAATTTCACATACCATATTTGTTTGAGTATATAAAGCGTGATGACGGAATAACTTTAGTGCGAGTGCTGTAAAAATATGTAGAGTTAAATATGAAATTATGTCATGAACTGAAAAAGTGTTGGATTCCTTTGAGTTAGCAGTATATATATTAAATTTTATAAACTAGATACAATTTTATTCTGTTTGAGACTGAAATTTAAAAATATTGAGACACCAGGAAACTTGAGGTGAACTCTTATTCTACAAGGTGACTCTAGTGATGTGTGGCCCTGCCCAGGGATGGGCACAGACAGGTGGGTCGCACCTGTGCCCACCTCTTGGTCTCCACAGACAGAGAGAGAGGCAGCCAGACCTTAGGAGCCCCCTGGTGTGACCAACAGGACGTGCATGGCACCAACTGTGAAGCAGTCTTGCCAAAGAAAGTGAAATCGAATCAGTTAAGTCTCTAGATCCACCAGTTTATGGGAAATACAGGGTACAGAGGGGCATGTTAAAATTCCATGCGGATGCAATCAGCAAAATCCAGCCCATAGCAAAGTCTACAGGACAAATAACTTTTATTTCCCCAACAAATAAGTGACAAGAAAAAAGAAAAAGAAGAAGGGGGAACTGTTATAGATTAAGAGATTTAAAGGATAATTAGGGAAATTTGAACACTGTGTATTTGATGATATTAAGGGATTATTGTTACATATTGTTGTTTACATTAACAAGAGAGACCTTATCTTTTGGAGGTCTTCCTTAAAGATATAAATATGTAATGTTTATGGACGGAATGTTATGATATCTTGGATTTGCTTTAAAATAACCCAGCTTGCTGTGGAGGGTGGGTAATGTGTGTGTGTGTTGGGGGGTGGGGGGCTGGGGGAGGAAAAGATGAACCAAGATTGGCCCGATGTTGATAAGTGTAGAAGCTGGGTGATGGGTACCTGGAGGATTCACGCCTCCATTCTCTGCTTTGTGTCCATGTGAATGTTTCCATAATAAAAAGTGTCTTCAAAAACCAAAGACTTGATTGACTAATAATCTCATAGTTCATTTCTTTTTCAAACTGTTTACAAACCAGCAAAACTGACTGTAAATTAGGTTCTTCAGGGAGCTATACCTTCTCTTTCAATAATTGTTAGAAACCATCGATTTAACTACCTAAAGTACAATTGTTGTGCTCAGATTTGAGTGACCTGCCAGACAGGGGTCAGCTAGCCCTCGTAGCTGAGAAGCCAAGGCAGGGCACAATTCCAGAGGTATTAGTAAGGAAAGGGGAGCAGGGCTAGGTGCTGCCACCAGGGAGGGGTGAAGTTGGTAAAAACTGTTAGGTAGCTAGTCAGACATGAGCGGGTGCTGCCCCATCCTGGAGGGGGTCATCTCTCCCGGCCCCCCACTGGTAATCAGAGCACGGCCAGAGATCCTCCCTCTTCCAGTCAAGGACCACCGCTGAGTTTCCAGGCTTATCTGGACTAAGCAGGATAAAATCGCCAACACAGGTTGGTGCAGGGGCACCAAGACCTAAAAAGTGACTCAAAGTAACCCAGGGTCCATTATGCCGTATTTATAATAAATTAGCATTGCGTTTTTTGCCCCGCCCCTTCCCCCATGCTTTTCGCTTGGGTACTTCTCGGTGGTAAGCACCTGCGCAGTAAGAGAAACGTCATATAACCTGAAACTGTCAATCAACTTGTCAGTTAAATGACGTAGGGCGTGGGGAGGGACTGCCACCCGTCTAATAAGCCCAGCCCTGCCCTGACTGCAGGGCTGCTTCTGGAGAGCGTACTTAACGCTTTGCTTCATAAAACTTGCTGCCTAAACCTGCTCTCTGTCTCTTGACTGAATTCTTTCCCTTGAGAGGACAAGAACCTAGGAATCGCCGGTCGGCCGGGAATAAAACCACTGTTTGTGGGACAGTAGGGGGTGGTGAGGGCCTGCGGAGTACGCTCCCTGCAGGAAGGTTTTCAAACTCCATTTCTAAAAATGTGCTGGTCAAAACTAAAGGGGTCAGCAACTGGCCAGGCTGAGAGACGGCCAAGGCAAGGGGTACCCCCGGAGGCCCAGGAGCCGTGCGCACGGGGACTGTGGTGGTCACAAGCAACAGGCAGACCCGGGGGGGACGGGAGCTGGGGCCAGTCACCAAACTGAAGGAAGAGCTGATCAGCCAGGAACCAGGAAGCACTGTCCAAGGGCCTTTGGCTGCAGGATCTCTGAGTGACCGGCATCCCAGCTGGAGGGTCCCCTTCCCCAAGGCGTTTGACTGGCTTGCCTTGTGATCCATAGGTGCCTTGACCAAAGGAGGAGGGGGGCGGTGGGAATGCCCAGCTGGCAAAACCAGAGCTGCCAGCAGACCGGCATCCCCAGCTCCTGGCTGGGCAGAATTCTCAGGGTGAGACTGAAAACGACATACCCTCTCTCACGGCCGTCCCTTCGAACCGGTGCTGTGGTCACTTCTAGCCTCAGATGAAATCTTGGGCAGTTTTAATACGTTTTATATCACTCCTAGAAAAGGAAAAAACCTCCAGTTACTTTCAGCCACTGTAACACTCTCAATCACGGATGAAAACATCCAGTCCGGTGTAACTAAACATCCCAGAACTTCGTGTAAAGTTGGGCACTTCCACTCCCCCAGCTCTGGGCAGCTCCGGCTGGGAGCCTGGGGAGGGGATGGGGGGAGGTTGGCTTCTTCTTCCTTTTCTGCGTTGCCCCCACCTCCCACCCCGCAGCCCTCAGGCTATCTGTCTTCTCTGAGTTTGGAGCTGTCAGGAGGAAGGAGGGCAGGAAGCTTGCTCCCGTCTGATGCAGGAGACCTGGCATCAGGCTCTCCGGCCTGGGCGGGTGTCCCTCCACTCCTCTGGGGCTTCCTAAATGAAAACCTGCAGCTGCAGGGCCTCTCCTCCAGGCGGCTTCGTGACTGTCCCCTCAGCCCTGGGCATCCAGCTTGGGTCCCGTGGCCCCTCCCAGCTCTCCTCCTGGCCAGAATCTAACCCCCTGCCTGACTCCCTGTTGTCCCCACCCTAGAGGGTGTCATTTCCTCCCCGTGTGTCCAGTGCTGCGTGGGCTCACTTTCAGGTGGTGGGAGCTGGCCTCAGGTCTCGGGAGCCTGCAGACTCCAGGCAAGGGGGATCAGGCTCCCTCTGAGTGGCTCTGGAAGCCCCCCTCACTCAGCTGGGGGAGGGGAATGTGGGGTCCCTGCCACCCACTGCTCTATTTGCAGCTGTTGCAGCTTACCTGAAAAGAGACATTCTGGGTAGCGGGGGGAAGGTCCTGGTCCCTTGGTCACTGCTCCTGTCCACAGATCTGGGGCCTGGCTTTGAGCTGATGCCGGGAATAGGACCGCCCCCACTGGATGTCAGGCGCCAACACGGAGGTATGCGCCTGGGCTTCCTGGCTCTTGCAGACCAGGGGCAGCGCCGGTGTAGAATGGACACTGAACCCTGCCTGGAGTGGAGTAGGGTTGGGGTGGGCAGCAGTTCCTGACAGCTGCTTAGAGCCCCGTGTCTTCTAGTTCTGCAAGCTTTTCATTTAAAGTGCTAATTTAATTGTACTGGGTTCTGCATGGTGTGGAGACTTGCTCTGTGGCCTCATACAGGGTTAACTTATGAAAATGTTCCATGATGCTTGCTGGGTTCAGGGCTCCACATCTGCCTTATGCCAGGCTTGCTGTTGTGCTGTTGAAAACATCTGTATACTTCTTAATGTTCGCCTATCCATCACTGAAAATGGTGTATTAAAAATTCCCACTCTGATTGTGGAGTTGTCAGTTTTTGCTTAATATAGCTTGAGTTCATGTTATTAGATGCATCCGAGTGTTGTTTTATTTTCCTGGTGAACTGTTCCATTTATCATTATGTGGTAATGCTCTTGGTCTCTCCCGGTGCTTTGGCCTTAAAGTCTATTTTGAACTGACAGTGATTTAGCCATTTCAACCTTATTTGATAATATTTACATGACATTTCTATTCCTATTAGTTCCTGTCTCCACAGTCTTTTACTTTCAATCACATAGTTTTCTTTTGTTTTAGATGTGTCTCTTGTAAACAGATTGTAGCTGGATTTTTAAAAAATCCCACTTGGTGATCTCTGTCATTTAACTCTTTTTTTAAAAAAAAAATTATGTTATTCAAGTATAGTTGATTTACAATGTTGTGTTAATTTCTACTGTACAGCGAAGTGATTCAGTTATACACATGTATACACTCTTTTTCATATTCTTTTCCATTATGGTTTATTGCAGGATATCAAATATAGTTCCCTGTGCTCTACAGTAGGACCTTGTTGTTTATCCATTCTCTATGTAATAGTTTGCATCTGCTAACCCCAAACTCCCACTCCATCCTTCCCCCACCCCCTGTCATTTAACTTTTAACCTTTGTTGTGGTCACTGATACATTTGAAATTATTTTTAACTTTTTATTTTGTGCTTTCTCTTTATCTCCTCCTCCTCTTTGACTCTGTTTTCCTGACTTTTGGTTTCTTTATAAATTTACTTATTTACTTCTGGCTGCATTGGGTCTTTGTTGCTGCACGTGCGCTTTCTGTAGTTGTGGCGAGCGGGGGCTACTCTTTGTTGCGGTGCGCGGGCTTCTTATTGCAGTGGCTTCTCTTGTTGTGGAGCACAGGCTCTAGGCATGCGGGCTTCAGTAGTTGTGGCATGCGAGCTCAGTAGTTGTGGAGCACAGGCTCTAGGCATGCGGGCTTCAGTAGTTGTGGCATGTGGGCTCAGTAGTTGTGGCGCATGGGCTTAGCTGCTCCGTGGCATGTGGGATCTTCCCGGACCAGGGCTCGAACCCGTGTCCCCTGCATTGGCAGGCAGATGCTTGACCACTGCACCACCAGGGAAGCCCTGACTTCTTTTTGACTGGATTGAGTTGTCTTTCCTTTACCCCGCCTACTGACTTGGAAATTATGCATTCTATTTCTACTCTTTAATGATTACGCCTAAAATTTTAACACACATGCTTAACAAAGTCTAAAATGACTCCGTATCTCTGCTTCTTCTTGAAGGTCACCCCCTTCTGTCTTATGTTTTTGTTGTCCAGTATTTTAATTTCACCTTTCCTATCCTCTATATTACTCATTATTGTAATTATGGTTTTATATAGTAAATACTCATTTATTTCCTGCATCTCAGATCTTCCTTCTGGTTTTAATTTCTTTCTTCCTGAAGTACATCATTTAGAAGTTCTAGCAATAAAAGTCTGTTAGTAGTAAACTCAATATTTTACTGGAAGTCTCTTTATTTTGTGCTCATTTATGTCATGTTTTCAAATTTTATATAAATAGTGCACACTGTATCACTCTGCAACCTGCTTTTTTTCTCCTCTCAGCATTGTTTTAAGTGAGTTATTCATGTTGTTACATGTAGCTCTGTTTCTTTCATTTTAACTCTTTATAGTATTTCATTATATCAATACAGCACAATTTATCTATCTGTTCGCTTGGAAGAAGACTTTTTAAAAATATCTGTAGAATTTTACCTTTTTCTTCTGGTACAGTGCAGAAGTTTACGATCGCAGCAAGTATGTACTTATTCCCAGGTTTTTAACTATCAATCATCACAGCTTGAAGTTCAATTCATGCATAATCACCACAAGCAAAGGAAGTACAATCATCCACAGTCCAACGAGATGCATCCACTTTAAATTGCATCTAAAATTGATTTATCCTTCATCAATTAAAAATGTCTTATAAATGCAACAGAAAAAAATTTCCAGATTTGTGAAACTAAATGGGGACCAACACTCAGTAGAAGTAATTAACAGAGAGGATCATAAATTTTTAAAATCTCAGGCACAAAATGTGTAATAGAAATTTAGAAACTGGTTTACTTTTGTCAGCCAAATACAACATTATGAACAACAGCTGCATCTGATCCAGAAATCTCCTGTTACTTGGACTCCTATCAACGGAAGAATGCAGAATTATTCTATTATAACTGGTTGGATCATGAACTATTAGCAGTTCCAACTGGTTCATTGAGATGTTTCTTTTTAGTTATGCTCTTACAATTTCTAGTTAATATGGTATATCTAATTATAATAATTTAACTACTTGGAAAGTTAAAGTACGTACCAGAAAGGAACATGCCTACAGAAATACAAACACAATTAAGAAACATAATGTTTTCAACTTGGAAGAAGACTTTCAAGAGAATTTATTTCATAATTATATAAATTATAATTATAATAGAAAATATTTATTTTATAGTAGAAAATAATTCTATTTATTTTATGTTTTGGCCACACCATGCAGCATGTGGGGTCTTAGTTCCCTATCCAGGGATTGAACCCGTGTCCCCTGCACTGGAAGCGTGGAGTTTTAACCACCGGACCACCATGGAAGTCCCTCTATTTATTTTATAATTTATTTTATGATAACTGTTATTATTGTATCTTTATTGTGAAAAATTTCAAACAACCATCATAAATAGAGTAATGAACCCTGATGTATCCAACCTCAACAAAAGTCAACTCATAATCAATCTGGCTTTATGCATATTTCCACTCACTAGATTATTTTGAAGCAAACCCCACACATAGTATCATTACATCTGTTAATAAACCATAAGGATTATTAAAAGAAAAACCTCAGAATACCATAATAACACATACAAATTTAATGATTCATTATTATTATTAAACATCCAGTCTGTTTTCAAACTTGTAGTTGTTTCATGACTATAATTTAAAAAAATAGTTTGAATCAATTCAAATGAGACCCAATCACTGAGACTGACCGATATGTCTCTTAAGTGTCTTTTAGGGTTCTCTCCTCTTTTTTCTTTCTTTTTCAAGATTTCCTTGAAATTTATTTGTTGAGGAAATCAAGGTGTTTGTCCTGTGTAATTTCCCACAATCTGAGCATTGATCTCATCCTGCAGTCTCACTTAGCATGTTCTTCTATCCTCTGTTTGTCCCGTACATTTGTAGCTAGAGCTAGAGGTCACCTCCTTCTTGAGTCATTTAGTTGAGTATAAAACTCTCTATTAATGGTTATTTTTTCTCAGCTTTTTTTTTTTTTTTTGCTGTACGCAGGCCTCTCACTGTTGTGGCCTCTCCCGTTGCGGAGCACAGGCTCTGGACGCACAGGCTCAGTGGCCATGACTCACGGGCCCAGCCGCTCCACGGCATGTGGGATCTTCCCGGACTGGGGCACAAACCTGTGTCCCCTGCATCAGCAGGTGGACTCCCAACCACTGCACCACCAGGGGAGCCCCCTTTATCAGCATTTTGAAGATATTATTCTGTCTTTAGACTTTGGTTATTGCTATTGAGAGGTCTGAGGTCAGTCTATCTGTACTTTGTAGCAATTTATCTTTTCTCTCTGGCTGTCCTTGTCCTTAAAGTTCTCCAATTTCATTATTTTTATTTCTCTTACTTACAGCTCATTTTACTCCCTAAATTAGAAGATTCATGTCCTTCATCAATTACGGAAAATTCTCAGCCATTATCTTTCTGAAAAACTGTTCTTTCTCCTCTTCTTTCCATACATTCCTTCAGGAACTTCTATTAATCAGAAGTTGGACCTCTCATTCTGTCTTCCATGTCTCTTATCTTTTCTTGCAAAATTTCCATCTCCATCTCTCCCAAGTGGCACTCTCAGGAATTTCTTCATACTTATTTTCCAGTTCACTATTGCCCTCTTCAGCTGACTTGTCCATTGAATTTTCCATTTCAATAACCATTATTTTCCATCCTATAAACACTGTTTGGTTCATTTTTAAGCAAGCCTAGTAATATATTTTAATACCATCTTGCTCCTATATCATGCTCTGACTCCTTCCTTAATTCTTTGATGATCTTCAATGTAATTACTTTGCAATCTGTATCTACCTGTTCTGTTGTCTCCAGTTCTTGGGAGTCTGGTTCAGTGGCTCCTCACCTCTGTTGGCTTTTGCTCACAATGGCTTGTTCCTTGCTTGCTCTGTGGGTTTGGACTGCACATCCCCGTGGGTGGGGCCTTAGCTGTAGAGCACACGCAGCCCCTACTATACTCCTTTAGGGAAGTATACTTCCCATACTCCTTTAGGGAAGCCAACTCCTTTGGGTTCCCTAAAGGAGCTCTATAGTTGCTTTTGCCAGATACCCCAGTGATGTTCACAGCACAGAGCTGCTGTTTACTTGTTTCTCAGCATTGGGTTCCTGGAAGGTCAATGCATGAGGGCGGGCCTGTGGCTGTGTATCCCCATGGGCATATTTTAAGACAAATTCTTTTGTAGCCCCCCCTTTTTTTTTGCCACTGGACAGATTTTTGTGTATTCTTTGAAAGTGAAAAGCTTTAAGGCTCCTAGCTTTTTATGAGGGCGGGTGCTCAGTTCTAATCCCCCTCTACTGTGCTCCGGCTTCTCTTGCCTTCATGATCATTGAAATGCAAGCCCTTTGGAAACTACTAACCTCCCCCATCCAAGGCAGCCAAAGTGTTAGCCCCCCCCCCACCCTTTTATTTTGGACTTTGGTGTTCTCCATGTGGTAGAATAATGTCCCTCACCCCAAAGATTTCTGCATCTTTATCTCCAGAATATGCTAGAGGACATGGCAAAGAGGGAATTGAGGGTGCTGATTATCCGGGTGGGCCTGATAGAAGGAATCACAGGATCCATATAAGTCGGGGAAGGAGGCAGAAGAGGGTCAGAGGGTGGTGTGACTACAGAAAAATGGTCAGAGGAAGGCAATGCTGGCCGTGAAGGTGAGGTCGGGCCCTGAGCCAAGGAATGCAGGTGGCCTCCAGAAACTGCAAAAGCTACAGAAGTTGATCCTCCCATAGAATGCAGCCCAGTGAGACCAGTGGTGGACTTCTCACCCTCGAAACTATAAGTACATAAATCTTATGTCGTTTTCAGCCACTAAGTTTGGGGTCATTTGTTATGGCAGTGATAGAAAATGAACACACTCTCCAAAATGTTTGGCTCTAGGTCTTTTTACTTTTCTGTGGACCCATCCATGTATTTCAAAGGACATTTATTATATTTCTTGCAGCATTTCTGGGTATTTCATAGCAGGGTATTTTCGCTCTGCAGTCTATCACATTGCCGGAAGCAGAAGCCCCTGCCTTCACTGTGGAAAGTTTCATTATATCTTTATTCCCAGGCCCGTTTTGTTTGGGTCCCTGCATTGTATTCTCAATCCACAAATGTCTCCTGTCATGGGAACATAAGGCCAGGAGGAGGATTAGTCCACACTTCCGGATGGGACGCCTTTAGGAACAGACACAGATGTGGGCAGACAAGCTGTGAACTAGAATGATCTTGACGGGTCCCAAGGTCAGCGTCACACATGACTGCTCTGGTTAAAGGCCCATCCTTGTTAAAGGGATGATCGTAGAGGGGAAGAAGATTGTAGTCACTACCGGATGCTTGGTGTTATATCAAGGCTCTAATTTAGCTCTTGGATAATAAAAACCTTCTCTAGAACTCTCTGGTTTGTTTCATCCTTGGACTCTGCAAAGGAGCCGGTTCTGCTTTGGCCATCGAGTGGGTGGAAGGCGGGAGCAGAGGTCTCTGCAGAGAGAGGGAGTGAGCGCTGGTCCTCAGGGCAGGTCGTGCTGTGACTGTAATAAAACCACAAGTGCTCTTGGTACCCAGCGTGGGTTTTAACATGTCAGGCATGTGGTAGGTGGTTCTGTTAATATTACCACACATGGATTCTAAATTACAGCCTCAGTGAGAACCTAAGATTACAGCAATCCTTGCAGAACTGCCCCCCTGCCCAGTTCCCCAGGGCCTGAGTGGGACCAGAGAGGAAATGTCCAGGGGACCCCTGCTGGGACATGATGTCAAGACAGCCCCCAGGGACCTCCAGGGGTTCGAAATTGCCTTCTGTGTGAAAGAAGGTAGGCCCAGAAGATTTTTCATTCAAAATTCTGTCTTTAAAAAGGAAACAAAATAGTGTTTCGGCTTTTGGTAGAGATGGAGAGAAGTAACACCCTCCTCCAGGGTGTGCAAGCAATTTCCATAAATAGATGATTCCCGAGGAGCAGCGTGAGGGT
Source organism: Phocoena phocoena (assembly GCF_963924675.1). Lineage (NCBI taxonomy): Eukaryota > Metazoa > Chordata > Mammalia > Artiodactyla > Phocoenidae > Phocoena > Phocoena phocoena. The sequence continues at coordinate 6,187,999 of NC_089225.1, forward strand.
CCCTGAGCAAAGAATCTTGCCTCAGGGAGGGAGGCCGTGGGGAGCACTGTGAGGGTGTCCCATCTTAGGGAGCAGGTGGCATCCGCTCGGCTCCAGAGTTCGAGTCCCCTGTCACCTGCATCCTGAACATCGTTACCAGATGGGCGACCCCCAGCCCTGCTCCCATCTTCACCCCGCCCGAAGCTCCTGACCCCTGAGACGCCTCCCAGCTTTGTTGCAGACAGAAGAAGCTTGGGTCTGCCCAGACCTCAGTGCTGTCCAGCTCTTGACCTTGGCGAGCACTCAAGGACCTTGAGGGCTTTGCATAAGCACAGGGATAGGAATCGCTACTTTGCTTGGTGAGGATTAAATAAGACCATGTCCGCAAAGCATCTGGCACATAGCTGGACCCACTCTGCGTGTCTTTCCCTACATTGCTTAATGGAGAGGCCTCACAGAATCACTGCTTGATACAATTTGCAGCTGATTCCACATGAGGGTGGGGAAATAGTCGACTTCTGAGTCCCGGTTCAGCGTGGTGGCCGAGGACAGGAACACTGTGTACCATTAAGTTTGGTCCTGGGGGACTGAGCCATTACGAAGTCATGGTCCAGATGGGAAATGAGGTCCAGGAGGTGTTGGAAACCACTCGGGCTGGCTTGGTCCTGGCCGTGCTGCTGACAAGCTGCAGGACTTTGTGAAGTGACTGGATCTCCCAGGCCCAGGACTCCCCAGCTCAAGGAGTTGTTCTCGCCTACTGTCTGGTCCATGGAAAGAAGGTTATAAACCCCAGCTCCTTGGGTCTGCCTTTGACTGGCAGCTCCTGCAGTGCAGCATCTCCGCCTTGCACCCCTCTCCCCTTGCGGTCCTGATGCTGCCCACAGCCTGTCACCTGTCGGGCATCTCTCCGCTGGGGCTGCAGTCAGCTCAGCCCTGACTCCTGCCTGGTCCTACGCTGAAGCTAGTTCATACCACCTGGCTCACAGGAGTTGATCGTATGCTCTTTTTTAAACAAATTAATTTATTTTAATTTATTTATTTTTGGCTGTGTTGGGTCTTTGTTGCTGCGCGTGGGCTTTCTCCAGTTGTGGCGAGTGGGAGCTGCTCTTCGTTGTGGTGCATGGGCTCTAGGTGCGCGGGCTTCAGTAGTTGTGGCACGCGGGCTCAGTAGTTATGGCCCACAGGCTCTGGAGTGCAAGTTCAGTAGTTGTGGCACACGGGCTTAGCTGATCTGCGACATGTGGGATCTTCCCGGACCAGGGCTCGAACCCGTGTCCCCTGCATTGGCAGGCGGATTCTTAACCACTGCGCCACCAGGGAAGCCCTGATCATATGTTCTAAGCTAACTTTAGAACCACTGCAGGAGTATTTACACAAAGGAAACTAGCAAATTCTACGGCAATGACTTCCGATGCCAACTCCTCAGAGTTGGGCCAAACTTCACAGGTTGAAGGCACCGTCTCCACTAGACGGCCCTCACTTCAGTCCCAGATGCAAGTTCTAGGGTTCCCAGGCCATGTTCCCTTCTAATCAGCTGGCTACAAATGTGGAGGTTCTCACCACCCCCTCAGGTCCGGTCGTTTGCTAGAACTATTCATAGAACTCAGGAAAATGCTATACTTAGGGTTACAGTTTTTTTATGACCCAGGAACCCAAATCAGAACAAAGGGAGAGATGCATTAAGGTGCCGTCCCCAGGGACACGCTGTCTTCCTGGCACGTCCCTGCGTGATGATACGCAGAGTACTGCCAACCAGGGAAGCTCCCCTGAGCTCTGGTGTCGGACTTCTTATTGGGGTTTCATGAAGTAGGCAAGAATGATTGAATCGTTGCCCGTGTGATTCCATCTCCATCCCCCCTCCCCTACTCACACTCCCCAACCCCCATCATCACTCGAGGTCCCAACCCTGTAATCACATTGTTGGTTTTTCTGAGTCACCTTGTTAGCATAAAGCAGCAGGTGTGGTCCAAGGGATCCATCACCGCTTGGGAAATTCCAAGGGTTTCTAAACCCTTGCTGGCCCGGGGAACTAGGGACAAAGGCCAGTCAAATTCTCTATTACTCAGTTTCAAATCAGCGCCCACTCCACACGGCAGCCTTCTTGGCGCCCCACTCCTGTTTCCTAGCGCAAGCACTTGGGCAGGCCAGACTCATCTTCTGCCTCCAGTCAAGGTCAAAGGTTGGTAGCAAGCCTCTGGTCAGGGGTCACTGGTCCAACCAGTGGGGCGGGGTGGTATGGGTCATAGGACGTGAACCATGACCCCCTAATCTTCGTCTTTAGCTGCAGCTACGTACAGGCCTTCACTGGGGCTCCTGGAAGCGCGGGCACCAGGATTGGAGGGTCTGCTGCGACAGGGAAGGGATGTCAGCTGAGGGACCAGGTGGGGAGGTTTTCCTTGTGGCTCCGTTAAGCCCTTAACACCACACTTTCCTCCCGGAGAGGCTGATCTTGTCTTTCCTTTTGTAAATTTCTTCCCGATGTTCTCAGGCTCGCACACAGCAGCACAGCCTGGCCCATGAGGTCTCCTCCCCTCCTGTGACTGACTCCCTGAGACCGAAGAGCCTGGATCCGTGTATTTTCAGAAATCAAGACATCGATCAACGTTTGTCCCAAAAGCAATAACTATGACGAAGTACCTACTACGTGCTAGCTCATGAGTAGGGAGAGGTGTAGAAAGCTTCAGGATAGCGCTGTTGGGTAGAAAGAAACTGTGAACCACGTAGGCAATTAAAATTTTTCTAACCGCCACACTAAAAACGTGAAAAGAAACAGGCCAAATGAATTTAAATAATGTATTTTATTTAACTCAATATACCCAAACTACTACCATTTCGACATGTAACCAATGTGAAAATTATTAATGAGATATTTCACATGTTTTCAAAATATTCAAAATCTAGTGACTATTTTATGCTTATAGCATGTGTCAGCGAGGACCAGCCCCAATTCAAGGGCTCAGTAACCTCCTGTAGCCTGTGGCTGCGTATTGGACAGCACAGCTACAAGTTGATTATATGTATAGTTTATATATTTTAAAATTATATATATTACATATTTATTTCTTTTCTTATACTCAGTATTTCATAATGACTATAAGGGAAAAGAATCTGAAAAAGAATATATATACATATATATAACTGAATCATTTTACTGTGCGCCTGAAATTAACAGAACATTGTAAATCAACTATACTTCAATAACAAATAAAATTATATAGATCACATATTTACCTCTTTGGTATTATATATATGTATAAATATGATATATTTTCTTCTCTGGAGGAAAGATGCTGGGGAAAACCATCTTCAGGAGGCCTGGTGCCTATATCCTGGCTCCACTGTTTGCTGGTAAGTTACCAGCCCTCCTGAGCCACTGTTTCCTCATCTGTGGCATGGAGCTAATAACACAGGCACAGAATTGTTGGGAGGGTTAAACGAGCTACTCTGTGGAATATGGTACAGAACAGGTGATTGGTTAATACCTAGCTTGTTCTCTGTTCTCAAGGACTTCAAGTCATGACACAGATCCAGATATTAAGTTGGCTTCTGACCCAACTTGACCAGAATTCTAACGAAGAAATCACAGCCAACAAAGATCAGGTTCGTTGTGTAGCAGGTAGAATGCCAGTTCTGTGGGCTGTCAGTGAGGCCCTATCAATGTATCAAAGTTATCCATGGTCAAACACATCAGGACTTCGCAGAGCCTTAATGTATTGACAGGATGTATTGTGAATCTCTGAAAGTGGGACGTGTCCAGATTCCTTTGACCATGTAGCTTTTTCTATAGAGCCTCTCAAGGAGAGACAGGGAACACCTTGGTGGGCTCCCTGCTGTTTATATCAATTATAAGAATCAACCACATGGAGCATGCCTTAAACTCAATTTATTCCCTTGACTGCGCTGGTTTGGGTTTAACACGTTCAGAGCAATTTATGCTGGAATGGAAGGGTTGCCTAAGAGTATGGGCTTTTCAGACAGGTTAGATAGAGCATCCAAGATTCACAGAGTGATGCAATGTTACAGCTGGAAGACTCAAGACTGCCTGCTTCCACCGCTGCCCCTCCCGGCCCCCTCCAAGCACATGGCTTGACCGCCTCTGTCCCATAGTGCTTCTGTGAACATTAGGGTGCAGATATCTTTTTGAATTAGAGTTTTAGTCTTTTCTGGATATATGCCCAGGAGCGGGATTGCTGGGATTCCATATGTGGCAACTCTAGTTTTAGTTTCTTAAGGAACCTCCATACTGTTCTCCATAGTGGCTGAACCAATTTACATTCCCACCAACAGTGTAGGAGGGTTCCCTTTTCTCCACACCCTCTCCAGCATTTGTTATTTGTGGACATTTTTTTTTTTTTTGGCCTTACTACGTGGCTTAGCGGGATCTTAGTTCCCTGGCTAGGGATTGAACTCGTGCCCCCTGCAATGGAAGCATGGAGTCTTAACCACTGGACCGCCAGGGCAGTGCCTATATGTGGGCTTTTTAGTGATTGCTATTGCCAGTTGAGTGGCTCTGCTGGCATTGTGTGCTTCACAACTTTGGCAACCACAGACCTTAGGTGTGTGCGACGCACTGGCAAAAACATACGTGGACTGCTGCAGGCTCCGTGCCCCGGTGGGAACAGATCCTGCCACGTGGGGTCCCCCCTGAACTGCTCAGAGCCCCTGACTGGGCTTCGGCCCCTGCTCTCAGGCTCCCAGGCGGCCTCACTCGTGCCTGTAGACGGTTCTCAGGGTTGCTGCTCTCCTGAACCCTGTCTGGGTCGCTGACTGCTCACAAGGCGGGGCTGTTGCTGCCGCATCCCTGCCCTGGACGCCGCCTCTTTGGGGGCTGCTGAACTTGGGGGCCCGCTCGCCAACTGCCCCGCCGCATGGAGCTCATCCAGGTTTGGTTTAGAGATGGGGAGAAGGCCCCTCCCCCACTCTGAGCCCAATCTGTCGGCTCACCTTGAGCCTCTGAAAATAGGAGCCTCCCGCCTTCCTGTCTCTCCTGCCTCGGCCCCCAGCGACCCTGACAGCCGTCTCCTTAAACGCCTGGGGCGTCTCTGGCTGCATCTCCTTGAGAACAAGCACTTGGGATTTCCCAGGACCTTCGCAGTCCTTGGCTGTCTCAGTCCTCACCACAGCCCCCGGATGCTCGTTACCCCACTCCTCATATTAGAAAATCGAGGCTCAGAGATACGGCAGTGCTCGTTCAAAAATCATAATGATGGCGAGTCCCAGGTCTGGGTTTGAATCCACCTTGTCCATGCAGTCCACAGGGATTTATTGAGCACCTACTGTGTGCTGTCTGCATCCAAAGCCCACGCTCTTCCTACACTGCCTGCTGCCCAGGAGCGGGTCAGAACAGGAGGCTTGGGGTGGGGATGGGGGGAGGTGGGTGCCAGGCCCGAGGGGAGGTGCTTGTGCTCTGTCTCACCACTAGATGGCGCTGCTGGCCCGGCCGCCCAGCCTGTGCTGGGGCAGCAGCGTCCAGCCCGACAGCCGCTTTGGGCCCTGTTGTTCATGAAAGCAGGACAGCCCTGGCCATGCTGGGAGAGCACTTTAAAGAGGCCAGCAAGCCACCCCCGAGAAGTTCTCGTTCGTGGAAAGCTGGAGCCTGAGGGGACTCTGAGACTCCCCTGCTCCTTCCTGCGTTTTGGTTTCTCAGAAGTTCCAGCTGTGGAAGGTTCAGAAGGCCCAAGAAGGTGCTGGAGGATAGACCCTAAGCCCAGCTTCTGGAAGGAGGTCGATGGGGATAATCCTGGAAGCCTGGGGTTAATTTGGGGGGCTTCCCCGCCCCCCGTAAACTTAATTTAAAAACGTTTCAAGCCTACAGAAGAGTTAAAAAAATAGTACAATGGGGACTTCTCTGGTGGTCCAGTGGTTAGGACTCTGCGCTTCCACTGCAGGGGGTGTGGGTTTGATCCCTGGTTGGGGGAACCAAGATCCCGCATGCTGCACGGCAGGGCCAAAAAAAAAAAAAAAAAAAAGGTACAATGAACACCCATTTCTACCTCACCTAGATCACCGCTTAACACGTGGACATACCAGCTTGGTCTCTTTCTCACTTGTGCGTGTGTGTGAACCACGTGAGAGTCAGTTGTAGACAGGACTCTCCTCCCCCTCCCCCCATCAGTTCACCTCAGCTTGCCTCTCTTAAAAGCAAGGCCATTCCCTCACTTAACCATGATGCTGTTCTTTGTGGTTTTACTTTTTAAGAAAAGAAAGGAAGGGAAAATGTATCTGGCTTAAGAACTTGAAAAATCTCCAGTGAGATATTATTGCCAAGAGTGAAAACATTAAGACGCCTAATGTTGTTTAAAAGATTCGTCCCTGGGAGTTCCCTGGTGGCCTAGTGGTTAGGATTCTGCGTGTTCACTCTGTGCCCCGGGTTAAATCACTTTGCTGTACAGCAGAAATTTTTAAAAAATTTCTTTTAAATTGAAGTATAGTTGATTTACAATGTTGTGTTAATTTCTGCTGTACAGCAAAGTGACTCAGTTATACATATATATACATTCTTTTTAATATTTTTTTCATTATGGTTTATCCCAGGGTATTGAATATAGTTCCCTGTGCTATACAGTAGGACCTATACAGTAGGTCCCGACGGACCTTTCTTTGGTGGTCTCCTCTCTGGAGTGAGGGGAGAAGGGGCCACCTTTGCGTCCTCCTGGACGATGCTGTTAGGATGCAAGCCCGTGCCTCCTGGTGTGCCCCTTTTCAGCTCTGTGCTCTGAGGCAGGGTTATTTCTGGGGAAATAAACAGCCAGGGACACGGAGCAGCTGGTTGCCTCCCCTTCCTTTGCAGCCCAGTCCTAATTTCTCTGCAAACACACCGCCATCCGCTTTTGCCCACCACATGTGAGGCCAGACCAGGAGGGAATTCAGTAACACCCTTTCCTTGGGTCCATGTCTTGGTGGGCCTGGCCATGATGGACTCCCGGGGTAGACAGATGACTCACTGCTGGACCCTGGGAATGTCAGCCCTCCCTTACACGCTCGAGGTGAAGCTGATGAGTAATCAGTGCCAAAGTGACACCTAAGGGTGCCTGGCTACTGCCACAGAGCACTGATTCTCAACTTTTGAGTCTCAGGAGCTCATAAAACTCTTAAAATTATATGAGACCTGGGAGAGCTTTAGAGGATGTGGATTATATCTATAGATATTTAGCATCTTAAAAATGAAAACAGAAAATTTAAAGCCATTCATTCCTTTCACTGAGTGCTCAATCATGTATATATATAGACCGCTATAGCAAAACCTCATGGTAATGACAAACCAAAAATCTATAATAGATATAGACACAAAAAAGAAAAAGGAATCCAAACACAACACTAAAGAGTCATCAAATCACAAGAGAAGAGAACAAAAGAGGAAAGGGAAAAAAAGACCTACAAAAACAAATCCAAAACAATGAACAAAAATGGCGATAAGAACATACTGTACATATCAATAATTATCCTAAATATAAACGGATTAAGTACTCTAACCAAAAGACATAGACTGACTAAATGGATACAAAAACAAGACCCACATTTATGCTGTCTACAAGAGACCCACTTCAGACCTTTCACCGAGTGCTTTTATTCTCTGACCCTCAGAATCCTCAGCTGCTTTTAAGTGTGTCCACTGCCGTTGGTCACTTTTGCTCTCCTCCCAGAAGCTGCAGGCTTTAGGACCCTCCACCCCTCCAATACGCACGCACATGCAGCAAAAGGCTCGCTCCTATGGTGCAGCTGTCTTAGTGAGCTATGATGAGGTCACCTAAGTGTTTCTCGCTAAAGTGTGAATGACTGCCAGCCCCAGAGCTGCCAGGAAAAACCTGACTGGAAGACGAGGCATGCTCAGACAAATACTTCTCTCCCTCTCTGGCTTTTCTAGCCATGTGACAATAGAAAGAACATTCTACCCACCTGTGGGAGTTACTGTGGCGTTTTCGACTCCAACTTCCTGGACTCTTTCTGCCCTTCAGAGCTGCTTCTCCTCTTCTACGTCTAGGCCTTTAAAAAGACTCTCCCAACCCCACTAGTGTGGTGGGAGGCCCCAGAAGTGGGGCCTGAGTACTGTCTCCAGAACCTCAAATTTTAGTACCACTGTTTCCTGTCTGTGGAATCTGAGACCTTTCATCCTCAGTTTACCTTTAAACCACTGCTCTAAACTGTACTTTAAATGGCTCTTTGACTCATGCATGTAACGTCACTCAGATTCACTGAGTTACGCAGTTTTCCCCAAGGTTGACGCTCTTCATCAGACAATATAAAAAAAAAAATCACATTCGAGAACACTGCCACCCATCTCAACAGAAACATCCTCAAATATTTGGAGGCTGTCAAGCTCAGGACGGCAGAGATGAGTTTTCCAAATTTCTCATTTTCGCTTGAATGCTCGGATTTTTTCATTGGTGGCAAATACTGTCATTGTTTCCCTTGAAATGACAAGCTCACTTTGTTCCTTTTTGAAGAAATGTCTGTCAAATACCCAAGTCTGAATAACCATTGTGTGTTTGTCATTCTTTTAGTTCAAATGAGATTTCATTCTTTCAAGTTATTGAAAATGTTATTTTCAAAATGTTACTTTCAAAAATGTTACTGCATGAGAAAAAGCATCCAGATCGGCTCACACCACAAACAGCCCCGTAAGTGCTTCTCTCCCAACAACGGTGGTCTTGGGGTGCCCCGTAGAAGAACTCTAGGCCACCTTGAATTCCATACACTTAATATTTTTTACGGCTTCATCAGGGAGAATCTTCTTTTAAAAAATTCTCATATTCTCATATTCTTTTCCATTATGGTTTATCACAGGATATTGAATATAGTTCCCTGTGCTACACAGTGGGACCTTGTTGTTTATCCATTTCCTATATAACAGTTTGCATCTGCTAACCCAAAACTCCCAATCCATCCCTTCACCAGCTCCCTCCCCCTTGGCAACCACAAGTCTGTTCTCTATGTCTGTGAGTCTGTTCCTGTTTCATAAATTCAGTTGTGTCATATTTTAGATTCTACATATAAGCGATATCATATGATGTTTGTCTTCCTCTGTGTGACTTACTTCACTTAGTATGAAAATCTCTAAGTCTGTCCATGTTGCTGCAAATGGCATTATTTCATTCTTTCTTATGGCTGAGTAATATTCCATTGTGTATACGCACCACATCGTCTTTATCCATCATCTGTCGATGGACATTTAGGTTGTTTCCATGTCTTGGCTATTGTGAATAGTGCTGCTGTGAACATAGGAGTGCACGTATCTTTTCGAATTATAGTTTTGTCTGAATATATGCCCAGGAGTGGGATTGCTGGATCATATGTTAGTTCTATTTTTAGTTTTTTAAGAACCTCCATACTGTTCTCCATAGTGGCTGCACCAATTTACATTCCCACCGACAGTGTAGGAGGGCTCCATCAGGGAGAATCTTAAGAGGAACTGGCACATGTGATGGAGAATCACATGGCCACTGTTGCCTGAGCAGTGCAAAGGCCCGCAGCTTTACCCACTGCTGTTTTGTGCTCCCGCAATGCAAACACCGGCAAAACTCAAGTGACGTTTCAGTGGGACCATGAAAATAATTTTGACCTCATGGACTCCCTTAAGGGTCTCTTGGGAGTCCAGCTTGCCTGGACTGTGCTTTGAAACCCTGTGGACGGGAGCATCTGATATGTTCCCTCAGTGTTTTCTTAGCACGGCTCCCAAGGCCCCATGGGCTGGGCTCCCGGCAGAAGCTCCGTAAATGCCCGCTGGCTGAAGGCTTGGCATCTCTGTGAGGCAAGTTTAGGGAACAGAGTCTGGATAAAGGAGAAGTTAATGCCCAGAGCCAGGGGACTGCTCTCTGGAGACTAGTAGGTTTGGGGCAGTGCCCAGGCATAGGTATTTTTTAAATATTTAAATGATTTTAAAATCCTACTACAAGAAAACTAACTGCAGGGCTGTGAAGCCAAGAGCAGAGAGGCAGCCCAACTGCAGGGGCAAAGCCACAGTCTTCTCTCTGCTCCCCTGGCTTCTCCTTAGAACAGTCTAGACGGGGCACCTTGACCTTCGACCACAGGCCCTGGGCTGTGTTGCTGTGTGGCTTTCAGGGCCCTCCTGAGGAATGTGCGCTCAGGGGCCCAGGTGGGGATGAGGGCACTGGCACCACTGGGTGCCATTGGAATCACAGAGGAACAGCGCCTGACTCTGGAAGGGATGTGGCCACAGAGCGTTGGAGCTGCACCGGTCAAGGTTAGGAGGCCAGGGAGCTGTGAGTGCCCTGCCCTCCAGGCCTCCATCAGGGGTCTCCCTGCAATTTTCATCCTGAGAAAGACCTGCAACCCCCCAGAACCCTCTCTTTGGCCCTGCTTCAACCCAGGGGACCCTTAGTAAGTCACCACTGTTTCCCGGAGTGGCCGTGATTTTAATTCTGTGCCCACGTCACACCCCGAGACAAGCTGACCAGCTCCAGCTTCTGTGGCCCCGGCCCCGAGCACTCTGTCCAGGCACAGGGGTCAAGGCCCAGAAGCCCATGGGCTCCATCATCATCCATGAGCCTCCCTCCTTGGGCCGTATCTGTGGCTTTGAGGAGGTGGCTGGTGCCAGTGAGGACAAGGCTTTTCTGGTTCTGGGAGATATTTTTGATTTAGTTTTTGTAAGTGTCCTCTGCCCTCCAGAGAACAACCCCTGGGCTACTGGTCTGAAAAGCTTCCCCGGTGATTCTACTGCATGGCCTGGAGAGAACTTGGTTTGTTTATTTATTCCTTAAAATTGACTATTCGGCAGGAAACCAGGGAAGATATATATATATATATATATATATATATATATATATATATATATATTTTTTTTTTTTTGCCGTACGCGGGCCTCTCACTGTTGTGGACTCTCCCATTGTGGAGCACAGGCTCCGGACACGCAGGCTCAGCGGCCATGGCTCACGGGCCCAGCCGCTCCGCGGACCGGGGCACGAACCCGTGTCCCCTGCATCAGCAGGCGGACTCTTAACCACTGCGCCACCAGGGAAGCCCAGGGAAGATATTTTTGAGATCTAGGTGGAAAGCAGAGCTATGTAACCCCACCTGAGGTTATGCACTTAGAAAATAGAGCAGTATGTTCCTACGTAGCTTACATATATAGATTATTCCGCCAGGACTGTATTTGAAATTTGGTTAACGCTTTCATTGATTATGTTTATCTTCCTGTAATCAATTTCAAAGAGGTATTTGAAATCTCGAAGACCAAGTTTCTCAACAGCATTACAAGCTTGTAAGAAAAGTAGCATTACTTTATGATGACATGAAGGGTAGAGAAACCATATTTGTGTTTCCACAGGCTTACGATCAAATTTTCCTGAAACTTGGAATCCTGGGTGTCTTTGTCCGCTCAGGCTGCCATAGCAAAATACCATAGGCTGGGTGATTTAGACAACAGAAATTTATATCTCACAGCTCTGGAGTCTGGAAGTCCAAGATCAAGTGCTGGCTGATTCAGCTCCTGGTGAGAGCTCTCTTCCTAGTTTGTAGTTGGCCACGTTCTTGCTGCGTCCTCACCTGGCAGAGAGAGGGAGCAAGCTCTCTGGGTGTCTCTTATTATAAGGGCACTATTCCCATCATGAGCTCCCGCACCCCATTATCTTATCTAACCCTAATCACCTCCCAAAGGCCCCATCTCCAAATACCGTTACATTGTGGGGTTAGGACTTCAACATATGAGTTTGGGGAGGACACAAATATTCAGTCCATAAAACTGGGCTAAAAGCAAGCCTTAAAAGTTAATTTACAGTAAACATAGGGAGAGAACTCTAGAGAAGTTTACCTAACTCTGGAATATGTAGTTATGTACATTATAGGGAGTGTGAGGCCTAGAAAATTGGAGGCAGCCATCTCTAGGTTGCCTGGTCCCTGGAGGGGTGTACTGATACTGCAGAAAGTAAGTGAGAGAATCCAAGGTCCAAGGAGCAAGTGTGTCTTCCCTCCTCTCAGGAACTGCTCTGTGCCCTGGTTCAGGAGTGCCCTGCTTGCTGGAGATTTTCCATCCACTCCTGTCATATCACCCAGGTAAGGACCAGAGTGAAGAAGGCCATGTGCTTATTATTTACTACAAGGTCGTTAGTGAGAAATCTGTCTCAGATCTAGAACACCTCATACGTGCATTTGGGATAAAATTAATAAAGATGAACTTCAAAAGCCAAAAATGTTAAGTAAAAAAAAAAAAAAAAACAGGAGGTGCTTATATACAATGGAATATTACTCAGCCATAAAAAAGACTAAAATAATGCCATTTGCAGCAACGTGGATGGGCCTAGAGATTATTATCCTAAGTGAAGTAAGTCAGCCAGAGACAAATATCATTTGATACTGCTTATATGTGAAATCTAAAAAAATGAACTTATTTACAAAACAGAAATAGAGTCACAGATGTAGAAACAAACTTATGGTTACCAGAGGCAAAGGGAGGGAGGGATAAATTGGGAGATTGGGATTGACATATACACACTACTATATATAAAATAGGTAACTAATAAGGACCTACTGTATAGCACAGGGAACTCTACTCAATACACTATAATGACCTATATAGGAAAAGAACCTAAAAAACAGTGGATATACGTATATGTATGATTCAATTTGCTGTACAGCAGAAACTAACAGAGCATTGTAAATCAACTCCAATAAAAATATTAAAAAAACAGGTGAAAAGTTATGTATTCTGAATGATTATAACTAGGCAAAATACCCTCTAGATAGAAGAAAAAATAAAAAAGAAATGGCTGAAATGATTAACATGATGGCAGCTGCAAGGTGACACATTTGGTGATTTTAATCTGTCTCTCCTCCTAAGGTTTTCTTAAAGAGTGTATATTAATTCGACAATTGAAAAAATTAAAAAGAAACCCTTTGCCTGAAGGTCACAATGAGTCCAACGGTGGAATGGCTGGAAGCAGGACCTCAGTCCTTGTCTTCTTTGAAGAAACAATTCAGCAAAGAGACCAAGATTGTGAAATAGAGACGGCGTTTATTAGAAGCGAAGTATGTGTGGAAGCGCACACGGGCGAACTTGGAGTGAGTTGCATGCAGTAGCGGCGGCTTAGGTTGCTCCTATGGGGGGACGTCTTCCAGGTTGTCTCTGGCCAGTCATCTGGAAGTGTCAGCAGGAGACTGGTTACAGCTGCTCACCTGGGGCCTATCTATCTCCTGCCTCAACAATAGAGAATCTCTCTGTGTTAGTTATCTATTGCTGCGTTACAGGTTACGCCAAAACACAGCAGCTTCAAACAACATCCTCGTTATCTTTCAGTTTCTGTGGTCAGGAGTCCAGGCCTGGCTGAGCTGGGTCCCCTGGCAGCCCTGGGCCAGACGTGCCACCAAGGGTCTGGGGTCTGGGGAAGCGAATATTACAAATTGAACTTGTAAGTTATACTAAGCTTATGGAATATATTTGAGTGTCTTGTTTCTCTTTCTGTTTTTCGATTTGGGGTTTCATACATGATTTCTAAAGTTTTTCGTTGTGACCGTGCTCTCCCTGTGCTTGTGTGAATCCAGATCTCACAAGCCCTGGAGGTTTGCATTGCGGACCTTGGTCTTCTTGACAGCGTTTATGGTGTGTTTGGAGCTGGTTCCAGCAGTGGCTGGAGAAGGGGTTGCAGAATTTCTTGGCAGTCAGTCTTCCTTGGGGAGATGCATTATCAGGCATGATGGCATGGGGTGGGGGAACCATGGCTTGTACTATTCAGTAAGATGAGAATGAAATAGAAGCCCTGTTATTTTAAATTTTATTTATTTATTTATTATTATTATTTTTTTAAATTTTTTTTTTTGCGGTACGCGGGCCTATCACTGTTGTGGCCTCTCCCGTTGCAGAGCACAGGCTCCGGATGCACAGGCTCAGCGGCCATGGCTCACAGGCCCAGCTGCTCCGCGGCATGTGGGATCTTCCCAGACCGGGACACGAACCCGTGTACCCCGCGTCGGCAGGTGGACTCTCAACCACTGCGCCACCAGGGAAGCCCAGAAGCCCTGTTATTTGAAAACACAAATGCTATCCATGCAGGAACAGTGCATGTTCCTGCATGTTCCTTCACCTGGGGTCTTGGTGACAGCTGGGCCCTCTGGCATCTGCTGCTCACCCATCTCTCTGGGACCAAGGTCTTCCGACCTCCTCCCACAAGTGTAGCCTCTCAGGGAGTTTGTGTGTGGGGGGTCCTCCAGGTTCCCAGAAAGGCCTTTAGGGACTCGTGGCTCCTGGCCTCCCTGCCCAGTCATGGCTTGGCTGACCTGCCCCTGGACTGGACCCTGGTGGGCAGGGCTGGGCAGGGCCATGAGGAGCTCACATTTCCAACCATCAGCTCCTTTCCTCTCGGGAGAATCCTATGAGCAGCCCTCAAGCTCCCAGGGAGCGGCTGCATCCTGCATCCAGGAAAGCAGCCCTGTTCCAGGCTTCTCCCTGAGGACACCCCACCCCTGCCGGGGTCCCAGCCCCTTAGCAGCACAAGGACTATGAAGTGGACGGATGTGGTTAAGTATGCGAGGCTTTCTAGGGCAGGACTTCCAGACCTGAGCTGTGGAGGAGGGTTGTGGGGAATAAGCACAAGCACAGACTGGTCATGCCAGCATGTGGGGCTCCCGAGAAAAGCTTTTGGAACTAGAGGATACATGTGTCATTGGAGGCCACCTTCTCCAAAGGCTCGCTACTGCTTAAACTTCGGGTCACAAATCCTACACCAGTGGGTTCTTGATTCCCAGTCATTAAGAAAACATACCAGACTGTTTATAATAAAAATGGGGAATGGCCAAAGGTCCAAGAGGGGGATGCAGTGCAGACGGCCATGGCTGCTGAAACACAGCAGGGGTGTGTTTGGAGAGAGCATCGCAGACTGCAGGGGTGCACTGGGAGGCTGTGAGCAGAGCTGGGCAGGAACAAAGGGTGGCCCGATCTCCACCCAGGCCCTGTCCAGATCCCGTCTGGAGAGGGCACCGCCCCTGGCACTTCTGTCAGTGGACACCCACTGCCACCCTCCCTGGGTCCTCAGTTCCTCTGCTGGGAAAGATGATCTCACCAGCTTGGTGACTCTGGCAGAAATACGGAGTCAGCCAAGCCCAAGCAGAGACTGAGTCGTGTAACCTCCCTTGGCCAGCAGGGAGTGAGGAGGGAGAGGGCTTAGCTTTCTCCTGCCACATAGTGGGAGGCAAGGCCTGGCTCCCACCAGACAGATAGGGAGCGAGCTCCCTTGGCTGATAACACCAAATATCAGGTGTCTCCACAGTGGCCAAGAAACCGTGCTATTTTAACCATGCATTTGAAATGCCTGGTAAAAGAATTCTGTATGTTTATGTATATATGTTGTTGATTATTATATATATATCATATAGAATACATTTAATATACAGGTTACAATTATATACAATATAGTAGATAACATATACATATATATATACTGTTCAACAAAAGCATCAGAGCTGAACATAACAGATCATTCTTGCTCTTTTTCCAATCTTACAAAAACATGTATACAAGCACTGGCTGGATTGTGGTAAGCCATTGTAGCTCACTGTTTATATTGTTCTTTTGAGCTGTTGCTATTTGAGTTCAGAAGAAAGAAACTGTGGTAGAAATGCCCGTGGAAACACTCATTCTCTAATCTACTCATTTTGAAAGACATGTATCTTCTGGTGGCATCAGAGGCTTCGGATGTCGGTTTTCAAGATGGTGATTCCCACCAGGAAACCTCTAAGAGCCCATGGCAGAAAACATACAGTTTGGGAATGACCAAGGTTTATGTCAGAGCTTGGAATAAGTGCTGAACCGAGTCTGGTGGAGTTATGATTGGGCTATCCTGTCCAACATTGGGACAGTCAGATAAATAAGAACACAGACCATTCATTTTGCCCCCCACACTTACAATCACTCTATTTTAAGGTCTGTGCCAAGCACAGCTGACAGAAATGGAGGTTACAGTCTGGTGGAAGAGACAACACATAATTAGAATGTTATAATGACCTATACTTCTTAAGAGTATGACTACTGAGCCAGTGAGCCACAACTACTGAAGCCCGCGCACCTATAGTCCATGCTCCACAACAAGAGAAGTCACCCCAATGAGAAGCTTGTGCACTGCAATGAAGAGTAACCCCCGCTCACCACAACTAGAGAAAGCCTGCGTGCAGCAACAAAGACCCAACGCAGCCAAAAAAAAAAAATAGTATGTTGGTGGCTGTGAAGTCCCAGAATAGACTCAGTGTATCTTTCTGGAGAGTTGATTCTGTTCTACAGGAAATAATTTAAAATCAAATAATGTTATAATAACCACAGTTGGGAACAAAACCCACTTGGATATATTGTGGAGTAGAATGTAAAATATGAAGTGGATATTGGTGAAAATTGTGGTGTAAGGACTTCTGAAATCTCTCTCTGTAAGAGCAATGAGAAAGTTGGCAAAAAAGGTCAGAATCAACTTTTTTAGAACTCTGGAAATTAACCACAGGCTTGCAGAAATCTGGGAAATACTTATTCAAGAAAAATGGCAGAATCTTGGTAAAAATGATGGGCTTTGTGTCATTTTATTCAGTTCTAGTCCTATCTACTATGATAGTTTTGAAAAATAACAGCCCCATTTGCAGTGAACATCAGCAGTCTGGCAGCCACCTAAGGGAGCAGACCTGGTCTGGAGCTCTTTCAAAACCCCATCACCAGAGAACTGTCATTGTTTGACCTGCTGGTGGTTCCCTGGAAGACCCCTTTTACAGGGTTGTCTGTATCTGACCAGACTCTGAACACACACAGTGTGAAAAACCTTTTCCCAGGAAACATTTGTTGAAAACAATTACAGGCAATTGATAACAGCTGGGTTAAATAATAGACTAATCAAAAAGCTTAATAGGAAAAGCTGCAGAATGAGATGTCCAGAGGGGTGTTGAAAAGCTCTAAAATATTCCTGGGAATCTAGAAGGCCACCTTCATGCGTAGGGTTGTGAGCATGCTCAGAGCTGTATGCAGACTCAAGAAAGACCTGAGAAAGCTCAAAATTCTCACCTCTGGCTGGTCTTGAGGCTCCGTGAAAACTGTAGGAGTTGTAAACTGCCTGGCTGAGTGTGAAGGCACATCCAACACACACACACACACACACACACACACACACACACAGCCCTTCAGCACAGACTGGCAGACTTACTGGTTCCAAGTGTTTAAGGAAATCTCTATCCAATCATTAACTGATCACTAGGCTAACTGAGAAGAAACTTCAGAGACCACATATGACAAAGAATACCCTACTATGTAGAAGTAGTTCAGAAAAGGCAGTAAACAAACAAAACAAAAACTCAACTACAACAAACAGCAAAAAACAGCAAACCCTGGGGAGATGGAGAGCTTGTTTTTCAGAATTGCCATAGCATATTATTTCAAATGTTCAGTTTTTCACAAAATGTTCTCAAAAAATTAGGAGACATGGGAATTCCCTGCTGATTCAGTGGTTAGGGCTCAGTGCTTTCACTGCTGGGGCCTGGGTTCGATCCCTGGTCAGGGAACTAAGATCCTGCAAGCTACATGGTGTGGTCAAAAAAAAAAAAAAATTATGAGACATGAAAAGGTACAAAGTACAACCCATTCACAGGAAAAAAGCAATCAATAAAAACTGTCCCTGAGGAAACCTAGATGTTGGACTTACTAGATAAAGACTTTAAATTAGCTATTTTAAATATGTTGAAAGAACTAAAGAAAACCATGTCATACTACAAGAAAACATATGTATAAGTAACATATAATTTATATATCTTTATTGATGTTCTCTATTTGTTGTGACATCATTCTCATGCTTTCCTTTAGTATAATATGGATGTATATACATATAAAATAAAAGTACAATAACTAATATGAAAACTTCACCAGAAGGGCTCAACAGTATATTTGAGCAGACAGAAGAAAAAAGTTAATGAATTTGAAGATAGAGCAATTGAGATTATCCAGTCTGAGAAGCAGATTAAGCAGAAAGAAAAAAGAATGAAGAAAAATTAACAGAGCCCCGGAGACTTGTGGACACTGTGAAATATACCAGCATATGCATAGTGAGAGTCTCAGAAGGAGAGGAGAGAAAGAGGCAGAAAAAAATATTTAAGATATATTGGATGAAAACTTCCAAAATTTGATGAAAGATATTATTTCATATTATATATATATATATATATATATAAAACTTCCAAGTGCTCAAAAAACTTCAAGTAGGGTAAATTCAAAGAGATCCATACCTAGATACATCATAATCAAATTCTCAAAAGACAAAGACAAAGAATCTTGAAAGCAGTAAGAGAGATGATTCATCACGTATAAGTGATCCTCAATAAGTTTAAAAGTTGATTTCCCATTAGAAACAGTGAAGGAAGCAGTGGAATGATAAATTCAAAATGGTGAAAAAAAACTCTCAAACAAGAATTCTATATCCAGCAAAAGCCTCTTTCATAAATGAAGAATAAATTAAGATATTTAATTTATTCATACAAGCAAACACGGAGAGAATTCATCACTAGGAGACCTGTCTTATAGGAGATATTAATGGGGGTCCTTCAGTCTAAAATAAAAGAAACACTGCACAGTAACTTGAAGCCAGTGAAGAATGAAAAGCACTGGTAAAGTAACTACATAGTTAAATATAAAAAAGACTATAAACGTATATTGTTATTAACTCTTTTTTTCCCATCTGAACTGAAAGACAACTGTATAAAGCAATAATTAGAAATCTGTGTTAATGGTTACAAAATGTATAAAGATGTAATTTGTATGAAAGTAACATCATAAAGCAGAGGGGAAGGAATGGAGTTTTATTGGAAGAAAGTTTTGTATATGATTGAAACTAAATTGGTATTAATCTGAACTAGATTGATATAAATTAAGATGTTAATTGTAATCCCAGAGTAACCATTAAGAAACAATCTTTGAAAATATATAGTAAAAGAACACTAAGAGAATAAAAATGTTATACTAGGAAACATCTATTTAATACAAAAGAAGGCAGAGGAATAGAGAAACAAAAAAATATAAGAAATATAGAAAACAAAAAATAAAAGGGCAGATGTAATTCCAACTCTATCAATGATAACATTAAATGTAAATGGATCAAGCAATCCAGTCAAAAGGCAGAGATTATCAGACTGGATTAAAAAAAATAAACAAATAAAACAAAACAAAATGAGACCCAACTATATGCCGTCTACTGGAGACATGCTTTAGATTCAAAAACACAAGCTGATTTAAAATAAAAGAATGGAAAAAGATGTGATGCAAACAGTAAAGAGAAGAAAGATGGAATGGTTATACATGGAACAAAATAAACTTTAAAAATGTTACTCTAAGTAAACAGGGACATTTTATAATGATGGAAGTGTCAATTCATCAGTAAGACGTAACATTATAAACATATATGTACCTACCAGCAGAGCCCCAAAATACATGAAGCATGACATATTTAGAAGGAGAAATAGATAATTCAAGTAATAGCTGGAGACTTCATATGCCATATTCAATAATGGATAGAACTAGACAAAAAATAAATCAACAAATAGAAGACTTGAATGTCACTATAAACCAGCTAGAACTAACAGCCATCTATAGAACTTTCCACCCAACAAGAGTAGACTATACATTCTTCTCAAGTGTACCTGCAACGTTCTGAAGAATAGACCATTTGCTAGGCCATAAAACAAACCTAAATAAATTTTAAAGGATTGAAATAATACAAAGTATATCTTCTGACCATAATGGTATAAAATTGCAAATCAATAACTGATAGAATTTTGAGAAACTCACAAATATGTGGAAATAAACAACGTACTTCTAAATACCCAATGGATCAAAGAAGAAATCACGCAGGAAATTAGAAAATACTTTGAGATAAGTGAAATGAAAGATGATACAACATATCAAACTTACAGGATACAGCTAAAGCAGAGTTTAGGAGAAATTGATAGCTGTTAACACCTATGCTAAAAAAACAGAAAAATCTAAGATCAATAGCTTAACCTTCCACTTAAAGACACTAGAAAAAGAATAAAGTAAACCTAAAGCAAGCAAAAGGAAGGGAAATAATAAATATTAAAATGAATATAAGTGAAATAGAGAACAGAAACACAGTAGAGAAAAATTAATAAAACCAAAAGTTAGTCCTTTAAAAAGATCCTCAAGATGGACAGTTATAACAACTTTGATAAAGAAAGAAGAGAGGAAACTCCAATAACTAAAATCATAAACGAAATAGGGGATATTACTACTGATTTTATAGAAACAAAAAGGATTATAAAGGAGTACTATAAATAATGTATGACAATAGATAACAGATAAAATTGATAAAGTTTTAGAAAGACACAAACCATCAGAATTGACTTCAAAAGAAAGAGAAACTCTGAATAGACTTAAAATAAGAAAAGAGACTGAATTAGGCATCAAAAAACTACCCACAAAGAAAAGCCCAGGCCTAGATGGCTTTATTGGTAAATTTCACAAAACATCTAAAGAAAAATTAGTACCAATTCTTCACAAACCTTTCCCAAAAATAGAAGAGGAAGGACCTCCCAAATCTTTCTATAAGGCCAATATTACTCTAATAGCAAAACAAGACAATGAAATCACAAGAAAATGCCAGACAATCTTTTTTTAATGAATATGAATACAAAAATCCTTAACAAAATACTAGCAAACCAAATCAAGCAACACATGAATAGATTTATATCCTATAAACAAGTGAAATTTATCCCCAGAATGTAAGATTGGTTTAATATCCTGAAATAATTAAGGTAATACACCATATCAATAGATTAAAAACAAAAACCACATGGTTATCTCAGTAGAACAGACAATAAGGAAAACCATTAACAAAATCCAGCACCCTTTCATGATAAGACACTCAACAAAGTAGGAATAGAAGGGAACTTCCTTGGGACTTTCCTGGCAGTCCAGTGGTTAAGACTTTGCCCTCCAGGGCAGGGGGTGTGGGTTTGATACTTGGTTGGGAAGCTAAGATCCCATATGCCTTGGGGCCAAAAAAACAAAAACCATAAAACAGAAGCTATATTGTAACAAATTCAATAAACACTTTAAAAATGGTCTACATCACTTTGTTATAAAGCAGAAACTAACACACCATTGTAAAGCAATTATACCCCAATAAAGATGTTAAAAAAAAAAGGAACTTCCTCAATCTAATAAAGAGCATCTATAAAAGCAAAACAAAACTAAAACAAAAACTCCAAACCTACAGTTAACATCATGCTTAATAGTGAAAGACTGGATACATTTCCCCTAAGATCAGGAACAAGAAAAGGATGTCTGCTTTCACTATTTCTATTCAATATTGTACTGGAGGTTCTAGCCAGGGCAATTGGGCAAGAGGAAATAAATGGAACCCAGACTGGAAAGAAAGAAGTAAAACTTTCTCAGTTCACAGATGACATGGCCTTTTGGATAGAAAATCCTAGGGAATCCACAAAAAATTATGAGAACTAATAAATGAGTTCAGCAAAGTACAAGCTCAATACACAAAAATCAGTTGTATTTCTATACCTTAGGAATGAAAAATACAAAAACGAAATTAAGAAAACAATTCCACTTATAATATCATTAAGGGGAATAAAACACTCTAGAATAAATTTAACAAAAGATGTATACAATTTGCACGTGGAAAACTACAAAATACCACTGAAAAAATTAAAGAAAACTTAAATAAATGAAAAGGCATGCCTTGTTCGTAGATCAGAAGACTTAATATTGTTAAGATGGCAATACTCCCCAAATAGATCTACAAATTCAACACAATCCCTATTGGAATCTGAGCTGGCTTCTTTGTAGAAAGTAATAAGCTGATCCTAAAATTCATATGGAAGCCCACAGGACCCAGAATAACCAATATTTACAATAGCCAGGACATGGAAGCAACCTAAGTGTCCATGAACAGATGAATGGATAAAGAAGATGTGACACATATATACAATGGAATATTACTCAGCCATAAAAAGAAACGAAATTGAGTTATTTGTAGTGAGGTGGATGGACCTAGAGTCTGTCATACAGAGTGAAGTAAGTCAGAAAGAGAAAAACAAACACCATATGCTAACACATATATATGGAATCTAAAAAAAAAAAAAAAGGTTCTGAAGAACCTAGGGGCAGGAGAGGAATAAAGATGCAGATGTAGAGAACGGACTTGAGGACATGGGGAAGGGGAAGGGTAAGCTGAGATGAAGTGAGAGAGTAGCACTGATGTGTATACACTACCAAATGTAAAATAGATAGGTAGTGGGAAGCAGCTGCATAGCACAGGGAGATCAGCTTGTGCTTTGTGACCACCTAGAGGGGTGGGATAGGGAGGGTGGGAGGACGACGCAAGAGGGAGGGAATATGGGGATATATGCATGTGTATAGCTGATTCACTTTGTTATACAACACCAACTAACACAACAATGTAAAGCAATTATACTCCAATAAAGATGTAAAAAAAAAAAAAAGCAAAAGAGGTTACTGTGAAGAGCAGATAAATGAAGTGTAAGCAAAAAATAAAAAATAAAAAAAAGAGAAAAAAACAGTGCCAGAGTACTTACACTTCCCAATTTCAAAACATACTACAAAGCTATGGTAATCAAGACAGTGTGGTACTGGCATAAGGATAGACATGTAGATAATGGAATAGATGAGAATTTGGAAATAAACTCTCACATTTACAGTCAATTGATTATCGACAAAGGTGTCAAACCAATTCAATGGACAAAAAAGTAGTCCTTTCCACCTACTTTGGTCTTATTATAAGGATAGTGGTTTCATTATTGGTATAGTTTGCATTTAGAGACACGGATTCTGGACCAGGTCATATGTGCATTCTGGACTCTGCCTCTGCCTGTGTAACTCTGTCTTGATCTTTCTGGCATTTAATTTCCTCATATCCAAATTGGGGTAATAAGCTCATTTTAATTTCTTAAGAGTAAAATGTTTCAGGGATTCCAATGATGGAATCCTGTGCCACTGGATTCGTTTTCACACACACAAAAAATCTTTTGAGATTTTATTTGTGAAAAATCCAGTCAAATCAAATTTATTTGACTACTGAAGGACCAGGCTAGTTAGCAGCTATGCTCATGCCAGTCTGACTGCTACTACTTGTTATGTCCACACCAGCCAGAATGCCAGTCAGTTTAATTTCTACAGATGGCAGCTTCAGCAATATGATATTATTTAGGAGAAAGACTTATATCGTATAGTACTGCTCTCTTTTCTCCCAAACAAGAGGATGCTTTTGAGTGTGTGGTGAAGATCATCAATAATATGAATTCTAGAATAAGCACCATCATTAGTTCACATGTTGGAATTTCTCATACTATGTTTGTAATACCCTTAACGTAGGTTTAATACCCATTTCCCAGAGGTGAGAAACATCTGGTTATCACCATCATTTTAGGTGAACGTCTCAAAAATTTATATTTGTTTTAAAATGTAATATTTTGAAATACCATTTTGATGTATATTTTGCCTTCCTATGAGTTTGACTGTGTTAGATACCTCACACACGTGGAATCTTGCCGTATTTGTCCTTCTTTGACTATCTTATTTCACTTAGCATAATGTCCTCCAGGTTCATCCATGTTGTTACAAATGACAGGATTTCCTTTTTTTTAAGGCTGAGTAATATTCCAGGATATTCATATACCACCCTTTCTTTATCCATTAATCTGTGTAAGCAGGAAATAGAAGGGTGGTTGCGTTGGCTGGGGGAGAGGGAAATAGGGTGTTGTTGAAATTGTATAAAGTTTCATGCAAGAAGAGTAAGATCTAAAGATCTGCTGTACAACAGGGTGCTTACTTACACGTATCAGTACAGTCCTAGGCACTTAGAAATTTGTTGAGAGGGTAGATCTCACGTTAAGTGTTCTTACCACAAAAGAAAAGGAACACAAAGATGCTTTTGGAGGTGATGGGTATGTCTACTACCTTGATTGTGGTGATGGTTTCACGTGTATATGCATATATCCAAACTCATCAAATCGTATACATTAAATATGTTTGGTTTTGTATATCAGTTATACCTAAATAAATCTGTTTTTTTTTTGTTGTTGTTGTTTGTTTTTTGCAGTACGCGGGCCTCTCACTGTTGTGGCCTCTCCCGTCGCGGAGCACAGGCTCCGGATACGCAGGCTCAGCGGCCATGGCTCACGGGCCCAGCCGCTCCGCGGCATGTGGGATCTTCCCGGACCGGGGCACGAATCCGCGTCCCCTGCATCGGCAGGCGGACGCTCAACCACTGCGCCACCAGGGAATCCCATAAGTCTGTTTAAAATTAAAAAAAATAATCCTTTCAATAAATGGTGCTGGGACAACTGGATGTCCACGTGCAAAAAAAAAAAAAGTTTGATTCCCTACCTCAAGCTACATATAACATTTAACTCATACTGGATTAAAGATTAAAGTAAGAGTTAATGCTACACAAATTTTAGGAGAAAATATAGGGGTGACCTTTATAACTTTGGATTTGGTAATGGTTTCTTAAGTATGACATCAAAAGCACAAGAAATAAAATAAGTAAATAAACTGAACTTCATCACAATTAAACCCTTTTGTGCTTCAAAGGGCACTTTGAAGGTAAAGTCCAACCCACAGAATGAGAGAAAATATTTGCATAATAGCTGAAAAGTAGAAACAACCCAAACGTCCATCAGTGGATGAATGGATAAAGAAAGTGTGGTATCTTCCTACAATGGAACAATGTCAGCCATAAAAATGTACTGATTCATGCTATAACATGGATGAACCTTGAAAACATGCTTGGTGAAAGAAGTCAGTCACAAAAGGGAACATATTGTATAATTCCGTTTGTAGGAAATGTCTGGAATAGTCAAATCTATAAAGACAGAAAATAAATCAGGGCTGCAAGGGATGCGGCAGCTGGTGGGGGTAATAGCTTAAAAGGTCTGAGGGGTGGCTTTGGGGGGGGATGATGAAAATGTTCTAAAATTGGTTGACTATATAAAAACTATTGGGTAAATTGTATGGTATTAAATTGTATGGTGTTAAAAATGCATACGAGTGCTTTAGGACAAAAGTTGAGACTCCAGGAAACCGTGCCCTTGTGTAATGCTCTGTCAATCCATATTTCAATCTATATTTTCAATATAGATTCAATCTATATCTCCTAGACCTTTCAGCAGAGACCTCTGAGGATATCTGTGGGTCCTGTAACCCATGCCAGAAGAGAGACGAGTCCAGCATCCCAGGCAAGGTTAGTGTGATACTAGTGTTCACGGACCCATGAGGGCAGGGGTCCCTCCAAGCTGTCAGGATGCAGGATCCCTTGGGCTTTGCGAGGCTTGTCAGCTGGACACACTTTCCACGCAGGTACTCTCAAGAGAGGCCTCCCAGAGCCCCGTGGCTGTAATCCCCCTGCAATGTGAATCAAGTTCCCTCTGCTAAGCTCACAGGCTAAATGGGCAGCACAGCTGAGGGCCAGCTCATCTTTCCCCCAGGACGTGTAGCCGCAGGGATCCTGAGCCCTTTCTGAACCATGGTAGGCTGCTAAGAATAGCGAGAGTACAGTATGTGAGCCTCTGAAGATCTGGCCATGGAGTCAGGAGTATTCACAGGCCTTCCTGGAATAGGAGCTCTTCAGCCTGCAGTATTGCTTTGAGAACGCCCTGTGGTCTCTCCTGTCAAAACTCAGCCTTAACTTCCCCTCCTCCAGGAAGCATATCTTGATTTACCAAACCTCTCTGATTGAATTTCTCAAACGACTGAACACAAATTTGGCTGATGAATAGATCATGAACAGGTGATGTCTGTCGGGTTTTGAGGGAGGACTCTGGCCCTAGCATCTCCTTTGGGGCCTATTAATCCTCTTTTTGGACAAATTGACATATAACATGAATGTTAGTTATAACTCTTTTTTTTTTTTTTTTTGGCCATGCCTCGAAGCTTTTGAGATCTTAGTTCCCCGACCAGAGATTGCACCGGGGCCACGACAGTGAAAGTGCAGAGTCCTAATCACCGGACTGCCAGGGAATTCCCAGTTATAACTCTTCGATTGTAAGTGACAGAAACCCAGCCCAAACTTGGGTAGTAACTGGGGTGATGGAAGCAGAAACTCAGTGCTACTGCGGGAGGGGCAATCCTTTAACGAAGGAGGTGCCTTTTTTAGAGGAGGCAGTACTGGGCAGAAAAACAAACGATGTCTATTACATGATGCTGACTGGATTCTTTGGTGCTGAAGCTGCTCCAGATGAGCTGCTGAGAGAGCCAACAGGGGAGGACATTTACTATTTTTTGCCTGCCCAGCACCCTCTCTCCCATTCCACAAACCGCTCCAGTTTCTTTTTGGGAACCACCCTATTCCTGCTCTCAGCCCATGTGCTGGGATGAGACCCCGCCCTAGCCAGGAATGGGACACATGACTCAGACTGGCCAGTCACGTAGTCCGTTCCCTGCAGCCACACTGACGGTCCCTGTGAGTGTCTTTAGGGCCAGGGCAGTGGGTCACTCAGTTCTGGGTCCCTGACAGCAGCGGTTCCCAGACGTGGAGGGCCCTCAGAACACCTAGGGGCCCCTCCCCAGATGCACTGAATCTGCAAATCTGGGGCTGGTCTTGGGCATCTATAGTTTTGATAAGGTCCCTGTGGAACATGGATGATTAGGCTCGGGAATCATCGTCCCACTGTGTTTGTATACAGCAGGTGCTTTAGAGCTGCTGGTGTCACGGAAAGGGCCGGAGTCTGTTTTTCAGGTGTGCTTGTACTAGCTGGCTTTGAGTCGCTCCTGGAAGTAGAGCAGCCAGGACTCTGTATGTGTTGAGGTGGTCCTGCCACTTTCAGCTGGTGATCTACGTGCTCCCTGTTTGGTGAGATGGTCTTTGCTGATGGGAACAAGGCCTCCTATTCCAAGAGCTGGCAGAGCTCCAGGGGTCTGGGACACCTGAGAAGACAGCCAGGTTGAAATGGGCTCCCCTGATCAGCCCCAATCAGGCCACTTCAGGATGACTCAGAATGTCAGGCCTTCTAAAATTAATCTGTGGCCACATCTAAAATCGGCACCTTGCTTAGAGGCACTGGCCTCTCCTTGCCCCACAGAGGGTTTGGGACCATGGGTGAGCTGGGCCTGGACGTGCTCCATCTTTCTGCCCCTCAGACATTTGTCTGACTTTAGACTTGCTAACAGACAGTTTTCCTTCTGCTTTTTTCTTTTTATTTATTTATTTTTTTTGTTTTAAATTCGCTCCCTTCTAACTGCAAGCAAAGGTTATTTTTATGACCAGGGGTTTCATTTCTCAAAAGGAGGATGACAGTTGGCAGGTACTTTAGTACCATGTCCTTAGTTCTTACTAATGGAATTTAGGTGCAAATTTAATCCCAAACATTAAGAGCCCTTTTTTTTTTTTAAAGATTTTTTTTTCTTCCTGACTAAAAGGGCTGAATACAATCATTGTAAAAATTTCAGATAATACAGTTCTAAAGAAGAAAGCAATAATTACTGGAAATTCCTCATCCAGGAAGAAACACTTATGGGATTGTTGGTGCATTTACTTCTAATGTTTTTTAAACAAATACCTAAAGCCCACAGATTAAAACAAATTAAAATGCATAATTTGCATATATGGAAATAAATGTTAAGTCCAAGAAAGTCTTTGGATTCTTCGTGCAATACGGGCTCCTAGAGGGAAGAAATCAGATATTTGGAGTCTCTACATCAATGTTACTTTTAAATTGTCTGTCACTCTCATAACCTGTTGATTAAATCACAAATCAAAAAATTCTGGAAGGCAATTTGGATTTATGTATAAAAAGCCAAAGCTGCCTACCTTTTGACCCAGCAAATGCAATTATAGAAATTTATTTTAGGGCAGAGCTCCCCAAACTTTCTCACTTCTTGGTGCTTTCAGTGTCTCAGAAATTTTGTCACAGCTCCTCCTAGGCCAGAAGAAGCACCTCTTAGTTGATTAAGTAGTTAGGTCCAAATAACTTAAGTATCTTTGTGCTAAAAACGTGGTAGTCATTTGAAAAAGTAATACACATAATTTGAAAAAACTTTTAAAATTTCAGACTTAATAAATTAGACAGCAACACTGGTAACTAGAAGAAGGCAAAGGAGCAATGTCTTCAAAATTCTGGGGGAAAATGATTTATAACCCGGAATATTGTGCCTTGTCTGGTTCATCCCTGTTTCTCCAGCACCCAGTCAGGGTTTGGCCCAGATTAGTTGCTTGATGATTAGTCTGAACTGAATGAATGAGCAAATGGACGAATGAAGGAATTTATAGGACCTGCCAGTTTCCAAGTTTTCTTCGAAGTCCTGAGAGACAAGTGTATCTATCTCTAAAGCCCGAGCCTTGGAAAGGTGAGTCTGGGGACTTCCTTGGCGGTCCAGTGGTTAAGACTCTGCCCTTCCAATGCAGGGGGTGTGGGTTCGATCCCTGGTGGGGGAACTAAGATCTCACATGCTACCATGTGCCAGGGTCAAAAAATAAAAAAAATAGAAAAGGGTGGGTCTGCATCTGGAGGCCAGGCTGAGGGGGTGCGGAGGGAGAGGATATGCAGACACCCCAGGATGTGCCCTATGACACTAGGGGATGGGGCCTAGGGTGCTGAGGGCGCAGGTATAGGAAACAAGCGGCCCTTTGCTTTCAAAGCCTGGTTTGGAAGAGTACGATTCCACAGACATAGGGGACCAAAAGACCCGGTTTCAGAGTCTCCCTCCCTGGCACAGTTTCATCATCCGCAAAATAATAATAAAAACAACAACAAGAGCTATTTTCACAGTGGGCATTAAATGAGTTTAGCATCATCCTGGCATGCGATTAGCACTCCACAGATATTGGCTATTAATATAAGTGGCTGCTCTCTTAGAACCACTTTCTCGAGTCTAGCGGGCACGTCCCGGGCTCACCGTGGTCCCCAGAGCAGAGTGAGCGCGTGCTTGCACAACAGCCCACAGCGGGAAGACTTGGAGTGTTCCCCTTCTGGTCCTCCTCTTCCCATCCCTGTCTCCCTTTTTACTTTCGTTCCCACCCCTCCTACTTTCCACACCAAAGAGGAACAGGAAGTGAAAGCAGTAAAAGTAGAAAAAGAAAAGGACATTTTCCTGTAAGTTAGGGATGTCTCCTGCTGCGCTGGGGTCCCTCAGTCCTGATCTCGGATTTGGGCTCTTTGAGGGCAGCCATCAGGCCTTCCTGTGAATTCCGTGTAGAATTCCCTGGATAGCAAGGCTTAAATTAGCTCTTGTAAGATTCCGGTCCCGGCCAGTCTTATTCATTCTAGCGCGATGGAGTCTGACTGTCCCTCTCCCTCCCACACCCCAGACTGCTCTCTCCTGGAGATCCCACTGGTTCAGGTGCTCCTTAGCGATGGGAGGGCTTTTGGAGGACCTAAGGGATGGTGGCAGGGGAAAGTTAGTGACCGTGGATCCCACATAGCGTGGAGCTGGCTATATTTTGTAACATCTCCTGGACGCTAGGCTCAGACAAGCTAGTTCCTTTAGGGCATGCTTGAAGTGGACCAAGGGTTCCGTCTATACTAGGCAGGACTCCTAGGAGATAAAGTGGCAAATCATAATCGTCACTGTCACACAGCAACTGTTAATATAGCACCTACAATGAACCAAGATCCATCCCAGGCCTTCTATGTACCTTATCTTACTTAACAACAAGAAGCACCATGTGTAATATGTGTCTTTTATCCCATTTTGCAGATGAGGAAACTGAGACTCAAAGAGGTTAATGTTGGGACTTTCCTGGTGGCGCAGTGGTTAGGAGTCTGCCTGCCAATGCAGGGGACACGAATTCGATCCCTGGTCCGGGAAGATCCCACATGCCGCGGAGCAACTAAGCCAGTGCACCACAACGGCTGAGCCTGCGCTCTAGAGCCTGTGAGACACAACTACTGAGCTCATGTGCCACAACTACTGAAGCCCACGCACCTAGAGCCCGTGCTCCGCAACAAGAGAAGCCACCGCGATGAGAAGCCCATGCACCGCGACGAAGAGTAGCCCCTGCTCGCCACAACTAGAGAAAACCCGTGCACAGCAACGAAGACCCAACGTAGCCAAATAAGTAAGTAAATAAATAAATTAAAAAAAATTAAATTAAATTAAATTTTAAAAAAGAGGTTAATATTTGTCCAAGGTGGCAAAACAAACATTGACCATAGTCTGTCTGATCTGAAGATTAGTATTTTGAGATATGAGAATATTAACTGAAGGGTGGTGTATGATTGTGAAAAATCGGAAATCATCCTTGATTTCCAGCAATAGAGTAACAATTAAATAGCATGTAATACATCTATACAATGATTAAGATTGATGTTGCAGTATTCATTAACATGGGGATATTTGCACAGTATATTCTTGTTTACTTATTTATTTATTTTAAAATTTATTTATTTATGGCTGCATTGGGTCTTCGTTGCTGTGCACGGGTTTTCTCTAGTTGTGGCGAGCGGGGGCTACTCTTTGTTGCGGGGTTCAGGCTCGTCACTGCGGTGGCTTCTTTTGTTGCAGAGCACGGGCTCTAGGTGCACGGGCTTCAGTAGTTGTGGCTCACAGCCTCAGTAGTTGTGGCATGCGGGCTCTAGAGCGCAGGCTCGGTAGTTGTGGTGCACGGGCTTAGTTGCTCCGCGGCATGTGGGATCTTCCCAGACCAGGCATCAAACTCGTGTCCCCTGCCTTGGCAGGGAGATTCTAAACCACTGTGCCACCAGGGAAGTCCTACACAGTATATTCTTAAGGAGAAATAGTCTATATAATGTGATTTCACTTTTGTAAGCTAAAACAGATGTTGCAGGACCTTACAAATATTAAGAAGAACATTATGCATGCATGGAAATATGTCTAGAAGGATGCAGGCCAATGTGTTAATCTTGGGCCTTTGCAATGTGAGGTTATGGGTGATTTCTACTTCCTTTTTCATTGTTGACCTGAATTTTCTAATTTTCCAAAACACCCAAGTATTATTTATTTATTTATTTTGATGTTCCCCTTTTAAAAAATTTTTTTATTGGATTATAGTTGCTTTACAATGTTGTGTTAGTTTCTACTGTACAGCAAAGTGAATCAGCTATACGTATACATATAACCCTTCTTTGTTGGATTTCCTTCCATTTTGGTCACCACAGAGCACTGAGTAGAGTTCCCTGTGCTATACGATGGGTTCTCATTAGTTATCTATTTTATATGTAGTATCAATAGTGTATATATGTTAATCCTAATCTCCTATTTCATCCCCCTCCCCCGTATTACTTATTTAAAAATGATAGAAGAAAAGGGGATACTGGTCTGGGAATAAGGAAATGCAGTGCTCTGATGCCAGCTCTGCCACTGATTTGCAATCTTGGGCAAGTCCTTTTTGTTCTGGGTTTTAGCATCTTCATCGGTAACATGAGCAATCTGTGTAGTAGACAGGAAGGCCCGTGAGGCCTGGGACAATGTCTATTTTGTTTTAGAAGTGTCTGTACTCAGTAAATAGTGAATTAATGAGTAAATTAATGAGTGATACAAGAGCCGAGAATTAAGAGGGCTGGTGGCGCAGAGGTTGAGAGTCCGCCTGCCGATGCAGGGGACACGGGTTCGTGCCCCGGTCCGGGAAGATCCCACATGCTGCGGAGTGGCTGGGCCCGTGAGCCATGGCCGCTGAGCCTGCGCGTCCGGAGCCTGTGCTCCGCAACGGGAGAGGCCGCAACAGTGAGAGGCCCACGTACCGAAAAAAAGAATTAAGAGTTGTGGTGGGTGGGAGAGTTTCAGAGACATGACATGTAGCTGTGGTCCTCAAATGTGGTCCAGAGGCAGAAGACCTGGAGGTTGTGAACTTTTTACGGATACTATGAATAATCATGAGACTGGTCTCTGTTACATTCAGTTCACTGGCACTGGAAGCTAGTTCAGAGTGCTGGGTTTAGTGTTGAACAGACTTGGACTCCAGTCCCAGTGTTGCTGTTTGCCAGCTATGAAGTCTTGAGCAAATTATATATATTTTTTCTAAGCTTGTTTTCTCACCTGTAAAATGAGAATAATAATTGATACTGAGCTCATAGGGTTGCTCTGAGCATTTGAACAATCTGTTTATAAATTAGTTCAAAATGGTAGACTGGGAACTTCCCTGGTAGTCTAGGGGTTAAGACTCCATGCTTCCACTGCAGGGGGCACGGGTTCTATCTCTGGTTAGGGAACTAAGATCCCACATGCCATGTGGCATGGCCAAACAAACAAACAAACAAACAAAATGGTAGACTGAATACCAGCTACTTTTTCCTAATCCCCAATCCTTAGAAACATCAGAAGAGATAAAAACATATAATCCATAAGTGATCTGGGAAAGTGGTAACCTCAGTGGATTTGACATTGCAAGGAATTCCTGAAAGAAGAAAGATGGTGGAATTGGAAGAAAGAAACCATTGCCTAAAATGTGTGTAGGAGAGACCTGCCAAAGAAGGTGGGAGTGGCTTTGAAGGTGCTTCAAGCTTGAAGACAGTGGATGGGGGTGGTGGTGAACGACAGGGTAATGGCTTCAGATGTTGCAGTAGGAACAACCAAGACAACCAGCAGCCTACTCCTCCCAGCCCACCTTCCCTTAGCCAAATAGCAGCAGCCTCCATCATTCAAATGTGGGCACTCAGGCTAGAGACAAGGCAATACCCAGGAAGAATGGGCACTGGGTAATGGCACACTTTTCCATCAGCGTTTTTCTTACGCACTGTCATGCCTCCCACACAACGATGGGAGACATTAGCCATAGATGGGGTAAGAAGAATCTCAAATCCAAGATGAGCACACAGCCAAGGGTCATTAAACACCGAGGAAAAACACTGCCGTGAAAGAGGCACAGAGCACAGTAAACAGAGGAACTGACACCCAAAGAAAGAGAGCTAATAACAGAGCAGATAGATTAAACATTTACAGTAAGCACGGACATCCTCAGAAAGTTATTAGAAGAAACAGTCTGATATCTCAGAAATAAAAAAGGACTCCAAAGCATACTCAATAAACGGGCTATGAACAGGTTGGATACCTATGGATAATAGCATATAAATGAGCTGGAAAATCAAGTTGAGAACTTCTAGAATGCAGTGCAGAGAGAGAGAAGGAGAGAGGGAGAGAACTACGAGTTAGGGTATATGAAGGCTAGATTTAGAAATTCAATATCCATGAAACAGAAGTTCCAGAAAGAGGGAATAAAGAGAGTGGAAATGAAGAACACTAGAATAAATACAGGAGGAAATTTCTCAAATTGACGAAAGGCTAAAGTTCTCATAGTGAAAGGGGCCATCACATGACAAGCAGAATAGAAAATTAGGTGATGAATAGACACGTAGGATGAAATTTAGAACATGAAGGACAGAGCAAAGCAAAGCAGATTAATATCAGATTCAACTGCAACACTGCATGCTGGAATATCTTCAGAAGTCCCAGGGAGAATGATCTGAACCAGCCAAGCTATCATTCAAGGGTGGGGGCAAAATATATAAAGACAATTTCAAGCATCCAAGGATGATCAAATAAATCATCTTCGATCTTACCTGTGAGAGGATGCATTCCAACACAATGAGAATAATTCCAAGAGAAAGCTACAGGATTTAAGAAGCATACATAAAAATTAACTCAAGCCTGTTCTCTATGTCTGTGAGTCTGTTTCTGTTTCATAGATAGGTTCGTTTGTGCCATATTTTAGATTCCACATATAAGTGATATCGTATGGCATTTGTCTTTCTCTGTCTGACTTACTTCACTTAGTATGATAATCTCTAGGTCCATCCATGTTGCTGCAAATGGCATTATTTCATTCTTTTTTATGGCTGAGTAATGTTCCATTATATATGTACCACTTCTTCTTTATCCATTCATCTGTCAATGGACACTTAGGTTGCTTCCACGTCCTGGCTATTGTAAACAGTGCTTCTATGAACATAGAGGTGCATGTATCTTTTTGAATTATAGTTTAAGACAAAACTGTACTTGTCGGCAGGTAGTACAACCTTCTACCTAGGTAACCCAAGAGAGTTATTTGGCAAATGATTAAAATGAATAAGAGAATTCAGCATGCTGGTCAGGTTATAATAGCTTCAAGCTAGCATAGGCCTTTCCTACGGCCCAGCGATAATTAAGTTGAAAGTGCCACCACCAACACCACCACAAACCATCATTAGTGATCTTACTTTTGTCACCATGCTGCCCTTTTAAAAGTAAACCTTCCAGAAAAGCCATCTTTAATCCCTAACCTCTCTGGTTGAATGTCTTTTCTCCAGGGTGGAGGGAGCAGATGGGAAGAAGGGTGCAGCCAGCAAAGGGGCAACCTTGGTGCCGCCTGGAATCTCCCTCTTTCTGGAAGAACTGCTATTTCAGGCAGGACCAGAGTTGGCAGCACAAAAGAGCACTTGGCCAGCAGTGAGAGGATTGGGAGGCCAGAGAGAGAAAGTGATGAGGTTAAATAATGACCAGCAGAGGTGCAGCCACAGGCCAGGTCTCACGGGACCAGCTCTCTGTGGTGGGAAGCGCCTCTCCTTCTGGGCCTCTGCCTTCCAGGGCTCAAGGTCTCCAGAAGCCACGGCCCAGCATAGGGCAAAGTCTGAGGAACAGAAGGGTTAATGCCTAAGCCAGTGGTTCTCAACCTTTGGTACCCGCAGAACCACTGGGGATAGAGGAACACCAAATGCAGATGCCAGGGCACCCCACTCTCCAGAGTCTACCTCAAGGAGCTCCTGAGGGGGGTCCAGTGTACATCAAAGCAGGGAAACCCTGCCCTGGAGTTATGCACTAGTGGAGTCTGGGCTTCTCTTGCTGCACTGGCCCTTAGGCAAGGGCTGGCAGCTGTCCTGACCACAGCAGGGCCTGGCTGCCTGAGCGGCAGACTAAGAAATGTGTGACATCGTCTCCCCACTCCGGGCACCCCATCATCCGCTCCCTTTGCCCATCTCCTGACTTAATTGTTTTTTCGTCATCTCATCATTTCCACCATTTATTTCATGTTTTAAATTTTATTTCTTAAATTGAAGTATCCACCCTTAATGACAGGAACAAAGAATTTTAAGAAAATCTGAATGCTCAGGCCAGCACCCCAGGGCAATGAAGTCAAAATCTCTGTGGTAGGGCTGGGGCCTCAGGGTTTCCTGAAGTTCCCCACGTGATCCCATATGCAGCCCAGACAGCCATCCCCTAAGGGTGACCCATGGGCCTCGCCAGTGATTGGTTCAGGGATGGGTGTGTGACCCAGTTCTGCCCAATGAGACGTGAGAAGTCTTGAGGGTAAGGCGTTTGAAATTCTGTCAGTTCCGGAGGATTCTTCAGTCATAACAAGGAATGAAGTACTGACCCATGCGACAACACGGTCGCTCCCCGAAAGCATTAGGCAAAGTTTAAAAAGCCAGGCAAAAAGACAACATATTGTATTATTCCACTCACACGGAACGTCCACAAGTGGCAAATCTATAGGAACAGAAAGCAGATGAGTGGTGACCTAAGGCTGGAGAGAGGAAGAGGATGGGAGAGTGACTGCTTCATAGTTACGGGCTCTCCTTCCGGGCTGCTGACATTGATCTGGAACTGGGGAGCGCTGATGGCTGCACATCATCGTGAGGGTACGAAATGCCACTCGGGGTAACTTTTGTGGTGTGTCTTTCCCACCCCGACACACACGCAAAGTACAGCCGTTCTCTGAGAGAGTGCCTGGGAGAGATGGTACCCCTCTGTGTCAGGGGAAGACGAGGTGAATCCCCAGATCCTGTGAGCAGCCTGAGGAAGGAGCCAACACGGAGGAAGGTAGAGCAGAAAATGGGGCAAAGCTGGTCACAGATGGCCTGGCTGAGCCGCTGAATCCGCACGTGCCCCCGGGGTCCATCCCGCTTCCAGGGGCTCTGTTATGGTTGACGGTAAATGCCCTCTGGTTTAAGGTTGTTTGGCTCAGGGTTTAAGATCACACGCTTGACTTTATTTATTTCTTTTTATTGCCTGTGCCACGTGGCTTCTGAGATCTTAGTTCCCCGACCCAGGCCTTCGGCAGTGAAAGTGCCGTGTCCTAACCACTAGACCGCGAGGGAATGATCCACAGGCACGTGTGAGTGCCTTGGTGCCCGGCCTCATACCCCAGACACTGCCCACAGGCGGGCAGCATGGGGGGACCCAGCTGGAGAAGGCGTGTATCCCCAGAGGGGTGGTTAGAAGAGGGGGATCAGCCTGTGAGACTAGGGCTGTGGCCTTGGGGTGGGGCTTGGCCCACAAGTCTGCCTTCCTGGTCCTCATGGCTGGACCACACTTAAGAGGGGCATCCAGGTGATATAGTCAAGGATGAGGGCCATTGACTTTGAACAACCGTTTCTCTTGCTGCTGAGCCAGTCTCACCCAGAACTTATGAGAAGATCTTGGGCTTCCCACGGCAATGTCCCCAGTGGGCCGGGACGTGCTAGCCTCAGGGAGGGGAACCTAGGCCCTAGGCAGCTGAATTTTCACTGTCAGTTCAAGCACTGGTGTCTGAGATGAGCGCACTCTACCTGTCCCCAGAGTTGACTGAAAGAAAAACACACAACGTAAAAATTGTGAGTTTTAAGTTTTATTTGGAGACCTTACTGGGGACTACAGCCTGGGAGACAGCCTCTCAGTAGCTCTGAGGAACTGCTCTAAAGGGGTAAGGAAGGAGTCAGGATGTATACGAACTTTTTTGCTGGTAAAAACATGTAGTCAAGCAACAAAGATTACTACTAATCACTAAGAACAGACATTTCAAGCTGATGATATTAGCACTTTTCTAAGTATGGGAAGATGCAAGATCCAGGGTCATTTGAAATTCTTCCTTAGATACACATCTTAACTATCTAGGGATCAATATAACCGAGGCACAGAAAGTTCCTGTTTTTCTCCATCCTGAATCTCCCGCAGGGTGTGCCGTTGCTGGGCAGCTGCAGTGGCCGATGGCCTGATCCCCGTAGAACTGGAACGGCTGGCAACATTTTTTTCTTTACACCTGGGACTGGGTGACACCAGGAGGCCTCTGGGCCTGCCTGGCTGAGACCACCTCCCCATGGTGTGTCCAGCAGCTCCCAGAGCCGCTCCGTCCCTTCCAGCTCTCCTGGGCTCAGGCCTCCGTTCTGCAGGGGCTCTGTAAGAGGAGTGCACTTTGGCCCTTGAATGCAGGGGCAGGTGTCTCCTCAAACTGCCTCCTGTTTTTCTGGAAGGAGAGCAGCCTCAGTCTCATTCTGTGGGAGGAGATGACTAGTGTGTCCGGGACTTCCAAGACCGAAGGGAAAATTGCCACAAGCCTCAGGACCAACTTCCACTCAGACTGGACCTTGTGTGTGAGCCAGGCATTTGGAGAGATGCAAGCCAGAGGCTTCCTGGCATGGCTGAGACTGGCTCGGCTTTCAGACCAGGGGGGCTTCCAGGCTCATCCTGGGAGTTAGTCACGCCCACCCCCTTGCTGATCTCACTACCCATCCACACTGATAAGCAGAGTCCCAACCCTGCAGGGCTCCTCTCTGCACATCATCCCCACCTAACCCTTCTCCCTCCCCTGGGGGCTAACATGCACCCCCTCCCCCCCAAGCCCTGGAGTTCCTGTTCTATTGCTAAGATGTGCCTACGTCATTAACCTGGGGGCCAACTTCCATCTCCTTCTTCCCACAGTGGATGGACACGGGCACTAGACCGCAAGGCTCCCCCTGAGTCCTGCGTCACCCCTCCCAGCCCTATTCCATCTGGACATCGAGACCCTGGAAGACTCCCAGCGTCCATCAGATCCCCATCAGGCCCGTGCTTCTTCTCACTCATTCATCCCCCTCACCTATCCCCCTCCACTGTTCCCCTCCTCCCAAGGTCCTGTCCTCTCTCTGTCTCCCCCTTTCCCCAACCCCAAGCCCTCCTCTGTTCTCTGATGCCTTGGTCCCTCTACTTAAACCTGTGCCAGTGTCGGGGACTAATGGGCATCTACTCACGTGGTCTAACTCCTGCCTCACCATCCCCCGACTCCCCACCTTCTATAGCCGACTAGTACCGGGCACTGGGCAGGCCCGGGCACCTGCTTGCCTCATCTCACCTTATCCTCACGACAGACTCCTGAGGAGGCGTTGATTGCATGCTCTCACAGCCGGATGAGTGAATGAACATCTGCCTTCCCGCAGGTGTGGGCTTCTCCAGGGTCTCTGCCCTAGGCTCTGACGCACAGTGAGGCTGCCACAGGGACGGCTGATGGAGGGGCAGATCATTCTGTGGTACTGGGGACTGTGGGTGACTGGGTTTCAGGAGTGAGGGGATGAGAAACCAGGCTGACTTGTCAGGACAGACATCCCGGACTGGGGTAGGTGACAGACAAGATGCTGGGCTGTTGCCCGTAGATACTTCCTGGGCAGGCAGCTAAGAGGCAGTGAGCTCTTCCCTTCTATCCATCTTTCCCTCCCTCCTTCCCTCCCTCCCCCCATCTACCCATGTAGCTTGGTGTAGCTGTCCACAGGACATGTGGGTACCACAGCTCAGTGGAGCAGACCAGGAGGAGGACCAGTGGGCTTCGATAAGGACTGAGAGAAAACAGGGAGCAGGTTCTAATACCAAGGGGTCAGCTTGGCCAATTACTGCCCAGAGGAAATATGGGCACAGGGGGGCCTGATATCCTGATTTTTCTAGAGAATCCAGAAATGTGAGTTTTTAGGTACACTCTCCTGATTGTTAAGTGTTGACAACTAATCACATTT
Source organism: Phocoena phocoena (assembly GCF_963924675.1). NCBI lineage: Eukaryota > Metazoa > Chordata > Mammalia > Artiodactyla > Phocoenidae > Phocoena > Phocoena phocoena. Next base: position 6,226,597 of record NC_089225.1, read on the forward strand.
AAAACACTGGACAGGCTCCAGCTGTGTGAATCAGGCAAAACGTGTACAGGCTGGAATCAGAGCAGGGGCCGCCAGTGCGCAGCCTCTGACATGGGATCCGAAACGCAGGCTTTGGAGTCAGAGGTAGAGCCTGCTAGTGCACCGGCTAACTGAAAGATGTGGGGCAAAGCACTCAGCCACTCTGAACCTCAGTCTCCTCCTCTGTAAACTGGGGTGAGATCTACCCACCTCGCAAGGATGGTGTGAGGGTTAAACAGGTAACGCAAGACAAGCGCCACACACAGCGCCTCCTTGGAGCGACCCCGCCCCCCACAATGATGGCTGTTGTCGCTGTTTCCCATCACAGTGGAGAACGTCGGCCCAGGGTCAGGCCCGGGGGCAGCGCGGCAGCGAGGACCCTCCCAGGCAGCCCCTGCAGGCTTGCTAGTGCCGGGTCCTTGCGGCTGGCCCTCCGCAGGCCCCAGGACCACGAGGAGGACGAGGGGCTCCCAGCCAGGACCGAGACTTCCCCTTCCCCTCTCCTTCCTCCTTCCCCTTCCCCTCTCCTTCCTCCTTCCCCTTTCCTCCTTTCCTAGTTCTCTTCCTTTACTTCTGCTGAAAGCGAAAAGGGAAGTTTAAAAAAGCAGAACAAAGGTTTTGGTTATATTTTTTTTACTTTTTTTCTGGCCGCGCTGTGCCGCCGCACGTGGGATCTTAGTTCCCCGACCCACAGGGTTGGGGGGAGGGGGGAGGGGGGAGAACCCGCGCCCTCTGCAGTGGAAGCGTGGAGTTTTAACCACTGGACCGCCAGGGAAGCCCTTGGTTGTATTTTTTGTTTGATTGCTTTTTAAGCGTATTTGAAGTCTCAGTTTTCGGAAAAGTCAGCATAGGTCACGGGGTAAGTGCAGGGAGTAAAGGTTGTCTTCGTGGGGATCAGAGCCCGGGGCACTGGGTCCTGGAGACCCCTAATCTCAGAAGCGTTCCTCCTCCAAGCCTCTGCTCAGTGAGTGTTCTGGGGGCTGCGGGGCTGCGGGGAGGAGGCAGGGGGGCGGCTGGGGTGAGCGCAGGGGCAGGGGTGGCCCCTTGATCCCCAACTGTACGTGTCGCAGACTCTCCTGATTGCTTGAGTCGCCCTCAGTTCGTTTCTGTTATTTGACTCCTAGAAGGAGTTTTCTGGGTTTCAGGCAACAGTGCCTGGTCCACATTCACTGTGGGTCCCCAGTGTCTCTGCTCTGGGTCTGGGAGCCCCAGATCTCTTCTTGCCTCCTATGGTGTCACTACAGCTTCTGCCTCTCCTGTGACTGCTGTCTGTCCAGCTGCCCCTCGCTGGGGCCAGTGGGCAAGGGTGGGGGCCTGGGTCCTTGGCGCTGCTCCGGCTCTTGTCCCTATGTTCTTCCCCTCCCCTCCCCCTCCCCTCCCCCTCCCCTCCTTTCCTCTCAATCTTTTTCTCAGTGTCTCAGTATCTTAGTCTCTCTTTCTCTGTGCTTCCACATGTGTTATCTCACTGCTGAAGGGTTTCCACCTCACAACTTCTCACTTCAGCATCCCTTGCTGACCAGCTGATCTTCCCTAGGTTTCTCAATTCAAAGAAAAAAGAACCGTGGGGGAGGAGCCTCAGAACACTTCTGGTCGCTTGGGTTCACCATCACTGCCCATCAGGTCTTTGGTTGCTGGCTTGCCCATGGACTGATTGCCTTGTATGGGCCAGGTGTCAGTTGCAAGTACTGTGTGACCTTGAGCAAGTTCCTGCAACCTCTCTGAGTCTCCGTTTATCCCACCTGCCAAATGGAGACATTCATACTTAACTTACAGAACAAAAATGTAATCCTGGGGATGTGAATTCCTTGAGGTCAGGAACAATGTCTGATTCACCTCTAGATCCTCAGATTCAGATTCATGATAAGCGCTCAGTAAATATCTGTTGAATTAAGTTGTTTGTAAGTGGTTTATGTATGTATGAATTAAGAATGCTTTTTGCTATGAAAAACAGAAAATCCTCTTTATAGAGGCCTAGTCATATAGCAAGACTCTTCAGACCAGGTAACTACTTGCATTGGTTTAGCAACTCCTGATGTCAGTGCAGCTTATCTGCAAGTCTCTTACTTATTGCCTTGTGACCACAAAATAGCTGCTGTGGCTCCAGACATTTTATTTGTATTCAAGGAAGCACAAAGGAGGAAAAGCTGCATGTTTCCCTTTAATCAAAAAAAGCAGAACCTTCCCAATCCCAGAAAATTTTCACTTAATTCTCATTTCTATGTCAAATGTCCACTCAGTTCCAATGGAGGCTGGTAAAGTAAGTATTTAACTCTCCCAGCCTCTTTAAAGGAGGTGGCAAGGAACAGGGGAGAGAAATCTTATCATTTTAGCCAACTGCACTCTGCCCCAGTCCTTTTCCTCCCGCTCTCCTCCCTCTGTTGGGATTGTGGGATAGAGGTATTTTGTGAGGATTGTGCCTGGAGTACAAGAGAGAGAAGGTCAGGAACAGGATTCAGGCCTGGGGGCAGGAGGTTTGTGTTACTGGAAGTGTGTCCATTGGCTAGACCATGGCCCTCTCTGGACTGGGGCTTCCAGGCTCCTTAGTGAGGTGACTGAACAAGATGGTGTCTGAGGGTCTTCCAGCTCTTGTGGTCTAGCTTCGTGAGAGCACCGTGAGAAGGCCAGAGAGGAAGGGAGAACGGAGTGGGAAGCAAAGAGTTAGAAACAAATATGTGTGTATATGTGTGCAGAGCTATAGACATGTTTGTAGGCAATGGGAACTGAAATGAGGGACTGAAGCATCCCCAGCACTGGGCTAGCCGAGACAGAAGTGAGAGAGCTGTAGGCTATTGTGTGTGGCAGTATCCCCAGGCTGGCAGTACCCCCTGGGGGCAGTACCTGGGCCTCAGAGATGGTTCCAGCTCCCTGGCTGGACCAGATTGTGAAGAAGAGAAAGCAGCATGGACCAGCCCTTCATTTTCTGTCGGGAAAGAATGAATCAGGGCATCTTGGACTCCTCCCTCCCGCTCCTTCCTTCTAGGGAGGCACTTCTTATTTATCATTAGCTCTAAAGCAGTAAGAATATCTTCTCTTCATTGAACTCATTTGTGTTTTCTGCTTTTTCTAAAAACCAAGTCCGGGCCTATAGCAGTGTTTGCCATCTCTTAAAGGAAGAAATTCTCCCTTACCCCAGGCGTGGGCCTAAATTATATTTAAAAAATAGCTTTGTTTTTTAATTATTATATTTCGTTTATGAGAATGAAATAGGCTTCTAAAGAAGTGACTCATTATGGAAAAATACAAAAACAGAATTTGTGAATTTTTGCTGTTTTTCACTAACCTTGTACATTTTCTTGCTATCCAAGAAAGAAGAAACTACAACTGACTTCATTGTGAGCTCTTTACTTAAAACTGTGGACTAGATTGTTTTGATCATAATGTTTCTTAACTATATAGAAATATAAAATTAAGCATAAACTTCTTATGCTAGTAGCGCTTATACTTTTGGGTACCATAAAACCAAAACAAATTTAGAAATCATATATAAACAGGACAACACCAGTAAAATTCAAAACAGCATTAATTTAACATGAGGGATAGTGATGTTTTCCTGAAAATTAATAAAACCTTACAGTAGGACTGGGAGGCATAAGGCTTTATTTTGTTTTTCCTTTTGTTTTTGTCTTGTTCAGCATGGCTATACTTCTAAGGACAAAGAAATTAAAAATAAATCTTAAACTTTAAGAGTTTTAGTCCTCCAAGTAATACTAGTCATGTAATTTTGAAATTATTTGATTCATGTTGTAGGAGACAGTAAATAAGTAATTACACTAATTGAAACAAAAATTATCAAGTTAAGGGGGAAAAGATACAAACATGAAAACAAAGCGGGGGGAAAAGCCCTCTAATATTAAATTTGAATTGGGACTATCAATAAGAACATATGGTTCTTACTTATTTATTTATAAATATTTATTTATTTATTATTTATTTGGTTGCGTTGGGTCTTAGTTGCAGCAGGTGGGCTCCTTAGTTGTGGCTCACTGGCTCCTTAGTTGTGGCATGAGAACTCTTAGTTGCAGCATGCATGTGGGAGCTAGTTCCCGGACGAGGGATCAAACCTGGGCCGCCTGCTTTGGGAGTGTGGTGTCTTAACCACTGCGCCACCAAGGAAGTCTCTGGTTTTTTTTTTAATGTGAATTTTCTAGCTCTGCCCATTGAGAGGGCCCAGGAGCAATCATATCTCGGTAGCAATGAGCACACCTAGCACCCAGATTTTAGATTCTAATACCATTTTCCACTGAAAGAAATTAGAACTCTCAGAGAAATGGCTGACTCCAGGGATGGAGAGAGGAAATACAAGGTGAGCTTGCCAGAAAGAAAGGAAGCTTTTTGGGATGGTAAATTTTATACGTCAACTCGCTGCCCAGTTGTTTGGTCAAATATTAATCTAGATGTTGCTGTGAAGCTGTCTTGTAGATGTAATTACATCTACAATCAGTTGACTTTAAGTAAAGGAGTTTATTCTGGATAATGTGGGTGAGCCTCGTCCTATCACTTGAAGGCCTTAAGAACAAAAAATGGATCAGAAGGCATTCCACCTCCCTGACTATAACATAAAAGTCCCATCCGAGTTTCCGGCCTGCTGGCCTACCCTACAGATTGCAAACTTGTTTGTCCCTACCATTGTGTGAACTTATTCCTTAAAATAAATCAAATATGTATATTATTGGTTCTGTTTCTCAGGACAACCCTGACCTTGAAAGACTAATAGGGACGTATCAAAAGGACAAGGAACCAGCTAAATGGGGCTCCCACCAGCCAAATTTGGAACAATTTGAGCATCAAAAAAGAATAAAGAATGAACTGATTAAAAACACTGAATAAATAAAGACCCATGAGACCATAGCAATGTTTAAAAAGAAAGAGAGAGAAAGATGAAAAAACCCACCTGATTTACTACCTCATTTACTATTATGGCTGTTATACCAATTCCTTATTCTGGAAATAAAGAGAAAAAATTAAGCATTTATACTATCTTTTTAGCAGGGAATGTAGAAAGAATGTTAGTAAGCAATTATTTTTCAATCCCCAATGAAAGAATTGATTTGAGAATGGATCATCAATGGATGCTAAACCTCCCTTAATTGAGAGTGTGCTAGGGATCGGGGACTTGCATGGGGCCAAACTACCATCCCGCCTCTCATCTGCTAATTGCAAGATAAAAACATGCCTCCGCAGTGGGAAGAGCAGGTTGTCACCAGCTTAGCCAAACCGAATACCACTACCGATGGGATTGGCTGACATGAGTCAGTCACTACACCTCCTGTAGTGATGTGGTGTGAAGTGTACAGCATCACGGGTCAGGTAAACCTGCCAAAGAGTGTTTAGACTCAGCTTCCAGTTTATAAGAACTCCAGGGAAGCAAGTCAAACCAAACCCCAAGGAAACACAATTCAGAATACGGGACATTCTATAAGACAACTGACCTGGTTTCTTCTAACAAGCAATAGCATATTCCCCCCAAAAGGTGGGGCCTCTTCAAAGTGGACTAAAATGTCTCAGCAACAAACGCAAGGTGTGAATGTTGCTTGAATCCTGTTAACAAAGCCCCATATATATATATATATATATGTATATATATATATACACACATATGTATACATATATATATATAAAGGTGTATATATATAAATACTTTTATGCATACATATATGTCTTTGTGACAGCTGGTAAAATTAAACTTAATATGGATTGGATATTAGATGATATTAGACATATTATCGTTGAAATTTTTAGGTGTGACAGTGGTAGTGTAATTTATGAGAATGCCTTATTCTTTGGAGATGCACTGAAGTCTTTAGGAGTGACGTGTCATGATATCTGCAGCTAAATTTCGAATGGTTCATATATATTATGTATATATTGAAATTATATATCATATATAAAAATATATACATGTTATATGTAATATTATATACATGGTTTATATATAAAATATATAATATATGATGTATACACTATATGTCTACAATGTATGTATATTTTTTAACCACATATATGTGGCTAAGTGTTTACAACTCTTGCATCGAGGTGATAGGTATATGAGGGTTTGTGGTATTATTCTTTCCATTTTTCTTTGTTTGTGAGATTTTCCATTAAGAAAAGTTGGAAAAAACTGTAGAATCAAAATAACAACGTAAACGTAATGTGATGGAAGATGTTCATACCTCGTAGGGTAGCACTTGGATGCCAGCTCTTGCTGCCGTTTTAATTTTCAGGTGCCCACAGGACTCGGTGTCATGAGAAGACTCAATTCTCCAAGTACTTTCTCTACTAAAACTATGGTCAAACCTTTTTACCGGGCATTATGTAGTTGTTTGGCCGTCTCTTGATGCCAACAATGATGTATAAAATCTTTTATATTTACCATGAGATACAGTACTTGGTGACAGTATGACCCTAAATGGAAACAAACTCCAGTCTGCTGTGGCTGACAGGTCTCAGTTATAAGGTGTCATGCAGATAAGGCAGGTACCAACATGGGTGGCTGCCCAGTGGGCCTCCATTCTATTCAGGGCACTGATTATGGCTCTGTGTCAGTTTTAATACTCACTTTCCCAAATTCCCTGTTGCTAAGCATGACGTGTGACTCAGTTCTGGCCAATGGGATGAAAGTAAAAATGATTCATTGGGTGGGGCTTCTGGGTAACCTCTGTACAAGGGACACAGTTGGGGGGCATGTGGCTTCAATCCTTTACTCTTTGGCTCTCCTGTTGCCCCCCACTAAAACTGGAGCTGTAACAGACATCTTGCAGCTGTGAGGGTACACGTCCCACAGACTATTACTAGAGTAACAGAGTCAGAAGATAGAAGGAAACTGTGTCCTTGATGACATCCTGGAACAGCTGCATTTGCCCTGTACTGCTTTTCCTCGGATTTCTTAACATCTAGGAGAAACAGACTTATATGTGTTTAAGCCAGTGTCTGTTAACTTAACTTGCATATAAATACATCCTTGAATGATTCATTTAAAATATACTAATGTTAGATGTTTAGATTATCATATGTGCCATGAATGTTGATGCAAAAATTCTTAACAAAATATTAGCAAATGGAATTCAGCAATATATAAAAAGAATTATATACCATGACCAAGTGGAGTTTATTCTAGGGGTGCAAAGCTGGCTCAAGGTTAGAAAAATCAATGTAATCCATCATATTAACAGTCTAAAGAAGAAAAATTATATGATTGTATTAATGGATGCAGAAAAAACATTTGACAAAATTCAACACCAATTCACAATAAAAAAAAAAACTCTTAGAAAACTAGGAGAGAGGACACTTCCTTAATTTGATAAAGAACACCTAAAAGAAAGCTACAACTAACATCACACTTAATGGTAAAAGACTAATGCTTTCACCCTAACATTAGGAACAAGTCAACATAGTACTAGAAGATCTAGCCAGGGCAATATGTAAAAAAAAAAAAAAAAACAGAACAACCAAATCAGAACAAAAACAATAAAACCCAAACAAACAAACAAAAGAAATTAAAGGCATATAGATTGAGGAAGGTAGAGATAAAACTATCCCTATTTGCAAGTGACATATTGTCTACATAGAAAATCCTGAATAAAGAAGACAAAGAAAACCTAAATAAATGGAGAGACATATAGTGTTCATGGGTTGTAAGACCTAATGTGAAAAGATGTCAATTCTCCCCCAAATTGACATACAATGCAATTCCTCTCAAAATCCCAGCAAGAAATTTTGTGGGTATAAACAAGATTATCTTGAAATCTATATGGAAATGTGAAGGAACTAGAATGGCTTTTTCATTTCAGCCCCAACTATTCTGACACCAGTGGATGTACTGCCATACAATTCTGACACTACCCACCCAGAGTTAGCCCAGACCTCACAAATCAAATGTCAAAGTCACCAGCAAGACTACTCCCACTCCGGATTTCGGCTGCAAGCGGGGTCCCAGGACACCTGCGCTTCTGATGAACTGCCTACAAATCCGGGGGTTCCCACCACTACCTCAGATTAGATGATTCACTAGAACATCTCACAGAACTCAGGAAAACACTATACTTATGATTATAGTTTAATTATAAAGAATACAAATCAGGAACAAACAAATGAAGAGACACATAGGACAAGGTCTGGGGGGAACGGCGGATTTTTTGTGCCCTCTTCCTGTGGAATCAAGGCACATCAACCGGGAAGATCCACTGAGCTTCAGTGTCAGAGTTTTTATTGGGGCTTTGTTATGTATTGAATCATTGGCCATGTGATTGAACTCAATCTCCAGCTCCCCTCTGCTTCCCCTGAGGTCAGAGGTCGGGCTGATATGACACGGCTCAAAGCCCCAACCCTCTAATCATGTGCTTGGCCTTTCTGGTGACCAGCCCCCATCAGGAGTCATTTCATCTTTTAGCATAAAATCAGGTGGGATTCGAAATAAAATCAGGTGGGATTCGAAAGGGCTCATGAATAATAGACATTTCTATTACTCTGGAAATTCTGAGGATGTCTTCTCTCTTCCAGGAACCCAGGACAGATGCTAGTCAATTCTTTATTATATGATAATAGCTAAAACAACTTTGAGGAAGAAGAAAGTATGAGGAGACCCTCTATCTGTTGTCATGACTTGTTATATAGCTAGCTTTATTCACACTATGGTATGAGCAAAGGAATAGACCCATACGTCAATGAACAAAACAGAGGACCTAGAAATAGACCGTACAAGTGTGGCCAACTAATTTTTGACAAAGGTAGTAAGAAAATTCAGTGGAGGAAGGAAAGTCTTTTCAATGCATGGTGCTGGATCGTTGGATATCAATAGGCAACCCAACATCTCACATCTTTTACAAAAATTAACTCAAAGTGGATTGTAGATTTAAATATAAAACATAAAGCTATCAACCTTTTAGAAGATGAGATAGGAGGAAATCTTTGGGACCAAGGGTTTTGTGAAGATTTCTTTTTCTTGTTTTTTTCCTCGGCCACGCCATGCGTCTTCAAGTATCTTAGTTCCCCGACCAGGGATTGAACCGAGGCTCTCAGCAGTGAAAACGTGGAGTCCTAACCACTGGACTGTCAGGGAATTCCCAAGAGTTCTTAAATATGACGCCAAAAATTCAATTTCTGAAAGAAAAGAAAAGGATACATTGGATTTCAAAATTAAAAGCCTTTGTTAAAAAATATCCTGTTAAATGGATGAAAAGAATTAGCTTCAGACTGTGGGAATATATTTGCAGACCACATAGCCAACAAAGGACAGTGATCTAGAATATATAAAGAGCTCTCAAAATTCAACAGTGAAAAAACAAGCAATCTGATTAGAAAATAGAAGACATGAAGAGACATTTCTCTGAAGAGGATGTACAGATGGCAAATAAACACTGAAAAGGTGTTCAACCTCATTAGCCATCAGGCAAATGCAAATGTAGACTATGATGAGTGATTACTATACACCTATCAGAATGGCTAAAATGAAAAATAACACCAAATGCTGGCAAGGATGCAGAAAGCCTGGATCTCTCATACTTTGCTGGTGGGAAGGCAATGGTACAGCCACTCTGGAAAACAGTTTGGCAGTTTTTAAAAAAAGGAAACATACGCTTATCATATGACCTGTCGATTGCACTCCTGGCTATAAACACTCTGGGATAAATACCAGAGGGATAAAAATTACGTTCACACAAAAACATGTACACGATTGTTCATAGCAGCTTTATTTGTGGTTGTCAAAAACTGGAGTCAACCCAAATGTCCCTTAATAAGTAAAGGGCTAAGCAAGGTGAGGTACGTCCGTCCATATCATGGAATACTACTCAGTAACACCAAGAAATGAACTATGGATGGATGAAAAAAGCCCATCTCAACACATGGCATTCTCTATGAATTCCATTTATACGACATTCTTGAAATGACATCATGGAATTGGAGAATGAATTAGTGGTTGCCAGAGTGGGAGGAGGGTTGGGGGAGGGTATGACCATGATGGGACAGCACCAGGGAGGGCTTTGTGGGCCGGGATAATTCTGCATCTTGACCGTGGTGATAGTTACTATGAATCTACACGTGTAATGAAGTGACAGAAAGCTATACACGTGTATGATGAGATAGGAGTTATGTAAGATATTACATAGTTATGTAAGATATTACCACTGGGGGAAATGGGGTGGAGGGTACATGGGATCTCAACTACCTTGTCACTTCCGGTGAAACTGTCATTATTTCAAAATTAAAAGTAAAGAGTAATGGCCTATATGGAAAAGAATCTTAAAAAGAGTGAATATATGTATATGTATAACTGATTCACTTTGCTGTACACCTGAAGCTAACACAACATTGTAAATCAACTCTACTTCAATAAAAGTTAAAAAAAAATAAAGTTAAGGAAAAAAAAGAAAAGTAAAGAAAAAAATGATGGCAAAATAAAAACTTCTTCAGAAAAAAAAAATTATTAGGATGGAGTGTATCAGGACCCACAATCCCGACTGGAGAATCACAAAGTGGGGGCAGAGGGGCTGGGATCGAGCCCTACTGGGTGCAGATACATCCTGGTTGCCCGGCAGGTGCACTGATGAAGTGAGCTGTACTTGCCTCAGAGGAGAGCGCCGTCTAGTCAACAGGGTCCAGGTAACGTAGCATCCCGTGCTCTCTGCTTCCCACTCTCCTCTGCTTTTTCCGAGCACTCAGTGCATCAATGCTGTTGGACACGGGGCACACGGTGATGAATAAAGGTGGAGGTCTCCTTGGAGGGACAGGTAACACAGTGGAAGAAGAGGTATTGGGTCCCAGAGCAAAGGCGCTGGCCCAGCTGGCGGACTTGGGGAGGTGTCCTGGGTGGCAGGAGTCTTGAACTGGGTTTAGAAAGATGAGCTGGAAGCAGTGAGGCAAAGAAGGAGATGCTGGTCATTTATTCTACAATCTCTGGGGAGGCAGTGAAGGGTAGGAGAATGGCATGATCTGATGAACATTTAAGAAAAATCTCCGTGGGCAGTGGAGAGGGCAAGTTGGTGGGGGGAAGGCCAGGGTCCAACCCAGAGGACAATGCCGGGGGGAGGTGAGGGCCCTGGAGGAGGGCAGACTATGGGCACGCGGAGAGGGTTCAGATGGAGGTGGACGTGGGGGCTGAGTTAACCAGGGCTTTGTAGATGCAACATAGATACGGTGGTTCCAGAGCCCCGTCCAGGCCCCCTCCAAGAACGCCTGGAACTCAGCTTCCTCTGGGCTGCCAAACTGTCCCCGCCTGGACCCTGGAGCAGGGTGGACCCTGCCCTGGGCTACCTCATATCCTTCTCTGAGCTGCCAGGCCAGGAGTCTGCTCACTGCTTGGGAATGTCTTAGTTTCTGCAGATGACTTGCACGGGGTCAGGCTTTTTGAGTGATGCTTGCTGCAGGGACCCGCACCTCCCCCACCCCCCCAGGAGCTGCAGCACCTCCAAGGGGCGTCTACGTTGGTGTGGATGCAAAAGCCATTCAAAGTGTGTATGCTTGTTCGGGTTTCTCTCCCACTTGTAGAAGTTTTGGCAACAGCACTTTATGATATTATGGATGATCGTCTACTATTGGGTGCTTCACAGGGTGTCGTTAGTCTCCTTCCAGACTGAAGACTCCTTGTGGGCAGGCACCTTGTGGGCGGGATTCTCCTGTGTGTGTCCCCAGCTCACAGGGCTGGCTGGCTCGGTGCTGGCTGAACACTGACCGGAGATTTCACTGCTTGGTTGGCTGAACTACTCCAGCCTTTGTCTCTGCACTTAGAGGCAGGCTGTGCTGGGGCCTTATTAGGCTGTTAAAAAACACCTCCCTGCTCCATGTTTACAGTGGGGTTCACGTAAAGTATATATATGTGTATGTGTAAATATACACACACACAGGATAGTATTTGGAATGCTAACCACTGCTTCTCTTATCAGCAATTTGTTACCCGCTACCCTCCCTGGTTCAAACAAATGAGCTCTCTGCTTTCATTGCTTCATGGAATGGATCAAATTCTTGGCTTTTGACTTTTATTTTATTTTTTAATTTTTAAATTTTATTGAAGTGTAGTTGATTTACAATGTTGTGTTAATTTCTGCTGTACAGAAATTATACATTTAAATACATTCTTTTTCATATTCTTTTCCATTATGGTTTATCTCAGGATATTGAGTAGAGTTCCCTGTGCTCTACAGTAGGACCTTGTTGTTTATCCATTCTCTATATAATAGTTTCCATCTGCTAATCCCAAACTCCCAATCCACCACCCCCCCGCTCCTTGGCAACCACAAGTTTATTCTCTATGTCTGTGAGTCTGTTTCTGTTTCATAGTTAAGTTCCTTTGTGTCACATTTTAGATTCCATGTATCAGTGATATCACATGGTGTCTGTCTTTCTTTTTCTGGCTTATTTCACCTCGTATGATAACCTCTAGGTCCATCCACGTTGCTGCAAATGGCACTATTTCGTTCTTTATATGGCTGAGTAGTTTTCCATTGTACGTATATCTACTACATCTTCTTTATCCATTCCGCTGTCAATGGACATTTAGGTGGTTGGCTTTTGATTTTTAAAAGTCTGGACCTGTTTATAAGCCAGTAGGCTGGGGACGGTACCTGACAAGTTAGTCGAGAGCAAGCGTGCCTCCTTTCAGATCAGAAATCTATTCTGAAGGTGGGATTGTGGAGAATCGGAGAAGAGAATGTGGGTTCTTCTAGGTTCAGAAAGAGGCCCCGACCCTGCCGCCAGGACCAATCCCCGGGGAACAGGGAGAGGGATGGAAATCTGGGTTTGGGAGAATCTGAGAGCAGAGTACACCTTGCCCAGAGTTCCCAGCTGTCACGTGTAAGCCAGGAGAAACCTGCCCATCCTGTCTGGGCAGTGGGCCCTAGGGAAGCTTCAGAAGGTTCCCTGAGGCCCCAACATGGAGGGAGAAACAAAGTGATTCCTTAGGTCTGTTCTGAGAGGCTGCCAAAGCTAGGTGTCCTAAAACCCAGTCATGAGGGAAGGGGGCTATTTCTCCCATGCCCTGGAACAGACCCACGATGCAGCTGGATGGCTGACACAAGGATCCCAGACTGGAGAGAAGGGCGGGAGAACGATGCTATGGTGTGTGGAAGTGGCCAGGAGACACACATGAGGCCAGAGCTTTCTATGTCTGGAGACGTGGGAGCAGGGGGCAGGGGGCAGGAGGGACCTGCCGGGGAAAGAAGGGATTAAGAGTGAAGAGTAAAGGGAGTCAAGTTTTTCCTGCACAGCCAGGACTGTGGCTTGAGATCTGTCCCCACTACCTTTGAATGCACATCTCTTCAGCCATTTTTTATTTAAGGAAGCATTGTTGTGTTTGGGGGGTGGGGGGCAGGACCCATTGAATTGGACATTGTCAGATGTTTACTTAGAATGAACAAAAACTATTATTATGTTTTCTGTCCCACTCTGTAAAATATAAAATGCGAGAAACATGATTTCATTGCAAGAGCGATGCTGGCCACCTGCGCCCTGTGAATGTGCATCACTGTCTGCCCGCCACACCCCTGCCCCCATAGGTCCACCAGTGAGAGCTCGGCTGCATCCTTGGTGCTTCCACCAGCCCCTGGGGGCCAGGAACTAGGCTGGGGTGGTAGAAGCTGGCTTTAGAAGCAATACAGGTCTGCAGGAAATAAGTGAATTATGCACGGTCAAAGACGTATAACCATAAGCAAATGCAGCATACTTAATGCAGCAAATGTCAGAGAGAGGGGAGGTGACAAGGGTGGGGCATATATGAAAAGACAAAAAGGCAGATGCCTTGGAATGAGTGCAGCCTGCCCACTGATAAGCCATCAGCTCCAGCTACTCTCCAGGTAGGTCTCCGTCCTCTGGTGCTGTGTGCCTTCCCTGAGCTTGGGGGCGGAGGGGATCATGCCCAGGGCCAAGTGCAGTGGCCACATCCCGGTTACATACGCTGAGTGACTGATCTGTGCCCAGCTGATGGAGGGCATTGGGGGTCAGAGCTCATCAGACCCAGTGCCTGCCCCTCAGGAACCTCAGTTGGAGGCTGTGGTTCTCCAACTGAGCATCAGGTCCACTCAAAGGCAACCACAATCCCATGCAGGTGTTGTCACTTCTCAACCTGGGGTCTGAGCAAGAAGTGATTCTTCCCCTCAAAGGATCATAAACTCCTCTCCCAGCTCCTATTATCCCCATGGCCAGGAGGAACACAGTGGATGCTGAGTTAGTGAAGAATTGGGTCCCAGAGTGCCTTCTCTTCACTATTACAGAATGACATTTGGGGGGTGGGTGCTAGGTGTGTGAGAAAGGCAAGCACAGGATTCTGGGGAGCCTAGAGGAGGGTCACTTAACCCTGCCTGAATTCAATGGGTGGAAGAAGGCTCTCTGGAGGAAGAAACAGGTGAGCTGGGTCTGAAGGGTGAGGAGGGGTTGTCAGGTAGCGAGGTGAGGAAACTAGGGTAGGAAAGTTCGGTATGTCTGTACACGTCCTCAGGAAGGACACATTCAAAGCTCCAGTGCATGGCGGAGCCTGTACGGGCATGGGTGGGATGAGCTGGGCAGCTCCTCTCCATTCAGGTGTCTGTCTGCATCCAGTATGCTCAGGGGGCGAAACATGCAGCTGTGCCCACAATTAGCTTTTCGGCATATACGATGAACCTGAGTAGAAGAAGAGATAGGAGGAAAAGATAGGAAGAAAAAGAAAAATTTGCCATGAGGAAAGGAGGAGGAATCTGAGGCAAGGGAAGAGGTGGTTCTGGGCAGAGTTCCGGTTGCTCTACATCTTCACCAAAGATTGGTGCTGTCAGTCTTTTTAGTTTTAGCCATTTTGGGGAGTGTGTCGTGGTAGCTCATTGTGGTTTTAATTTGCATTTGCCTAAAGACTAATGAAGTTTAGCGTCTTCTCATGTGCCTGTTACCACCTTCTTTGGCCAAGCGTTTCTTCAAATCATTTGCCTTTCTTTTTCCTGTTTTTTATTTAATGTTTTTTTTTTAAAATGGATTGTTTGCCTTCTTCTTATTGAGTTACAATAATTATTTATATATTCTGGATCCAAGTCCTTTGGTAGATATACGTATCATGGGTAGTTTTTATCTGGGGGGATTACTTCTTCATTTTCATACAGTGTAATGGTGTCTTTAGAAGAGCAGAGTTTTTAAATTTCAAAGAAGTTCTATTTATCAATTTTTTTTTTTTTTTTTTTTTTGGAGTACGCGGGCCTCTCACTATTGTGGCCTCTCCCGTTGCGGAGCACAGGCTCCGGACACGCAGGCCCAGCAGCCATGGCTCACGGGCCCAGCCGCTCCGCGGCACGTGGGATCTTCCCGGACCGGGGCACGAACCCGCGTCCCCTGCATTGGCAGGCGGACTCTCAACCACTGCGCCACCAGGGAAGCCCTATCAATTTTTAATGGTAGCTTAATATTAAAACATACCAAAATTTAGAAATTAACTCATTTAACCAACCCATGCTTGGACATTTAGGCTGTTTCCAACTTTTCACTATTTTTCTTGTAAGGAATGTCATTGTACTTCTAACTGTTTCAAGGATAGTCTCAGATGCATCTTAGGGTGAAAGGGTTTGTAAGGCTTTTGTTATACACTCTGAAAATGCTTTCCTAAAGGGTTCCTCATACACTGTAAATGAAGTCCAGTTTCAAGGAACTGGCCAGTCCTCTTAGTATTCCTTCCCAGAGCTTGCTAGTTTGTTCATAGATAAATGAAACTTTAGAAATGCTTGAAAACATACATGTGCAATCTTGTCATGACACTTTGTTTAGTAAACCATTTTTTCCCCTAGATAATACAAAGACAATTATAATAAATTTCCAGTGAGCATTTCCAAAGGCTGGCATCTTACTTCTAAAGGAACTCAGCCATGATTGTTTGAAGGATTGCTGGGCAAAGGGCTATTTGCTTTTCTGTACCTCTGTTGACCCATCTCTAAAGCTGGCAAAGGTCAGCCTACTCTGTCTCACTAACAAAGAGGGCCACAAACCAGAGACACTGATCCTGACTCTCAGGACAGGATGTCATGATAGTAACCATTTGCTGAGGCCACTAAGCCCTGGGCAGGGACTGCTAGGTTACCTCTAATCCTCAGCAAAAGCCTTGCCTGGTGATATTCTTGCTTCAATTAAAAGGAGCAAGGTAGTGACTGGCCCAGTTTCACACCACTAAGAATCACAGAGCTGGGGCCTCTTGGCTCTGAAGCCTATGCTGCTGTTGTCATGTTTTTGGTCTATTACCTTTCAGCCACACCATAGACCACACACAGGTCAACAAATGTTTAAAGACATGGGGGAGGGACACAGGGAAGTCTATTATCTTAAACATTTCTTTGCTCTTGGAGATTTCATTTGCCGGTGGCCAAAGGGAGTTACTGGTTTTTGCTGGAAGCCTTGGAAATATCCTGGGGCTGGTTGGTGGCCCGGTGACTGGCCTGTTCCCCAGCCCCTCCTGCATGTCCTGGTTAAAATGGATGAAAACTGGAGCTGACCATCTGGGTCATTAGGTTTGGAAGCAAGTAGGTGGAGCCTGGAGACAGATCCCCTTTCAGAAGGTCCCCTGGAGGGCTGTCTTCCTATCTCTGCAAAGGTCCCCTCCAGGATAGTGGACATGCCCGGGAGAACAGATGGGTATCAGCACTGAGGACCAGCTTGAGCCCAGGCTGTGAATGGCATGTCCTTAGCCTCTTTCCACCTGTATTCTGAACGCCTACTCCTTAACTAGGTACTCGGACGTCCCAATTTGCCCAGGACAGTCCTGGTTTAGGTCTAATATCCCAGTGTCATTGTTTTTTCCCACTTTCCCTGAAAACTATCCAAGTTTGGACATTTCACCTTAATTCAGATGGGCCAGATAGAGGCACTCAAGAGAAACTCTAACTTGAGGATACTTGCGTTAGGGATTCACCAGGGTTGTCTCTCAGAAGGACATTATTTTGATAACGATATATCAGTCATGACAACTGCAGGTGACCTCACATTGGCTTTAGCAAGAAAACAAATGTATTGGTTGGTTTAGTTGGATAGTGGGAGGTGGGGAGTGGGCAGGATTCAAGCATGACTGAAACCATGTTCTCAAACAATATCATTATGTCTGTCTCTCTGCCTCTGTTTCCCTCTCTGTCTCCGTCTCTCCAACTCTCAACCCTTGTTGACTTCATTTGCTAGGCAGGATCTTTCACACGGTGACCAAGCTGACTTCTGGAGGCTCCACACTTACATCTCGTGTATTAGCAACCCCGGCAGAAAGAGGAACTTCTGTGTCCTACAGGCGTATGTTCCTACAAGGCCAGGGAAGACTCTTATTGGCTCTACTGGGGTCATGTGCTCATCCCTGAGCCAATGGTTATGGCCTGGGTGAATGGCTCACCTGGGGTATGTATGCATCATGGTGCAAGGGACAAGGCAGCATCAAAAAAGGACAATTAGCTGGGCAGAGCAAATTTATAGCATCTGCTACTCACTGTACAGAGCCACTTCTAATATTCCAGGAGCTTTATATATATTGTTCTTTATTTCCACAACAATCTAAAGAGTGTAATATACTCGCATATTGCAGATGACGCTTGAACAGTTTAAATGACATACCCAAGGATGGGCAAGTGGTAAACTGAGGATCTGACTTCTGACTCTAGGTCTGACTGGCCCTCCTACAATGTCATGGTGACATTTTACACTTGGAGGGAGTGAGGATAATTTGAGCCAGGGGCCCTTCTTGGACACCATATCACACATATGCTGCCTGAACTAATGCTTCTGGAAAGACATGTCCCCTTTTGGTTCTGCCTGTAGATTCCTCTGCATCCTCCCTGCCTCTCTAAAAGATGAAGCCTGCTGTCCCAGGAGGAAGGTATGAAGATGGTCTGTTCCCCATTCTGGAGATGGCCAGGTGCTAGGTGATCCCAGCACAGGACCTAGCAGCCTTCGGGTAAACCTGTCTTCTTCAAGTCTCCACCTGTAAGAGAATGGCACAAAGTTCTACTGCTACTGAACACAGGATTACTCTGACTGTCAAAAGAGTATAAAGCAAAAATCTTGCTTTGTAAGACAGAATGATGCTGGTGATGCTGAGTCATAGTGCCATCTCAGAGCGTCTTACTCAATTCTTGAAGGATAGAGGGAAAACATCACGCAGTGCTCTTTTATCTCCAAGGGACAGGAGGACTTCCCTTTGCCCACCTGAGTCCTTCATGGCTTAAAAAATCATTTCCCCAGACCTCACTGTTCAGACATGCAGACCAGCAGGTACGGCACACACTCTTTCACAGTGTGGTTTCCCAACCAGTGTCCCAGGGAACAGTTTCCTCATTTCAATTTGTGTTTTTAATAGCATTTCTTTCTGATGACGAAAATAGTATACAAAAAAATTTGCAAAATAAAAAAGGAGGAAGGGAAAAAAAGACCAAACCCATGCCGAACTGCTCCACCCAGAGATAGCAACCACATTTGTTTTTTTAAAATTAAAACAAAAATTTTAATTAAGTGTGGTTGAGTTACAATGTCGTGCCCATCTCTGCAGTACAGCAAAGTGACTCAGTTATCCACATACAGTTTTTTATATTCTTTTCCAGTATGGTTTATAACAGGATGCTGAATAGAGTTCCCTGTGCTCTACAGTAGGACCTTATTGTTTATCCATTCTCTGTATAATAGTTTGCATCTACCAACTCCAAACTCCCAGTTCATCCCTCCCCCTCTCCCCCTGGCAACCACAAGTCTGTTCTCTATGTCTGTGAGCCTGTTTCTGTTTTGTAGATAAGTTCATTTTTGTCATATTTTAGATTCCACATATTAAGTGATATCATATGGCATTTGTCTTTCTCTTTCTGACTTACTTCACTTAGTGTGATAATCTCTAGGCCCATCCTTGTTGCTGCAAATGGCATTATTTCGTTCCTTTTTATGGTTGAGGAGTATACCATTGTATATATGTACCACATCTTCTTTATCCATTCATCTGTCGATGGACATTTAGGCTGTTTCCATGTTTTGGCTATTGTGAATAGTGCTTCTATGAACATAGGGGTGAATGTATCTTTTTGAATTATAGTTTTGTCTGGGTATATTCCCAGGAGTGGGATTGCTGGCTCATATGGTAATTCTAGTTTTAGTCTTCTGAGGAACCTCCATACTGTTCTCCATAGTGGCTGTATAGACTTACATTCCCACCAATAGTGTAGGAGGGTTCCCTTTTCTCCACACCCTTTCCAACACTTGGTGTCCGTAGACTTTTTAATGATGGCCATTCTGACTGGTGTGAGGTGGTACCTCAGTGCAGTTTTGATTTGCATTTCTCTAATAATTAGTGATGTTGAGCATCTTTTCATGTGCTTACTGGCCATCTGTATGTCTTCTTTGGAGAAATTTCTATTAAGGTCTTCTACCCATTTTTCAATTGGGTTGTTTGTTTTTTTGTTGTTGAGTTGTATGAGCTGTTCGTATATTTTGAAGATTAAGCCTTTATCTGTCGTATCCTTTGCAACTATTTTCTCCCATTCCATAAGCTGTCTTTTAGTTTAGTTTTTTTTTTTAATGGTTTCCTTTGCTGTGCAAAACTTGTAAGTTTGATTAGGTCCAATCTGTTTATTTTCATTTTTATTTCTATTGCCTTGGGAGACTGACCTAAGAAAACGTTGGTACAATTTATGTCAGAGAATGTTTTGCCTATGCTCTCTTCTAGCAGTTTTATGCTGTCATGTCTTATGTTTAAGCCTTTAAGCCATTTTGAGTTTATTTTTGTGCATGGTGTGTACCAACCACATTTGAATATCGGTTGGGACTGTACTGTTGTAGAATTTAATATACTGTATTATTCTATTAACAACACATTATAGCATTTCCCCATCACGAAAAAGTAGAAGTGTTATTGTTTTGGTAAACATTTCATGTTTGGCCATACTGTAGTTTAATCACAGCTGGTAATAGGCCTTTGTGCAGAGGCCTGGGGTTGGGCTTTGGAGAGCTGGAGGGATGCAGGGGCTGGGAGGCCTGCGCTAAAAGGACAGAAGGAAAGGTATACCAATAATCCGTCAGATATTTGCTTGTCTGCTCGTTCATTCCTGCCTCGATATTTGAGGGCTCTGCTGGGCACCAGCCTCCCCTCCCTGTTCTCCTGTCAATGCCCACTTCAGGTTGTTAACATCACCCCCTCAAAGAGCCTTTCACCACCCCCAGACCCCATCAAGCCCCTGAGACAGTGAACTTTCTAGGGAGGGGCTTCATTGCTTGCACCACTGGCAGAGCTGAGCCCAGACTGGTACTTAGTAGGTGCTCAGAAACGTCTGGAGACTGAAAGAGAGAGTGAACATGAAGAGCAACAAGAACAATATAATAATAGCCAACGTATTGTCAACTTTGTACTATTATAATGGGATGCATATCTTTGTGATGAAAGCTTTGCTAAAATTTTATATTTCCTATACTTGGGATTCTAGGGTTAAAGAATATGGGTATTTTGATGATTCTTAATATATACTGCCAGATTGCTTTCCAGAAATTCTGTATCTGTTATACTCTCAGAAGCAGTATGTGAGAGTATCTGTCTCTCTGGTTTTAAGTAACATAACTTAAAAAACGATTGGCTGATTTGATGAAAGTGAGGGCAGGAACGGTATCTCATTGATTTAATGGACAGTTTTTTCTTTCTTCTTCTTCTGGTAAGACTGAACTTTTAAAAAAAATTATTTATTTTTTTTGGCTGTGTTGGGTCTTCGTTGCTGCACACGGGCTTTCTCTAGTTGCGGCGAGCGGGCGCTACTCTTCGTTGCAGTGCGTGGGCTTCTCATTGCGGTGGCTTCTCTTGTTGCAGAGTATGGGCTCTAGGTGCCCGGGCTTCGGTAGCTGTGGCTCGCGGAGTCTAGAGCGCAGGCTCAGTAGCTGTGGCACGTGGGCTCAGTAGTTGTGGATCGTGGGCCCTAGAGCACAGGCTCAGTAGTTGTGGTACACAGGTTGAGTTGCTCCGTGGCATGTGGGATCTTCCCGGATCAGGGCTCGAACCCATGTCCCCTGTACTGGGAGGCAGATTCTTAACCACTGCGCCACCAGGGAAGCCCAAGACTGAACTTTTAATACCTATGTATTGATCATTTGAATTTCCAATTTTGTGAACTGTCCATTTGCCCATTTATTTGTAGAAATCTTAATGTTTTTCTTATGAATTGTGAGTTCTGTTTTATTTTCAAAGATATTTCTTTAGTTTCTTATTACACTTCAATTTTTCATGTCAACTTTCTTTTCAAAACGGAAATAATTTTTTTCCTGATGGTGAAAACAATGGACTATCTTGGTAAAAAGTAAGACACTAGAGAAAACCATAAAGAAGAAAGTAAAAATTGCCTACATTCCTACCCTTTGGCCTATACTAACATTTTTTGAGCATTTCCTTCCAAACTTTTATCCTGTGTGTTGACGGTATTTTTTGAGGTTTAAAAAAATTGAATTTTTGCGTACCCTCAAACAAGCGTTTTTTTAAGTCAATACTTCCTCCGATGGTTTTGTGCTTTAAAAAGTCTTTCCAATCTAGAGATCGGATAAAGAATTATCTTTTTTAAAGATAAGAGCTGTGCGTATTTTTTAGTTATGAAGACAACATAGCATATTACAGAATATTTAGGAAATTAAGGGGAAAAAAACAGCCATCATGCCTTGATTGTATCACATCTATTTCCTTGTGCATGGTTCTTTCGAGTCTTTTATCATGAGCACTTACTTTTATGTTGTTGCAAGGAGAGGGCACGCACGATTTCCTATCATCTCCTTTTCACTCATAATTATACTTAAGCATTATTTTCATGTTGCTACACAATCTCTGTAATTGTTTAAAACGATCCTCTAATGGTCTCTCTGGTCATTGTGCTGTCTAGCTAACCCTATCCTGCTGATAACCATTTAAGTTGCCTCCAATTTTTCTGTCAAGTGGTATTTTGAAACACCAAAGTCCAGTGAAGCAGAATCT
Source organism: Phocoena phocoena (assembly GCF_963924675.1). NCBI lineage: Eukaryota > Metazoa > Chordata > Mammalia > Artiodactyla > Phocoenidae > Phocoena > Phocoena phocoena. The sequence continues at coordinate 6,248,504 of NC_089225.1, forward strand.
CCCACTGTTCCCTGGAGGCTGACTGTAATATGATTTGACTTCTGCTCATTTCCTCCTTTCCTCAGAGGAGGACTGGAAGAAATCGCTCTTAGAGAATGGTTAGAAGAATGCCAAACATAAAATTAGGAGGAGAGGGACCATGAGGTGAAAGCTTGATGAGCTTTTAGGAGAAAGCTGCCTTAGAAACTGCACTGTTTAGGTTTTGTTCTTGTAACTCAGGAATCGGGCATGAGTTTATTATCATAATAATTTTGACAAAATGCCTTCCCCTTATGCAGTGCTTGGTGCTTTTCCTGGTATGCAGTTCTGTGTATCAGCTGAGGGCCTTAGTGCTGGAGGGCCTGGGTCTGAATCTCTGCTTATCTCTTTGACCTTCAGCAGCTGCAGAGCCTCAGTCTGTCTTTCTGCAGAAAGGAATAATAATAGGCCCGGAGGACAGAGGTCCTGAGCACTCTTGGGGAAATACCAGAGCAGTAGCCAGAGAGGTTGCAGAGGAGCCTTCCCGGGGAGCACAAGCCAAACCTTTTTTTCCTGGGCCTCGGTTTCTCCATGAGTATGGCAGGCTTGGTGTATGGTCTGCAAGAGCCTTTCCTGCCCCTCCCAGAAGCCTCCAGGGGGCCCCTGCCCTGGCTCCTGCCTGGGTGCTGGACATGTCCAGTCCTCTTCAACAGGGCCTCCAGGACTCCTCTCAGCATTCAACTCAGCCCACAGTTCCTGGGACGCACCCTGACTTCCAGGACGGCAAAGTGCTGTGGCATCCTTCCAACCCCTGACATGATTTTGGGGAGGGGTGTGGGTGGGATCAGTAAACCCAATGCATATTTATTAATTTTGAACAAGTGTCATCGGTCTGTTGGCAAAGTTGTCATCGGTAGGTTAGCAATAACCTTATCTTCTCTTTGAATAATGACAATTACTCATTTTTCTTCCAGCAGGGCATAGGAGACCACTCAGTGTATAGTGGTTGGAGCGCCTGGGATGTGGAGTCAGAGGCCTGACTCCAGGCCTCTCTGTGCCTCGTTTGCAAAATGGGAGAAACACTAGCACCTACTTCATCGGGCTGTCCTGGACACGGACCGAGATAATGCCTGTCGATGAGGCACTTAGCAGAGTTCCAGGCACACAGGAAGGCTCAGTACTGTTAGGCTGCTGTTATTATAATAATTATCCGCAAATTAGAAAACCGAGCGCCTGTTTGGCAAGGGACTAGGCAAGGGGAGCAGTTCACAGGTGGCGCCCTGAGAGCCCAGGTCGAGAAGGGTGAACCTAGAGGCCAGGAGGAGGCCGAGCGTCGAGTAGGGGGGCCAGAGGTGAGCCCCGGGAAAGAGAGGCGTATCCGGTTGGGCTGCGCGCTCCAGCCCGGGCTCCCCGATCGCCACACACTTTATCTTTGATTTTTGAAAGCACCCTTCTCCTCCATCTGGCCTCCTTTCCGGGGCTGCGGCGGCGCCGGACCTAGGCCTGTCGTATTCGTCCCAGCCCCGGGGCGGTGTCATCGGAGGGTCCCGGGAGTCCCGCTCGCCACCTCAGCCGCGGCGAAGGTGGGCGCCGCTCCCTCCTCGCTGGCCGAGCGGTTCCGGCGCCCGGGTGGCCCTTTAAAAGGCCGTGTCTTGTCCGGAGGGGGCGGGCGGGGGGCGCTGACCGCCGCCTGAGGCCCGGCCCCTCCTCCCTCCCCCTCCCTCCCCCTCCCTCCGCCAGTCCGTCCCTCCCACGGTCCCTGTGTCGCTCGCTAGCTCGCTTGCCGGGCGCACGCTCCGCCTCCGCCAGTCGGCTCGGCGGTCTAGTGCGCGGCGTGGAGCGGGAGCCCGGGCCGGACGCGCGGCCGGGGGCCGGGGCTGGGGGCTGGGTAGATCGGCGCCAGCCACCGGGCAAGCCTGAGCCGCAATGGCTGAGATGGGCAGCAAGGGGGTGACGGCCGGGAAGATCGCCAGCAACGTGCAGAAGAAGCTCACTCGCGCGCAGGAGAAGGTGAGCGAGCCCGAGACCCTGCAGCCGCGCCGTCCGGACACCTGTCCCCCACCCCCGCGCCGGGGGCTGGTCCTGACCCCGGGCCGGGCGCTGTCACCTCCAGACGAGCGCTGCCGAGGGCTTTCGGGGGTCCACAGGCTGCGCCCCCCGGCGCTCTGGGTGCCCTTTGCCGTCCGCGTCCTCCGTCTCCTCTCACCCCCGGCGGGGTGCAGGAGAGGGCGTAGCTGTCCCTTCACCGCCCCCCCCCCCCCCACCGCCGCCGCTTTGTATCTTCGCGGCACCTCTGCAGAGGAGCGGCGGTCCCCGCTCTTCTCCGGGCGCGAGGTCCAGGCTCACCCCGCCCTGGAGGCCGAGGCCCAGAGGCTGGGAGGCGAGGTGGCGCCCCTAGCCCTCCGGGACCACTTGAGCCCTGCGGGCGGGGCCGGCGCTGGGGCGAGGGGGGTCTGCCCCTTGTCCCCAGGGTCGCTTAGTTCCGGGAATCCCGAGGCTGCCCCTCCGCTCGCGGGTGCTTGCGCGCCGACTCCAGGCCTCTGAGCGCTTCCTGCGCTCGCCGTTCCCTCCTCTCCACCCGCCGCTCCACCTTCTGTCCCCGTGGGCCGAGGGAGGGGTCAGGTTTCCCTTCCCGAGAGGTGCCTGCGGCCTGGAAGCTCCGGCCCGGCTCCCGGGGAGCAGAGAGCTGCGCACCCCTCGAGAGGTGCCCTCGCCGGAGCAGGGGCTTCGTGTTTCCGGCCGCGGGGAGAGAGGGTGGCGGCTCTGGCTTTGGGAGCCCACGGCCGGGGTGGGGAGCCGGCCCGGAGGAGGGGCGGCAAGCCGCCGGGGGGTGTGGAAGGCCCCGCAGGAAACCCGACCCCTCGGCGCGGAGAGCCACTGTTTGCAGCCGGGGCTTCCCGTGGCCCTCGGACTGTGCAGGAAACGCGGGATTGGGCTGCAGGGGTCCGCGCCCGCCCGGCTTGCCATCCCTAGCCGCCTCTGGTTTATTGAATTGGATCACGCCAGCTGCTGACGCCACTTCCCCTGCCGACTCCAACTCTGAAATCTGAGATTACAGAATCAGTGCTGCTGCCAGGGTGGCCCCCCAGTGCTCCCCTGGCCGGGTCTGTCCCCTCTGCCGCCCGATCCCGGAGACCGGCTGGCCTTCCCCCGCCAGGCTTGTGGCTGTTTATAAACAATGACTTTTGCAGCCGAGACCTGCGGGCTCCCTAAGGATGCAGCCACGTGACAGTGGGGGTGGGGGTCGGGGTGAGAGCGGCGGCGGCCTCTGGAGCTTCCCCCGCGCTTCCCTCCGAGTCCTGCAGCTCATCTTTGCGGTCCCGGGCTAAGGAGGTGGGTGGGTGGCGTAGAGGGAAGGGCCCTCAGCCAGACTCCAGATCTGGCCTGTCCCAGCTGTCCTCCTCCCCTCCCCAGGGCGGGACGAGGGATTAGAGTACCACAGATAGCTGGCTGGGGGCTGGGAAGGCTTCAGTCGCCCAGGTTGGGGGGAGGGGAGGGGCAGATGCCTCTGCCCTTGCTCCCCTCCCACGGCTGGGTAATCCATTTAGGTGCCTGGAGCAGGCAGCTCTGGGTCTAAGCCTGCTTCCTGCCCCCGAGGGGCTGAGGAAGATGAATGGGAAGCCTAGGGAAGGCAGAGGCAGTTTCCCTGCCCCCAATCCAGTGACGCCTTAGTCTTCCCCGGCTCCCCTTTGCTTTTGCTGTGTCCCCGTTGCCCTACTTGCCTTGTTTCTGCAGCAGCATCTTTCAGTAATTTCAGGGGCAGTAGGCATGGGCTGTATCCCCTCCGTGTACATGGCGAGAGGTCATCATTGACCCCACTGAACTGCCCCCCCTCCCTCCTTAGCCTCTGTTCTGTGGCTGTGGGCAGTTGGTGGACAGCTGGTCAGCTGTGGATGCTGGCCTTGGCCAAGGGCTGGCCCTGCCCGAGCCTGGGCCTCATGGGACTGGAGTTGCTTAGCGCTCTTGCTGTTCTCTGCCCCGTGGGCTCTGGTTGGGAGATCTTCCCCAGCGGAAGCCAGAGCAGTGCCACGGGCATCCTGGCCGAGTCTGGGAAAGTAGCCTCCCCTGTTAGCCCAGCTGCAGCCCCCTCCCAGGAAGCCCGATGACTTGACCCACACCAGTCTCTCTCCTCTGCCCTCTGGAGGCTCAGAGTCTGCGTTGCCGCCTCGGTGCCGCTGACCTGGCTATCTCCTCGGCATCTTCAGGTGGCCCTCAGGACCATGTGTAACATGGCAGTCGTCTCATAGGCACCCAGCCCCACCTCGCCTTGGTCAAATCTATGAGTAAAGGGGCAATTCCAGTGGTCCTGTTGCCACGGCAGGGTATTTCCTGAGCAGAGACAAGCAGGCGCTTGGGTGGAGGGCCTAGGTTGTATCTGCATAGGAAGAAGGGCCCCCCCATCTCTCCTCTTCTTTTCTGCACCCTCGATTTCCCCCCGTGTCTTCTCTGTCCAGTTGTCCACCAGGATTCAGAGGGGGACGGTGAGGCGTGGGACAGCTTGCCCGCTGGTGCCCGTGGAGCCAGCTCTCCTGTCCCCCAGCTCAGTGACTCCCCGCTGGGCCCTGGCATTGCCCATTGACCCGGCAGCATCCACCACCGGTCTGGGTGCTCCCTGGGGCTTGGGCAGATCCGTGTGGGCACCCAGCATTCACCTGGCCCCAGCAGGTGCAGAGTGACTGTTACGAAAAAACAAGGGCGTTTGGGGGCTTGGCTTGGGAGCCCTGACGCAGGCTCTGGGTGAGCTGATTTGTCCCACGTGTGCTCCCTGGCCTTCCCTCGTTCAGCGAATCCCGCCTGCGCCTGGACCTGTGCTGTGTGCCTGAGCCTGGGCTGAGCCCGGGGTGCTGCGGGGAGCAGGGTGTATGTGGCTCTGGCCGGCGTGGAGCTTACTGTCGTAAGGTCTTGAGGCCTCTGGAGGAGGAGGGTGTGAGAGGGTGTGAGACCACAGCGGAGGGCTCCCCGGGGTCTGCCAGCCAAGCATGGCACTGTCACCGCTCACCTCCCAGCCCCCAGATGCCCCCAGGGTGCTCGGGTGCAGAACATGTGCCTGGATTTCGGACCCAGGTACCATGAGGTCATCTTCCCGTCGCGTTTGGCTTGTCGGATCCTCTATAAATGACTCTGTCCATTTTTGGGCCTCAGTAGGTGGCTGAGCAGAGCCAAGTTGGGGTGGAGCCTGGGTCAGATGACAGAGAAGATTAGGGCTTGGTGGGCTGGGTCCCAGGGGTGATGGGACGGTTGGGGAGAAGGGACAGGTGAGGTGGGGGTATGCTTTGGCCTGCTTGGCCCGAGGTCCACTGCCCAGTAGTCCTCACGGGGCATGCATGAGAGAGGCCGGCCTGTGCTGGTGGAGCCGGGCCCACGGAGGGCGCAGGGGAGGAGGCTCTGCCCACTGTCTGCCCCCCGCCGCCGTCACCCCGCCACTGGCCCGGCGCTGCTGGGAGTGGGGAGGCCTGGCCCCGAGGGGCAGGGCCTGGGGCTGTCCGTGCACGCAATAGCGCTGGCGTGTCACAGCAGATGCTCCCTAGAGGGAAGGTGCAGTGGCAGTTATCTATAGGACCCTGACACATGGCCATGATGGGGCCACGCTCATCTGGGTGGTCAAGGCCTCCCGTGCCGTAGCCACGGAGGCCTCCTCAGTAGGAGCCAGGCCTTTGCCACCGGCTCTTATGCTCACGGTGGCCTTGAGAGTAGCCACGCCACACAGAAGGCAGGGGGCAGGGAGCCCGCCGGGTCTGCTGGACGGCCTCTGAGGCCCTGGGCCCTGGTCAGCAGTGGCTCTCCTCGGCCCCGACTTTCCACTGTCCTCCCCATCGGGGTGTCTGTCTCGCCCCTGAGTGTCCTCTCTCTCGTCCCCTCCCATGTTGGCTTTGCCTCTGTCACTCTGTACCTCCCTGCGCTCTGTCTCTTTCCTCTGATCTTACACAAGTGTTTCTGCACCTCTCCAGGCTCGGATCAGCTTCTCCCTAAACCCGAGTTATTTATGTAGATGGTTCATCTTGCCGGCACTGGAGAGAAGGCTCCTGCGCTAGGCGTCATCTCTGGGTGGGGTGTTTCCGGGGGCTCAGTGGACGTTTGGCTGAGGCCTGTGGGTGTGGGGAGGTTGCAAGCGTGACCTCCAGACTTCCCGGGCCCCGGCGGGCCGGGGTGGGCTGGGCCTCACCCCACTCCATCGAGTCTGCTGGCTTGTGGCAGGGCCCAAAGCAGGCTGTTTTGCCCAGATCGGCTCACTGGGCTATCTGGGGCCTGGGGAAGGTGTTCCCCGGGGGCGGGGGGGGGAACAACTGTGGGTCAGGGTGCCTGTGGAGTGGGGGAGTGAGCCGCTGGTCACCCAGGGAAGGGGTGGGGTGTGTCGGGAGCGGAGAGGGGTACCTGGGCCGTCGATCTGGGTTGGATGTGATCAAGTCTTGAATGCTGGTGGGATCTGTGGATCCTGTGGACTCAGAGAGGCTGAGGCCTCAACTCTTCACCCTCCTTCTTCCGCAGATGACCTCGCCGTGTCCCCTCCTCACCTTCGCTCTCTGGCATTGCCCAGGCCCTTGCGCCTGGATGAGGCGATCTCTGCCCAGCTCGCCCCTCACCAAGTTGTGCTTCTGTCCCCCCCCTTTCTGCCTTAGCCCGGCCTTGCCTGGGCTTTTGCCATGGGGTTCTAGAATCCCTGGGTCCTACCCAGGGGCGTGTCAGAGACAGACCCCGGGCATGGGCTCGGCAGGCAGCAGGTGGGGATCCTGGGTTCCCCCGACCAGCTGGGACCTTGAGCAGATGGCAGGACCCTCCTGAGCCCAGTTGCTTCATTTGTGAAGTGGGGGTAATGCTGGTTCCCCTTAAACGCCCGTTGTGGAGAGTAGGGCCTCGGACAGTTGCCCGTCACACAGCAAGTGCTCAGTGAGCAGGGCCGCACGATGACCCAGAGACCTCCCTCCCTGCCAGGCCCTTGTCCCAGCCCTTCTCCCTGGAGTGTCCGTTACAGGCCTCTGCAGACAGCTAATCCCTGCTGAGCCCTTGAAGGATCGGGGTTTGTAATGTTGTCCCAGCCCAGGGTGATGTGTGTGTGTGTGTGTGTGTGTGTGTGTGTGTCCCCGTGTCTGTGTGTGTGTGTGCAGGGGAGCGGCGTGTGGTGGGGGAGGGAATCGCACAGTTCCGGGGTTGGGGCGGGAACTGGACTCATTTGCACGTAAACCCGGTGGCCCTGGGTAAGTGTTCCCCCCTCTCTGGGCTTCACTCTGGCCATCTGTAAAGTGATCACGGGGTTTGCTTCTTCATTTACTGGAAAAACCCACTGTGTGCTGGGCACCATCTTGGTTCTGTAGGGCTGAGCAAAACCAAGCCCCTGCCTGCCTGGAACTGACGTCTCGTTGGGGGAGACACTCAAGAAACGAAAAGTCTGGTGGCAGGTAGATACAAGAGCAGGGCACGTTTTCCTCAGTGGAATGTGATGGCTCAGACCAGCCTTTCCTGAGCATTCCAGGGCAGGGTGCTCACATGGTGAAAGGGATTGGTTTGGGGAGAGGCTGAGCAGAAGCTTCTGGCTCCAGGTGAGAGGGCATCTGGGGGATGATGCCTTCCTGTTTGATGTCACCCTGCTATGTGGTTTTCTAAAGCTCCTTTTTTTTTTTTGCGTGGCATGCGGGATCTTAGCTCCCTGACCAGGGATCGAACCTGTGCCCCCTGCATTGGAAGCATGGAGTCTTAACCACTGGACCACCAGGGAAGTCACTAAAGCTCCTTTTTTGGCAAGTCTCCTTTTGGGATTAAAAATGCAAAGAAAAGGACACCAGAGCTGAAGGCACTGACAGTGCAGACCAGGGCTTCTTTGTGGGCGGGGGCTCTCACCCAGGATGTAATAGGAGGTGGGAGGGGCCAGTAAAAGAGGAGGAGGGAGACACCAAAGATGACCCATCCCAGGGAGGACCACTTAAAAGATTTTCACATGAAGCAGCAACTCAGGGTGGTGGCAGCCACACTCTAGGGAGCTGGGTTTGAATCCCTTCCCACACGTTACTACCTTTGGGCAGGTCACATTGACCTCCCTGAGCCTCAGTTTCCTCAGCGGAAGTCAGGGGTGAGAGCCACAGAGAATGCTGTGTGGATTAAATGGACACAAGTGAAGGGCAGGGCTGGTGGTTCTTGTGCCGGGGATGGGGCATGCCTCGTGGGACCTGGCTGGCATCTGGGGCTCCTGGGGCCTCCCCAAAGAGGCTGCCACTTCCCAAAGAGGCCACATGGTTCTGGACCGGGCAGCGAAGCTGGCTTAGTGCTAAGGGCTGGCAGGGGTCAGGGCTGGGGAATTGAGAAGAGAAAGGCAGGCTCTTCCTGTCCCAAGGGAAGCCTTTGTCAAATATTAACTTAAGAATAATCTGGTTTGGGGGCTTCCCTGGTGGCGCAATGGTTGAGGGTCCGCCTGCCGATGCAGGGGACGCGGGTTCGTGTCCCGGTCCGGGAAGATCCCACATGCCGCGGAGCGGCTAGGCCCGTGAGCCATGGCCGCTGGGCCTGCGCGTCCGGAGCCTGTGCTCTGCAATGGGAGAGGCCACAACAGTGAGAGGCCCGTGTACCACAAACAAAACAAAACAAAACAAAACAAAATCAAACCTGGTTTGTTGCACACCTGCTGAGCACCAGGTGCTTGGTGAAAATTCTCATCCACACTGCAAGCAGGGAGGTCATTATGATACCCATTCAGCAGATGAAGAAACTGAGGCTCAGAGCAGTGGTGTGACTTGCCCATGGGCTGTCCTGGTCCACTGTCTGGGGTGCTACCTCTTCCTTGGTGAGTAGGCCCTCAGGCCAGGGGGAAGGCCCAGATCACGCAAATAAGATGCGGAGGGAAGGCCTGTCTGGGGCGGCGGGGTGTCATTTGACAGATTTTCGTCCCAAGATGTTCCCCACCATTAAATTAGATCTGGGGCTGCTTGTCTGCCCCTGGGTCCCCACGTGGGGTCTAAGCTTATACTTTGGGATGTGGCCCTTCTGTTTTGGGGGTGTTTGGTGGGCCCTGGGGTGAGGGGACAGCCTGGGATTTCCTGAGGCAAGTCTAGGGACAGGAGTTCATACCTGCAAGTGAGGACAAATGAGGTGATGTGTGTGTGTTTTCCCAAATATGAAAGCTGCATCCGCTTTACTCAATATAAAGGAACACCCTTTATCCTGAGATTGTATCTACTTTTGTTCATATTGTTGCAACAGTGTTTCTTTTATGAAATGATGGTAATTCTGGTGGTTTCTTAATGTTTTGGGGGAGGAAATAGTCATAATGCTGACCGCACCCCCCCTTCCTGCAAAACACACACACACACACACGCACGCACATACACACACACATACACACTGGCTGAAAAAAACACACACACGCGTGCACACACACACACACGCACACACACACAGGGAAGATTTTCCTGGTGTGGAATCTAAAAGTCTGGGGCCTAGTGCCCTGGGGCAGTTTGCTGCCCACCCTGTGGACTGGCCGCCTGGAGCTGGGGTGTTGTTGGCTGCTCTCCTGGGTCCAGGCTTGAAGCAGGCCCGTGGTGGCCTGGGGCAAGCCCCCTAGAATATCTGCTCCACAAGGGTGGGTCCTGCCTGCTGCAGTAGCTGTGGTGCTCCCAGCTCTGCACACAGTAGGTGCTCAGTGCTTCCTTGTTGACGGGATGCTTGGATTCTTCAGGCAGGTAGAGGCAGGCTGACGGCTGGCAGAGGTCCGGGAGGCCCTGGGTTCAGGGTGTAGGGTGGGAGGGGGAAGGGCAGTGTGGCTGCTGGATTTCAGACCCCCAGAGAGCACAGGAGGCATCAGAGCCCAGGTCTTGGGGTCAGGTGCAGGGGGCGCATCCGGCCCTGGCACAGGCCATTCCGAGGGACCCCTGGGCAACGCTGCTTAGAACCTTCTCCAGCTGTAAAATGTCTCAGGGCTCTGATGGTGCTACCCTGAGCCTGGGGCTGCAGTGCTTGGGCCCAGACACTCGAGTTCTCAGGAGTGGGCTGGGGCCCTGCTGGAGAGCCCTCCTTGGCTTCGGGCCAAATGCCAAAGAAGGGTTGGCCTGGGCCGTCTGCAGGGGTCCTCTTTTGACCTGAGAAAGCTTTGAGGTGACCGGGGTGCCGGGGATCCCTGACCTGGGGGTCTGTGTGATTTGCTAGACCTGAGACTCATTGCTGCCCTCAGACCCACTTGGGCTTGCTCTCGGCTGGGCCTCTTCCCTCTGCCTCCTGGACCTCACCTTCAGCCCCAGTCCCTGACCCCAGGTCCCAGTGCCACGGCAGATGGGGTGGGATTGGGGCCACAGCGCTGGTGGAGGGTGGGCATCGGCCTTGGGTGCTGAGACCTGTCCATGGTGCCCCTGGGAGTAGACATTTGTGCCCTGTCCCCCCCATGCTGTGCCTGGGGTGACCGGCTGGGTCTCTGCTGCTGTCCCTGCTCTGTGGACAGGGGGCGAGCTTGCAGACATCTCTGCCTCTGCAGTGCGAGGGCCGCAGTAAGGCGGGGGCTGAGCCCCAGGGGCTGGGAGTGAGTGGGCGGCAGCCAGCAGCAGCCACCGCAGTGCTGGGGGGAGGGACTTGTCACTGTTGTCACTGCCAGTGGAGCTGGGGCTCTCAGGCCCTCAGAGGCCCTGCAAGCCCCCCCCCCCCATCCTGGAGCCCCCAGGGCACCTTTGTAGGGACGTCAGAGCTGGCTCCTCGCTTTAGATGCCTGGACTTCTGGCGCTGAATTAGCTCTTCTTCCCCTTGTCATTCTCTCCTTCGTGGCCTGCCCATCGTGGGCCAGAGGGCTGAGGTCTGAGGGCTGAAGGCACTGGGAGGAGAAGAGCTGGCCCCTGCCCTCCAGGAGCTCCCAGCCCCACACCCAGTGCCCATCACAGCACTCGGGGGAGGTGAGGGGAAGGACACTGGGGTCCTGAGGAGCCTCCCATCAGGCCTGAGCAGTCAGGGAAGACTGCTTGGAGGAAGTGGCATCTCCTCTTGAGGGAGTGACCTGGGTTAGGTTAGAATCCAGCTGTGCCCAGGAAGGTACGGGGGGGTCTGGGGCAGGGCTGCCATCCTGGAGTCCACTCCTTCAGGGCTGGGGTCACAGCCTTCCTGGAAAGGCTGCTGTACGTCCTGTACCTCCTCCCAGTATGTGCAAGCCTGCTTCTCTCTGTTTTGAGGCCACAAGGTGACACTGCGGAGGGGATGACACTGCTAAGCCTGTCGAGCTGGACAGCTGGGAGGGGTCAGTGGGCCAGCTCACCCCTGTTCAAGGCACCCCAGTGTGCTCTGCCCTTTGAGGCCAGACCAGATGGCCAAGTGGGGGATCCCCTAGGTCTTGGATCAGAGCCGGGGAGGGTCCTCAGAGGACGAGGGGTCATGCCAGCTGGTGGGAACGCTGGCTCGGAGTGCAGACTGCAGGGCGAGGAGTGCACGGCAGTAAGGTAACATTGTGTGCATGAGTCTCAGGGCCAGTGGCTGGCTGGTGAGGGGTCCAGGGCTCCACCCAGGCCTGTGCTTGAGGAGCTCTGCAGGGGCCGTGGGGCCGGAAGGCGGCTGGGGTGACGGGAGCGCCTTGCCAGCCCTTTTTCCGACAGCTGCTGCTACTTTCTTTGGACCTTTTGGTCACCTCGGCCTCTCCCCAGGACTGCGACCAACATGCTGGAGCCCTGGCGAGCCGGGTCCCGTCGCTGGGCACTGAGGACAGACCTGGCCCAGGGAAAGCTGGCCCGAGGGGTCTCTCTGCTGCTCCCACCCCAGCCCCATGTGGCCGCCCCTACTTCTCTGCTCCGAGACGGCATCACCTCTCTCAAGTCGTGTCCTCCAGCCTGTCAGTAACTATCTCGGGGCCAGATGTGGGTGATGGAGTGGATGAGGGTGCTGAACTGGGCCCCGGATCCCTGGCAGGTGGGCAAGAGTCAAAGAGAGATTGAACAAGGGAAGGGGAGGAAGGAGGTTGGGGTGAGTGCGGGAGAAAGACAGACCTGGACAGAGAGAAGGGAGCATGACCCCAGTGACCACCCACCTGCTCTGGGGTCCTGGGCAAGTCACGCCCTCTCTGAACCCCTATTTCCTCCTCTGTAAACGGGAATGGGAGTTCCTGCCCACGGGCTTGTGGAGAGGGCCCAGCAGGAAGGAACATGATCAGTGCCCAGTGCCTGGTGGTGGTGGAGGAAGTGATGCCGTCAGTGCCTGGTGGGGAGGACGCACAGGTTCTGTTCCAGGGAGCATCTTGGGGAACCCCTGGGAACCCGCAGGTAGGGACCATTCTGGCTTTTGTGTTCTGATGACTGGATTCTTGAAATTGAACTGCAGTGCATTTTTGCTTCCTTTCTTTCCTGCATAGGCTGAAAACACTAAATCGGGAGGGGTGGTGTTGCCTCCCCCAGGAGGGAAGCCAGAGCCCCCCTGAGCCGGAGCTTGATTGAATGGGTGGGGGGAGGGCAAACAGTTCCAGGTGGGCTGGGTTGAGGGGCCTAATGAGGGGAGGGGCCTGGGGACATAGGTGAGGGGTCTCCCATCATTCATTCATTCGTTCATTCGAGGAACCCAATGCCCAGCAGAAAGAGCTGGGGCTTGAGAGATGTGGGTTGAACCCTGGCTCGGCCACCGAGCCTCAGTTGCCCACCTAGGAACTGGGAAGCATGAGATGCCCCTCCCAGTGAGGGAAGGTGAACTCCGGGACTCCTGTAAGTGATAATGGTGGAGCTGAGTTCTGCTGGGTCCAGCTGGGTCTGGATGATTCTGGAGGGGAGGTCAGGGTTAGCATCTCCGTGGCATTTTGTGGTTTACTGAGAACCCTCCCACTCGCTGTTTTTCATTTGTTCCTCTCAGTGACCTATGAGGTTGGCGGGACTGGATTATGGTTCCACTTGGCAGATGAGAACACTGGAGCTCAGGGAAGCCCTGGGATTTCCTCCCTCCCAGTCTTGGACTTGGCCCCAGGTTGGCCTTTCCTGGGAGCTGCCACCGCCATCCCTGAGCTGGGAGAGGGTGGTTGGAGGATGCTTGGAAGAGATTATTGTAGTGCAAATGTGAATGCTGAAATGTTTTCCATTAAAAATCAGTGGGTGGGGGGCTTCCCTGGTGGCGCAGTGGTTGAGAATCCGCCTGCCGATGCAGGGGACACGGGTTCGTGCCCCGGTCCGGGAAGATCCCACATGCCGCGGAGCGGCTGGGCCCGTGAGCCGTGGCCGCTGAGCCTGCGCGTCCGGAGCCTGTGCTCCGCGACGGGAGAGGCCACAGCAGTGAGAGGCCCGCGTACCGCAAAAAAAAAAAAAAAAAAAAAAAAAAATCAGTGGGTGGGGGCTGCCTTTGTGGGGCGAACACCTGGGGAGCGGTGTGTGTGTGTGTGTGTGTGTGTGTGTGTGTGTGTGTGTGTGTGTGTGTGTGTGTGTGGTGTGTATGGGGGAGGGGGGCTGGCCTGCTAGAGGAGAAGGTGACCCTGCAGAGCCACCTTGGGACTTTCCACATGGCCCCTGGGATCCCCCATGACTCCACCAGGCAGGTGGGGGAACCTGGCTTCATGCAGGAATCACGGGACTCCAGAGGGTCAGGGTCGGATGTGGAAGGAACTGTCCTGACTTGACTCCCAGGGGGAGCCTCAGGTAGAGAGAAACCTGGGTGCAGATTGAAAACAGAGTTGGGGAGGGAGGGGAATCCCACGGCGGGGGAGGGGAGGGGAGACTTGAGGAGGAGTTAATGGCCAGGAATACAAGTGGAGTCGATCTAAACGGAGAAATAGAATCCACAATTAATTGGGTGCATTTGCTGAAACTGGGACAGGATGAAAATATTGTTGTTTGAAATATGAACTAAGCCAGGAGCTAGTTTATAAGTTGTGTGTGTGTGTGTGTGTGTGTGTGTGTGTGTGTGTGTGTGTCCCTGCCACCCAGGCCTCCTGGTGGAGGGGACCATGGGCTTGGCAGGGGCCACAGCCAAGGGGGGTCCTGGGCCCTTCCTGTGGGTCTCGGGGGCGGCGCTGTCCTGGGTCTGGTGGACCAGGTGGGGGCCATCCTGGTACTGCACTGTGGAAGCTGCACCGAAGCGTGGGTGCAGGGCTGCAGGGCCGCCTGGGAGAGCTGAGTCAGCACCCTGGGAAACCCATGGTCAGCAGCAGGACAGAACCTGATTCCTGCATCCCAGCTTTGAGTCCGTGCACTGTCGGGTCACACTGTCCTACTGTGTGCGCTGTGGGTGGAGGCGAGAGACCAGGAGAGGCCACACCCACATCCTGCAGCCCAGAGCCGAGCTCCTGCCCCCTCCCCTCCACTGGGGACTTGGGCCAGTTACTCTACCCTTCTTATTTCGATTTGCTCCTCCATACAATGGGATGACCGTCCTCCCTGCTAGACCCGAGTCTTCAGTGGTGGAGGCTGGTCCCGCTGTGAATGTGTGATCCTGACACCCTCACACAGTAGGCACTTAACGCTGCGTTGGGCTGTGAGGCTCCCTTGCGCGAGGGATGGAAAAGGCTTCTCGGAGCATCTTACATAGCGTGGCAGGTGGAAGGCCCATGTTCAAATCCCAGCCTTGCTCCTCCCAAGCGCTTGACCTTGGGCAAGTTACCTGTCCCCTCTGAGCCTCGGTTTCCCCGCATGTGAGAATTTAACGGGGGAAGAGGTGTCTCCATTTCACAGCCGAGGACACTGAAGGTTGGGGTTCCAGCTCTCGGGTGGGGTGGGGGTACTGAGGCGCCTTGGTGGGCGTGGGGTGTTCAGCTGTGCCCATGCCCTCCGTGTGTGTCCAGTTGGGCCATCCTGCTCAAGTCCGGGCCAGCCTTGGCCCAGCAGTGGTGGAGCCATCCAGGTTCAGCTTGGGATCCAGATGGTGAGGCCTCGTGGGAGGAAGGAAGGGGAAGGTGTTGCCCAGAGAGGGCCCGGCAGGGGCCAGGTGACACCGTGGACCCCTTCCCACCACTTTTAGGCCTCCCCCAACCCCTATTCCGTCTCCCTGTAAGCAGCAGGAGTGTCTTCCAGCTTTTAGATGCTCCAGAAGTGTCCAGAGCTGCAGCATGGACTGGCCAGGAGCCGACCTCCTGGGGTCTGGGGCTGGGCGTCCACCCCAGGCCATGCCCTGCACCGCTCTTTTCTGCTCTCCTCCTTTGGCACATTGCTGTGATTTTGTGTTTTTTTTTTAAAAAGGAAGTGGGTGACTCTGACTGCCAGCTCAGCTTTCCCTTACTGTTGAACTGTGTTTCTCCTGGAAAGCGGGCCCTGGGGGAGGAAAGGGACAGGTGATTGTGAGCAACGTCTGCAGCAGGCCCAGACAGTGAGCTGGCACTGGCTGTGATTTCTGGGGGCCAGTGCCCTCTTTTGTGGGTGGGTGTGGGGAGTCTCTGCTACCCCTCCGTGTCCACACTGCCTCAGCTCTTCTCAGGGAGGGACGTGGGTCAGACCCTGAAGACCTCCTTAGCAAGATAGACTCCAGGGCTGATGCTCTGTCCCAAGCCTGGGAAGTCAGAGATGGAGGGGCCTTTTGCGTTCACTTGGTCCTTACCTCCCGCCTTTCAGGGTAGAGGTGGGACCCTGGGTGGTGACCTGCCCAGACCTCTGGCGGCCCCTGCATTGTCCCCTGTGGTCTCCGGGCTGGCAGGGGGAGGCCCCAGCTCCTGTCCACCGTGTGCTGATTTCCTGCATCTGCTGGGCTGGGAGGACCAGTGCCTCCCCCTCAGGCCCCTCCCTGCCCACAGTATCTCTCTACCCCGCTGCAGCCCAAGACCAGTTGTGCAGGGTTAGCAGGAGGGAGCCTGGGAAAGCCCCTCTTGCCCGCTGACAGTCAGCGCCTCTGCCAGGGGCGGGGCCACCACCGGACTCCCACTCTGGGCCCCTCTTGTTTCCCGCATCCTGGTCTTCGCCCTTGCTCTGACTATGCTCCCTTCCAGCCCCTCCCAGGCCCCTCGCAGCCTTCCCCCAGCCCCTGCTCTAGTGGAAAGCAGTGGCACTGGCCCTGGCCCCCTCTTCTGCTCTGGGGCCCTGTACCAGTGAGTCCCCAGCCTTTGATTCTGCATCTGCAAAGTGGGGTGTCCTCACAGGTAGTGGCAACTTGGAATCAGGCCAGGGCTGCGTTAGGGGAGCCCTTAGGACAGCTCCGGGGCAGCCGAGGGCCTGGGAGGGACCACAGGGCCGGGGTGGGGAGAGGTGGGGCGAGGGGGGAGGGAGCCGGCCCTCCCCCATGCTGTGTTGTGGGCAGGGCATGTATCTGCACTTGGCAGGACTGGGTGGAGCTATTTAAAGCTGACTCTGGGCATCAACTTCTTTGAGTGACAAAAATAACAACAATAACCAAAATAAAAGCCCTAACATGTTGAAAAAATACCACATGTCTTATGTCCTTTAGGTACTCTTTAATAGTTCCAGGTCCACAGCCATGGAGGCCATGGAGGATTCCGAGTGGTAAAATGAATGAATAGCCTGGTTGCACATTGAGGCCAAACAGACATAGGCAAAGGGCCGAGGGCATTCAGAGGAATGAGTGAAGCCTTGTGCCTGGGGTGGGAGTCTGGGGTGGGGGTCAGGGAAGGCTGCCTGGAAGAGGTGATGTGAAGGGCCGGCTTGGCCTGGCGTCAGTAGGGAAGTGGTTTTCTAATGAATATCGTGGAGGTGGCCGTGGTCCTGCCCTGTCAGACCTTTGCTTGGCCCCAGGCAGGTGGGTGGAGGTGAGACCTTCACCTCCCCTGGCCTGGCTCTGGCTCTGTGCTCTGCTGAGTTGGGGGCTGGGCTCGTGCTTTGCTGCTTCTCCACACAGGCTGTTCCCCCAGGGAGCCCAGCAAGCAGCTGATGAGGGGCTGGTGGGAGGTGGCTGGGCTGGAGGGGCAGATTCCACCCCTCTGCTGATGGCCGGCATCGTGGCGCCTGGGGCTGAGAATAGCACCCACACTCGCATGGAGGGGACAGGTGGGCCGGCGGTGGCTGGGGGTGGGTGGAGCTGATGTCTCAGAACAGGTGGTGTGGAGGGCTGGGCGCAGGGCGGGGCTGTGCGCGTCCTCTGCTGGCCCCACCCAGCACGGAAGCAAGTGGCCGGCGGGTGACCTTGTGGCTGAGAGCCCTCCCTGACCCCTCTGTAGAGTGGGCGGCATGCTGGGATCAGCGCTGGGATGTCAGATAGCAAGGCCCAGCAGGGCTGCTTGTGGGTCGTCAGAGGCCAGTACTCTGAGCCGCTGTTTGGGCTCCAGGGGGCCTTTACCAGTTTACCCTTTTACCAGGGGTCAGGGTAATGGTGGTGGGGCTGGCAGGGCCCCTGCAGAGCCAGGGGGAGGAGGCTGCTGAGGGCGGTGGGACCAGGAACGGGAGGTGGGCTGGCTGCCGTGCAATGCTGTGTGTTAGCCCGAGTGAGTCATGGCGAGCAGGTGCTTGGGGCGCCAGGCACCAGGCACAGGAAAGGGATGTGTGGGCCGGAGGGGTGGTGGAGGTGAGGGAACGAGGTGGGAGCGGCTGCTAGAGCTTTCTGGCTTGGGTGGGAGGAATCCCAGGTCGACATAGGGGTAAAGGGACAGGGGGAAGCCAGCCCCTGCTCTGTGCTGGACCCTCTTGGCTACACAGCCCCACTTCATCCTTATACACCCTTGAGGTCTTGGCTGGGTTTGCTGATGGGGCTCAGGGCTCAGAAAGGTGAGCCCTGGCCCCCGGGCCCCGCCTACCTGCCTTCCGACACCTCTGGGGACCTCAGGCTCACTGTGACCCCCAGGGGTCCCCACCTCGGGTGATTCAGGCTCCTTCCCTCTTGTCGCTCAAACCTGGCGTCCCCCTCAGTTTTCTCCCTGTCCCCCCATCCTTGAGCACTTCTCGCCATTTCCTGTCTTGGCCCTAAACCATCATTGCCTCTCACCTGGGTCACTGTAGTCACCCAAGTGGGCTCCCTGCTCCAACCTGCTCTGCAGTCTGTTCCCACACAGCCGCCTGGGCTCAGATCTGTGGGTCAGATCACAGCTCTCCAGAGCCTCCTACCCCCCGCTGGAGTTTCAAAGCCCTGTGGCCTGGCCCTGGCTGCCAAGGCAGTTTGTGCAGTGGTTGGAGGGTCTAGCCTCTGGAGCCAGGCTCGGGCTTTGGATCCTAACCACCCCGCTGGCTGGCTGTGTGACCCTGGGGAGTTTTTAAGGCAGTGCCTCAGTTTCCATGTCTGCAAAGTGGGGATAATAATAGTGCTTCCTTCCATGCGAAGGGCTCAGCACCTGTGTGCAGGGCATCTTCCTCCTACGCCTGCCCTCTTGCCCTCTTTCACACTCTGGCCTGCTCTTCCCACCCCAGGGCCTTTGCACTTGCTGTGCCCTCTGCCTGGCGTGGTCTCGCTCCTTCATCAGGTCACAGAGGTCACGTCCCTGAGCCCTGCCCTCTCTGTGCCCTGCTGTGTGTTTGTTCAGAGACTTCCATCGCCACTGGACACGCCTCCCCCTTGGAGCACCGGCCCTTCCAGAAGCCCTCCTACCCACATGGAGGCCTGCTTCTGGTTCTGGTTCTGTGGACATCCAGGAATGGGCTCAGACTGGCGGGTGGTTCCTGAGGAGAGGGGAGCCAGTCATGACCAAGCCTGGGCCCCCTCCTGTGCCCCCTTGGGGCTCCAGGGCACCCCATGTGGGCTGAACCCCTCCCAGGTCCTCCCTGAGAGGAAAGGGGCTCCTTTAGAGCCATTTTGTTTGGGAACCAATGGCCAGGTTCAGATTCTAGCTCCTGTTTACTTAGCCCTGAGACCAGGGGCATTAGGCCTCAAGTTTTTGTTTTTTTCTTTCTACAACATATTTTTATTAATTTACTGCCTGATAGTTCTCTATAATACCTTTTTTTTTATTTGGCCACACCGCGTGGCATGAGGGATCTTAGCTCCCCGACTAAGGATGGAACCCAGGGCCCCTGCAGTGGAAGCGTGGAGCCCTAACCACTGGACCGCCAGGGAAGTCCCAGGCCTCAAGTTTCCTCATCTGAATACCTCCCTCTCATGGGATTTAGCGAATGCTTGTAAGCTTCTCCAGACGCCTTTGGATTAGCGGCTGCGTCTGATCTGTGGCTGCCTCCGCCCTGCACAGGCCCAGCCCAGCCCCACCCCTCCCAGCACCCCCCAACCCCTTCCCCATCCCAACTTTGGCCCCTGCTGCCTCTGCTCCCCGGTGCTCTGTTCTGGGCTGTTCCAGCCTCCTGCACCCACCGCAGCCCACCCTAGCTTCCTCTGGGGTCAGGGTGGCCCTGCTCTGGCTTCTGGCCACTGGCTTATCTGCTGAACAGGCTGGAATTTCAGGCTTCCAGGGAGGGGAGGGGAGAGAGCAGAGGAGGGCAGGGTTTCTTGGCTGGAATCACCTGGAAACTCCTTACCTGGGAGTAAGTAAACTGGTTTCGACCAGACTGTCGTATTTCAAGGCGCTGTTGTGGGTCTGACATACATGGCGGCCAAGTGTTTGTGTACCAGTTAAGGACGTAAAAAAAGAAAACCAAACATCACTTTTCACTCTCGCCAGTATTTCTAAAGGAAAGGAAGAATCACTAAAAGAGGAAGGAGATAATTTTAGAGTGACAGTTTCCCAAGAAAGGCCCATTGGCTTCTTTAGTTGGTCAGCCGTTCTTACCAGGGCCCACAGGAAAGGATGATGAGTCTCTGTGGACTGGTGTCAGGGGATAGCGACTTCCAGAACATGAGGACTTGGGAAGAAAAATAGATCACCAAGTGGGGTGAGGCCCTGGCGCTTCAGGGAGGCTTGGGAGGGGAACCGGGAAATGTTTTTCAGTTTTGTATTTCATTGCAAAAATGTTTGCAAACTTTGCATTCTAATACACAATCTGTGCCGCTTATGTCACAAAAGTGGTTTCTTTACCAGTCAAATCTTTGGAACGCTGCAGGGTGGAGCAGGAATCTTTTGTAGTAAACGGACACGCTTCCTGTTACCCCCAGGCGGCTCTGTATCCCTGTTCATGGATCACAAGTTGTGGGATTTCCCTGGCGGTCCAGTGGTTAGGACTCCGAGCTTTCACTGCTCTGGGGGACCCGGGTTCAATCACTGGTTGGGGAACTAAGATCCTGCAAGCCCAGTGGTGCGGCCAAAAGAAAAAAAAAAAAGAATCACAAGTTGGGTTTCGGTTTTGAAATCCATCAGGTTCGGGATCCTGGCTCTGCCACTCATTAGCTGAGTGACCTCTCTGAGCCTGTTTCTTCATCTGTAACATGGGACCAACAGTCACACCTTGGGATGTCCTCGTGATATGAGCCCACCTGTAAGGCAGTGTCAGGGGTGGTGGGACCCCCTCAAGCTGGGTCCTTGGCCAGGGCTCCCTGGGGTCATGCCTTGCACTATGATCTTTGTGGAGCTTCGAAGGAGGGGCAGATGCAGTCCATGGGGAGCTTGGCTGGGCGGGTGCATGGCTGAGAGATGACATCCGATGGTGAGGGGTACCCCCCGCCCCGGGTGTGAGCTGAGCTCACAGACTTCCCCTGAAAGGAAGGCGGGTGGCAACCTCTCCTGTCACCTCCTCCAGCCAGCCTGGGGAGACGGAGGTGCCGAGCAAAGATGGGGGCACAGAGGAACCAGGGAAGGGGGCTGTCTCTTGGGGGCAGCCCTGCGTGTGTGCCGGGCTGGGGAGAGGGAGCTGGAGTTGGGACGCCCTCTCCTGAGACCCGCCGGCCCAGAGGTGGCCCTTCCCGGGCCTGGAGCCTGGCTTGCCCCCCTGGGAGACTGTTGCTTTCCCTTTCTCTGGTTTTCTCCCCAGCTCCCTTCTGCATTCCGGATTCTTCTTCCACACCGTCTCCTGGCCTCCACTCTGCTTCTTGCCTGGCTCTGTGGCCTCCGTGTGGTTCCTCCTGCCACCTTCCTCCTGTGTCCGGAGGCGACTGAAGGGCCGGGGCAGGAGCCGTGTCCGGGAGCGTGTGTGGGGCTGTGTGCAGACACGTGGGCGAGCACCGGCACGCGGACACGCGAGTGTGCACACGGGCCTGCATTGGGGGGCGTTCTTGCCTGCTGGGGTTGGAATGCTGTTCCTGGCTCTTGCCCAAGGCTGGCGTTTTAACATTTATCTTTCTTAAAAAGTCATTGCCTGTTGGAGAAGTCGTCAGGCTGAGCCTGGTGTATGGCCAGCCTGGCACCGCAGGAGGGCTGAGGAGTGCTGTTAGAGGGCCCCTTGCCATGCGTTCTGGAAGCCCTGTGCTCTGGACCGGCTTTCCGGGGCCTGGGCTCTGCTCCCAGGCAGGAGCCTGAGCCGCTCCCCACCGCTGCCGGTCACAGCCGGGCCAGCGAGGCCAGACCCCTTGTTCTAGCCGCTCTCTGCCTGGTGCCCACCCAATGCCAGGGTGCAGCGGCCGCTCTGGGGCTGTAGCCGTGTCACATTGGCCAGCAGATCGCCAGCCTTGGGCGTGAGCACTGTGGTTCTGGAGGCAGAGGTACCTGATGCGTCTGCGTGAGTTCACGGGCCCTCGGCGGGCGAGGCAGCCTCGGTGTAGTCACCACCCAGCCGGGGGCAGGGGCTGCAGCCCAGGAGCGGCAGCCGGGGAAAAGGACCCAGGAGTCAGGAGCCCTGGGTCCAGTCCTGGCCGGCCCAGTCTCCTTGATACAGACCGGGGTTCTTGGCCTTCCGCAAGCAATAGAAACTGACTAGGGGCCAGACCAGAAATTCAGGCAAGGCTTTACGGGCCCTCCCCCCCGCCCCTCCGCTGCAGCTGGTGGGAGCGAGAACACACAACAGCTTCCCTTGCTCGCTGAGGGGGGAGAGCTTGTTCCTTATATGGGGTGAGGGTAGAGGTGTGTCCAGGGGTCTGGCCGGAGGGGTGGCTGAGGTGCTTTGTCCACCCCCTTGGTGGTGCTGTGTGCAGGGGGCATGCGCGGTACCCTGTTTTTGCTCCCGACCCCCTGCTTTTGCTCCGGGCTCTTCAAAAGTGGCAGCTGGGTTTTTTGGTCTCTTTGTATCTTTTGTCCATAATTTTGCCCCAACTGTGCATGCACGCAGTTACTTTTAGTCCCATAGAGTTTCTTTATATTTTGTTGCTCGTGGAGAGGTATGTCCAGGTGCAAGCATTGCAGCAAAGGGTCCCAGGTCCCAGGCTGTCTCATTCTCATTCATGAAATGGGGGTGCCAAGGCCCACTGGAAGAAGAGGCCCAAGGGGTCCAGACGGCTGCACAGTGCCAAGAAGGGTTCGGCCAGGCCAGCAGGGCATCCCTGGGCTAGGGTCGACTGTCGGAGGAGCCCATCACCTCTGCATCCCCAGGGCTCAGTCACCGGGTGGTGTGGCCTCGGCCTCGGCAGGGACGGACCCAGTGGGCAGCTGCAGGGCCTTGAGTCTAGCTCACTTTCCACAGCAGACGAGATCTGGGCCACACTTGCTCAGCCACGGGGTCCTGGCTCTGCTCCTTCTTGGCCCTGTGGCCAAATTCCTTCCTTTTCTCATCTCTAAAGTGGTGGTGAGAATACATAGCTCTAGGCCTGGCATAAGATGAAAAGAAAGACCTAGGAACCGGACACCCAGGAGCAGTGAGCACACCTGTCCCCTAAAGGGACCCTGGGCTTCTTGGAGGAATGGCTGATTCTAGGGCCGGGGCAGGGACCCGCTGAGCCTGGAGCATCTCGTAGTGTCAGGAAGCAAGGAAGTGCTCAAAGACTAGTGGAGGCGTGTCCACAGGCTCCCACTGGCAGAATTTAGGACAGTTTGAGCGTGAAAAAGAATAATGATGGTAATAGACTATAGCACATTGAATGCAAAACGGAGGCAAGAGTCCATAACAATATCCCCATAAAGGCAAGACCAGGGGAAGGACTTCTTTATAGCACGCCAGGTAATATAGAGGAGGTGATAGAAGCCCGCGATAACAGTTGGTTCGGGCAAAGATGAGAGGCACAGAGCTTTTCAGACTTTAATGCACACAGAGCCCTAGGGGACTTGTTAAAATGCGTCCTCGAATCCAGCAGGTCTGGGGTGGAGCCTGAAATTCTGTATTTCTGCCAGGCTCCCAAAGGGCTGTGATGCTGCTGGTCCGTGGACCCCACTTTGGTATAACTGAATCACTTTGCTGTACAGCAGAAATTAACACAGCATTGTAAGTCAACTATACTTCAATTAAAAAAAAAAAGCAATGTGTGAACTATGAACTGTGTTTGGATCCCAGATCAAAAAACAAATAACCCAGACCTAAGGAAGATTTGGGGGACAACTAGGCATGTTTGTATATGGACGTATATTGGGTAATAGTAATAAGTAAAGAGTAAACATCGGGGGTGCCATGGTACCACGGGGATTTAGGAGAACATTCTTATTCTTGGAAATGTGCCGACATAAATGTGCCGACGTCATTAGGGGTGAAGGACTTGGGGTACAGGGTCATGATGTTTGCAGCCTACTTTCCAGTGGTTGGGCTAACATACAAACAAGCGAACTAAACTGTTTCAATAGAGAGAAAGAGAGAAAAATTGTGGCCTGTGGTAACAATTGGTGAGTTTGGGGAAGGGCAGAGAGCAGTCTCTTCTTTCAACTTGTTTTGCCATTTATGTGGGTTATATTTCAAACTAGAAGTCAGGAGGGGGCCTATGCAATGTGGCCGTGCCTGGTGGGCTGGGGCTTACCTCTCCCCTCTCCCTCCTTGCTCTGCTGAGGCCCTGCCCACCTGGCTCCTAGGTTACTAGAGGGTTGGGAGGAGTGTGGGGACAGGCGTCCATCACAGGGGGCCCCGGGGGGCCTGGGCAGCATCTGGGCTCGAGGACCATGAAGCCGGCCCATCCCGCTGTTTGGAACAGAGGATGGAGCCGTCGGGCAGGAGTCAGGGGGTCACCCCAGGGTGTCGGGGAATGAGCCAGAGACCCTGAGGCTGTGGAAAGTTGGGGCAGAATATCCTGGGAGGGGGCAGCTCCAGCCACCAGGTGGCCTTTGGTCCAATTCTGATGGCCACCTCTTCGTTTTTGCCTCTTGGCGTGTCTCCATCCGAATGGGTCCCTGCGGTGTGACCCCTGGGGAAAGCCTGGCCTTCCACCTGCCCATCTGCTTGTCTGTCTGTGTGCCCCTGCCTGCCTGGGAGCCTCTGTGAGGCTGCAAGGACGTGCATCCTGTCGCTGTGGTCCCCGGACCGCAGGCCCTGCCCAGAGGAGGAAGTGCAGTGGTGACGCCCAGCCGCCCGGGCGCAGCTCATTCCGTGACCAACCTCAGCCGAGGCCGTGGCCGTGGAGGTGCCGGAGGAGATGATGAGGAAGGTGAAGGCCTGCTGGGGTCTCAGCGGCTGGGTGGTGGGTGCCCGGGGGAGCTGAACGCTCCTCTGTGTGTGTGAGCGTGAGGGCTCCGGGTGCTGGGGGAGGCGGGAGGAGGTCTCCATCTCTGCTGGTCTCTAGAAGGGCTTTTCTAGCCTGGTCCAGAGCCTGGGGACCAGGGCTTCTGTCCTGGGCCCCTGGGCTGGGCTTTTCTTGCCAGCCCTGTGCTACATGTTCAGATGTGGGCATGTGTCCCACACATGCAGGGGGCGGGCCACGCTCTGGGAGGAGGGAGGGGTCCAAGCGGGGCCCCTGGGGTCAGCCGAGGGGTGAGTGCCTGCACGCCTGCTCCCCTGCGCTGTGTTGGCTGGGCTGGGGTGGCTTGCAGGGGGCCAGGTGTGCTGGGTGCCCCTTCTCCAGTCTGGAGCTTGGGAGCAGCCCTGTGCTCACTCCTGACTGTGAGGCCCTAGGCTGTGTGTCCTGATTTGCCTGCCATATGTCACGTGGAGCCAAGGACACTTACCTGTGAGGAGGGGGCCCGTGGTGTCTGTAAAGTGCTGTGCTTGGTGGGCAGTGAGCGATAATTTGTCCCTAGTTCGAACGAGACTGGCCCCGGGGGCCCTTTCTGTTCTTCTGGGTTTGGTGGCCGGGTGTGTGGCACAGCTGGTCTGTCCCCTGGGGCCACTGGCCATCCAGGAGGAGAGGAGGGGGCCTGGCAAGATGGCCCGGACGAGGCCTCTGGGCCGTGAGAGGGGCTGGGGAAGGGGCACCCCCCTCCCCCTGCAGCACCCCGGCCACAGGAAGCTGTCGCTGAGCCCTGGCACTTAGAGGCACTCAGCCGTGTCCTGTGAACCTCCTGCCCCACCCAGAGAGGGGCCACTGGCCCTGGGTCACAGCCCAGCCCGGACAGGCTGACCCATGGACGCTGTCGGGGAGGTTCGTTCTGCCACCAGCTCCCCTTTTTCTGCCCTGCCCGGGGCTGGTCCTTCCGAGGCTCTCCATACCCTCTGCTATCTAGCTGCACTGAGGATGTGGTGAGAGCAGACGGGGTGGCACCGATAAGGCTTCCTGGACCGCTGGGCTTGGGCTGAGCAACTGCGACCTTGGTGTCATCTGTCGCATCGTCAAAAAGGCTCCCCTTTGTTTATTACAGGGGAGACATGCATGATGAGCGTGTGCTTAGCGTGACACAGGAGAGTCTGGGGCTCCCCTCTCGGCGAGGAGAGGGCTGTGAGCTTGTGTGTGTGAGGGCTGGACAGAGCCACCCTGGGGCCTCTGTGGGGGTGGGGACAGATTGGGCATGGCCCAGCGGCTTTTAGGTGGCAGGGTGATCGGGTGCAGTCTGGGCACCCCAGAGGCTGGTCAGAAAGGCCTCTTCCCCAGTGTCTGGGGCGTGGCAGGAGGCCCAGCTATGGAGGGTGGCAAACAGGATAGCCATCGGTGCTGTGGGGCTTTACTGCAACAAATTTTGTCCTGGTCCCTGGCCTGGGGCAGGTGGTGCCCAGCTTGTTTTTCCCCCAGTAGCCACACTGGGAGCTCCCCCTGAGGACGAGGACCCAGGCTGTGTGCCCTCCTCCCCTTGTCTGTAAAGTGAGCAATAAACAAGGCCAAGGCCAGCACACACTCACTGGGCGGTGCCCTGAGCCTCGACGGTGCCGTGGGTGCAGTTACTCCTGTGTCAGAGGCAGGCATTGAGGTGTAGCGAGTTAAGCAGTTAGGCTGAGGTCACATGGAGCCGTGCTGGTCACCGCCTTCCACACTGACTTTGCAGGGCTGGGACCTACTGGAACCAACACACGTTACCCAAGACCAGACCTCAAATTCGTGTGAATGCCAGATCTCACCCTGATCCTAACAGCCACCTTCATGGTGAGCTCTCTGCGTGTCAGGCTGAGGACTTTCCATACACGACCCTCTCATTTTGCATAACAGGAAACTGAGAGGTGGACTGTTTAGTTCAAGGTCAAGACTCTGATCTCAAAGTTCAAAGCTCAGATGAGAACGAGTTGTGTGTCCACCCTGTGCCCAGCCCTGTAACGGAGCTGGGGACACAGAGAGGGCTGGACACTGTCCTCGATCTCAGGCTGTGCAGGCTTGGGCAAGAGCAGAGGCAGACACTCAGGCAATGAGGAGAGTTGGTACAGGCCCTAAGTGGTACAGAGTGGGGTGGAGGAGGGAAAGGGCAGGGGCAGCTTCACAGAGGAGGTGTCGCCTGAGCAGGGTTTTGGAGGATGAATAGGAGTCTTCTGTGTGCACATGCATGCCCTTGCATTCAGGTACAGAGTGTGTGCAAGTGTCTGATATCTTGGGATGCCATCTGTCTGGATTGGGAGGGTGGGTTCGTGTCAGGTCCAGCCATCAACTGTGTGAAGGCTGTTCTGAAAGTCTTTTAGGGGATCACCTGTACTTGGGTACCTCCTATGGGCCAGGTACAGAGACGTTTTACAGACATGAGCCTTAAGGTGGGCGCCAATGTCCTTTATTAAAAAAAAATTAATTAATTACTTGGTTGCATTGGGTCTCTGTTGCTGCACACGGGCTTTCTCTAGTTGTGGCGAGCGGGGGCTACTCTTCGTTGAGGTGCGTGGGCTTCTCATTGCGGTGGCTTCTTTTGTTGCGAAGCACGGGCTCTAGGCGCACGGGCTTCAGTAGTTGTGGCTTGCGGGCTTAGTTGCTCCGCGGCATGTGGGATCTTCCCGGACCAGGGCTCGAACCCGTGTCCCCTGCATTGGCAGATGGATTCTTAACAACAGCGCCACCAGGGAAGCCCGCTAACATCCTTTTTATTTTCCGACAAGGCACTTGAGGTTGAGAGAGATGGTCAGAGTCCCTTTTCTCAGGGTTCTTCTCACCACCTGGCGTAGTCTCACCATGGCTGGCCTCTTTCTCGAGGCCTGAAGCTCTCTCTGGTGGCTTCCGCTGGCTGGGGGAAACCCACAGCTGTGTTGGATGCCTGGGGCCAGGTGTGCATGTCTGTGTATACATCGGGGCCTTGGTGTTCTCAGGAGCCCTGATAGCCGGGCGGGCACTGGTGACTCCACTGATGGAGGGCATCTCCTCAGGGAGAAGGAGAGGCAGGGGGTGGACAGGCTCCCTTTCCAGTTCTCCTGCCTGATGGTTTGCTCCAGTGGCCCCTGCTGACTTCTGCAGGTTCTTTCCCACCTGGTGGTCCATTTCTCTCTCTGGAGGTGGTGGGGCTGTGGGGTGGGCGTTGATGGGGTGAGTCACCTACTTGTGCTCAGTGTCGAGTGGGCTGGGCATCCCCACAGCTCCACCCTGTTCCCATGGGGCCAGCCGGATGTGGCTGCCAGGGGAATGGGGAGCCTGTGGATTGAGGGAACTGCCCGTTTTCTTTCTTTTACTTTCTTCTTCTTTTTAGAACTCTTTTCTTGGCCACGCTGTGCGGCATGTGGGATCTTAGTTCCCTGACCAGGGATCGAACCTGCGCTCCCGCCATGCATTGGAAGCGCGGAGTCTTAACCACGGGACTGCCAGGGGAGTCCCAAAGTGCCCGTTTTCCTGCTCGTGGTTTTGCTTTTCTCCTCTCAGTCCCGTGTTGGCCCTTGGCATCCAGCTGCACTTCGCCCATGGAGTGTCCTGACTGTCGTAGCACAAAGTTGTTGGCGGGCTGCTCCCCAGTGTGCACCGCTGCCCCCGCACCCGCCACTCTCACCTTTCCTCTCCATCCTTTACGACCTCTAGTCATCTTGAGCGACTTGAAATTCCCTGGTAACGGACCTCATCTTTCTGGTCCTCCTCGCCTTTGCTGCAAGCTCTCCCCTCCGTCTGAGCTGCCACTTCCCCCTTGAAGTCTTCCTTGATTGCCCGGCCTGGATAGGATCTCCATCCTGGGCTCCCGCAGGCTCTTGTACCTCCCCCTCTCTTGGGACTGGACACACGTCTGAATGATTTGCTGACCCAGCAGAGATGATCAGGGCTGGGCACAGAGCGGGAGTTTGGCAAGAGATGGCCGAATGCATTGCATGATGAGAGAGAGGGTCTGAGAGCTGACTGGCCTCGCCCTGGCTCCTGGGCAGCTGGGGGAGGGGGAGCGGGGCAGCACAGGCCATCTTAGGGTCAGTCAGGGGTGGGAAGGGTCCAGGCTGTGTTCTGGGACTGGGCATCCCTCGGTCTAGGACACTGGCCTGGCATTCCAGCCCCATCTGGTACTCATCCCTGCCAGGGGCCCACTTGTTTGTCTACTCCACCTGCCACCCTCACCCATTACCACCTGCTTACTTGTTATTCTTGTTGGGTCTTGGCCGCCGTCTCTGCCGACCATCATCTCGGTGTTGTCCTTTTTGCTTGCCTGCCCAGGCCTGTGGAGGGGCATCTTTGCCTCCCTCTACCCCTGCACACCCCACCTCCTGTCTCCCTCAGTATCCCCTTCCTGTACCCCCATCTCATGTTTTCCTCTGCTGTCTTCCCATTGCCCTCACCCTTCCTTGCTTCTTTATTGTCGCTCTCTCTCTCTGCCCATAGAGAACTCTGGGATTGGAGGGACAGAAGCTGGGAGAGGGGAGTCTGGGAGAGCCTGGTGGGCCAGGGCTTCCTCTCAGGCTCCTGGTCTGGCTCCCTCTTTTTCTAGATCTTTCCCCCTCTCCCGGCCTTGGGTCTCTCTCTCTGCCTTTACCCACCCACCTCCCCATCTGTGTCCTCAGTGCCCTCTCTGCTGACACAGCTGAGAAGGGACAGCTGTGACTCACAGAGGGGCGAGTCTGCCTCTGGGATTTGGGGAGTAGAGTGTGTGGCCGTGAGCCCACGTGTGTGTGCCCTTGTGTGCCTGTGTGTGTGAATGCACGTGTGCCAGTGTGAGTGCCAGGGGTGGGAGGGAGTCTAGATATGGGCTAGAATGGGTCACAACTGAAACTCTGGTCAGATTGGGAGCTGACTTTCAGGGACTGCAAGAGCCTGACGCCCAGCCACCCTCCCTGCCCTCCTGGTCCTGGGGCGGTCACTTCCCTGCCCCTCCGCCTGGTATTTATGAGCCTTGGGCCCAGGAAAAGGAGTCATGTGGGGAGGTGGGGCTGCCCCTACTGGCCCCCTCATGTTCAGCTGCCAGGGTGGGGGCGGAGCACCCAGGGGTGCAGTGTAAGGTCAGCTAGGAGGGGCGCCCGACCCCTCATACTGCTGTTTCGGTTACTACAGCAAGTCTGTCCTAAGTTCCTCCTCTTGACTGATGGGTGAGCCCTGTGTAGAGGATGAAGAGGGTCTCAGTCCTGCCCTTGGGGGTCACAGCAGCCACAAGACCTCTGATGGTCCCGGTGCTCTGGGCTGGCTGGGTGATATTGGCCATGGGCCTCCCAGACCCGACCCTGGCTGGGGTGGGGAGGGGTCTGTGGTATTGGTGACAGGGCCCTCTTGGTTTGGCTACTTCCCTTCTCAGAGTAACACACTTTCTTTCTCCCTCTGCCTTGGCAGGTCCTCCAGAAACTGGGGAAGGCGGATGAGACAAAGGATGAGCAGTTTGAACAGTGTGTCCAGAATTTCAACAAGCAGCTGGTGAGTGTGGGTGGCCCTTGGCCTTCGGGAGCTTGTGAAAATGGAACTGTGGCTGCCAGGTGGAAAATGTCAAGAGCTGAATTTGTGGGCAAGGGGAACCTGAGAAGAGCATCAGTGTGGGCTGGCGAGGTCACGGAAGGCTTCTTGGAAGAGGGAGCATCGGCCCTGGGTGTGGACCGTGGGGGAGAGGAAGGAGGGGCAGGGGTACACCTTAGGTCCTTGGTAACACTTAAGGTTGGGGTGGGAGCTGTCATTAGATTGTGCCCAGGCTCTGGGAAACCTTGAATGTCAAGGCAAGTGGGATCTCTAGAAGCTTCTTGTGAGGAGAGTGGTATCTGCAGGGTTTAATGTGGGAGCAGAGCAGACTGGCTTTGATTTGGGCACCTCGATCAAAGTGTCGACCGTGCCTGGCTGAGTGGCAAGCTCCAGGCCTGGCCATTTGTAGATGGCTTGTGGGTGCCTGTAACAACCCTGTAAGGCAGCTGGTATCACTGTGCCCCTTTCACAGATGAAGCAGTTGAGGCTCAGAGAAGTTGGGTGATTTGCCCAAGGCCACCCAGCTTTGGGAGTGGATTCAGACCCATACTTGTCTGATTCCAAAAACTGCAAGGGACTTGAAGGGCATCCTTAGCAATTCCTTTTACAGGCCAGGGGCCGGTGACAGGAGGGCCTTAATTATGTTGGCAGCCTGGGGGCAGTGGTTAGATCCAAGGGAGGACTTCCTGACCAAAGGGCTCTAAATACCCTGACTGGGTTGTACCTGAGACCTTCCCCGCTCAGGTTGGCTAAGTCTAGAATAAGCTACTTTGGTGGCTGTGTCTGAGTGTAGTAGAAGAGGAGAATGAAATGACCCTGGCAAGTGTCCCCTCACTGGGCAGGGCCAAGGAGGCAGGGAGAGAGAGCTGGGCCACGGCTCTGTGGCTTCTGCAGACCAGCCCCAGTGAGTGACAGATGGGGATGGGGGCCAGAGGAGGCCACAGGAATGGGCATGGCTGTGGGGAGTGAGGTCAGGGTCTCAGCTCTGCTAGGAAAGGGGCCAGGTGGGCCTAGACAGGGGCTGGGAGGGCCCAGGCCTCTCCTGCTTGTCCACACCTGACGCCTCAGAAAGCACGGAAGGTACCCACCACGGCCTCTGCGGCTGGAATGGAACCTCTGGCGGAAGGGGCCTCCTTTGGAAAACTCTGACAGCCCGCTGGCCAGGGGCTCGGAGCAGCTGGGAGAGGGCTGAAGAGCATGCTGGGAGAGGGCAGGGGTGCATGCTGGGAGAGGGCCAAAGAGCATGCTGGGAGAGGGCAGGGATGTATGCTGGGAGAGGGCAGGGGAGGAGCTGGGAGAGGGTCGGGGAGCCTGCTGGGAGAGGGCAGGGGTGCATGCTGGGAGAGGGCAGGGGAGCAGCTGGGAGAGGGCGAGGGAACAGCTGGGAGAGGGCAGGGATGCATGCTGGGAGAGGGCAGGGGAGCAGCTGGGAGAGGGCCGGGGAGCCTGCTGGGAGAGGGCCGGGTGCCAGCTGGGAACGGGCCCAGGACCAAGTCTACCCTCACCTGCCAGAGAAGCTGAACTGAGGGGTTCCCCAGAACAGGGCTGGGAGCCTCCATGGCTGCTTGTCCCCCAGGCCAGGAATGTTTCAAGGCCCAGAACAGAGACATTGCTGGCTGTGTGGCTCTGTGTGAGCCCTTGCCCCTTGGGCCTCACATTTCTCACTTGCAAAATAGAGGTTTGAACAAGAACCCTGAAGTTCCCTCTGGGTCGCTGGCTCTGGGCAAGGAGTCACCCACTGATCTTTGCCCAGAGGGGCTGGGGAGGGAGGCCAGGGCTAAAGATAGCCAGTGCTGGTGGCTCCCTGGCTGTGGACATGGGCGGTCATTTGAGCTGGTGCTCTGCCCTCAGGCTGGGTGGGGTGGTCGGCGTCTGAGGGGCCAAGGGTGGAAGCAGGGTGGGCAAATTTAAGGTCTCGTTTGAGGCTTGGGGTAACCCTCCCTTAGGAGTTAGGGCAGCTG
Source organism: Phocoena phocoena (assembly GCF_963924675.1). NCBI lineage: Eukaryota > Metazoa > Chordata > Mammalia > Artiodactyla > Phocoenidae > Phocoena > Phocoena phocoena. The sequence continues at coordinate 6,280,054 of NC_089225.1, forward strand.
GGCAGTTCTGGATTTGATTGGTGTGTGGAGATGACTAGGACCTGGGGGTGGGTGGGGTTCAGGATTTACAAAGGTGTGAGGGTCACTATTCTCAGGGGAGTGAATTCAGGGAGCTGCAGGGCTTGGTGGGGGGCGGGGGGGGCAGCTTGGGAAAGGCCAAGTGAAGCTTGAGCACAGGGAGCCCTGCTTTTCACCTGGGAACACCAGGCCTAGTGGGTCAGCCCTAGCTGAGTTCAGGATGGCAGGGAGTTTGGGCTTCAAGGAAGTGAATCTCCCACCCCTTCCTATGGGGGTGGGTCCTAGGAGAGGGTGTCGGTCACCTTGCTGTCACCTGCTCTCACAGGGACCCGGTTTACATAGCTCTTCTGGGCCTGCTCAGTGTTAGTTGCGACATCCCTGCCCCTGCGTCCCGTCCCTGCACTGTGAAACCCTGGAGGGCCCACTCACACTCCCGCCCACCTGAGTGCTTCAAACCCAGCTCAGGCCCTCCCGGAAGCCATCCTGGGTCCTCCAGGTGGCCCAAGCTCTTCCTCCTAGGAGCCACCTGGACCTTGCACCCCAGGGCTCATCGTTGCTGTTTATCTGTCACTGAGGTGGGGCAGGTCTGATTCCTTCTCATCCCCCAGGATCCACCCAGGCCTCTGCTCCAAGGGGGCACTGCTGGCTGTCGTTTGAAGCTCCTACGGCATTGCTTGCAGAGGGGCAAGGGTCAGCTGGAGCCAGAGAGGTCCGTGCAGGGGAGGACTTCCCTGCCCCCTGGATTCCCTGGGAAGATGGGGGCTGACATCAGGGAGGCAGGGAGAGCCTTTGGAGGGAGGTTCGGGGGACATGGGCTGCCTGCTGGCCACCCCATGGAGCCGCACCTGCCGTCAGTCCCAGGCTGTGGTGCCCTTCCAAGACTCCCAAGTCCGGAGCCGGGAGAGCAGGCTGAGGGGCAGGGGCTCCAGAACTTTATCCTTCCCCAGCTGCTCTGCAAGGCGTTTGTTAGAGCCCAGGAGCCTCCGCCGAGTTGTTTGTCAGAGCCAGTGTGGAGGGGAGGTGGCTTGGGCGCCCGCCTGAGGCGACAGCTGGCTGGGGGCCCTGGGGTGGGGGGCGTCGACCCTGGGCCCAGCTGCAGTTGGCACAGGGCGGGCCTTGCACATCTGTACCCAGCGTGCCTGCTCACAGCGTGGCCTTGTTTGGGAAGCACAAGGGGCCCTGGTACGGCCTGAAGCCTGGGCAAGCGTGGCAACCCCCCCCCCACCCCGCCACGGGCGACCCCCTTCTCAGGGTGCATTGGAGACAGACGCTGGGGGACTCTGGGGAGGGGAGCGAGGTGATGGAGGCTAAGCTGGGTCTGGAAGATTCTGTGACATCAGATGAGCACAATAACATCACATCACAAACATATTTGAGTCTTCATCTCTACCACCAAAGCACTGAGTTGTGAAGACTGGGGAGGCTGCATCAAGGCTGCATCAGGAATGGGGTGGACCCTTCCTGGTTCCCCGATCCCTGAGGGAATTCCAGAGAGGTTTGAATGCTTGTGGATTGGCCTTTTGTTTCGTACTTTAATCAGCACACCTCAAACTTGGATGTTCCTAAGAATGATATGTGGCCAGGGTTTCCTTCTTTTAAATGCGATGTGCTGAAACCCTCCTTGCACAGGGTCTCTGCTGTCCCATGGAGGCATTCGTCATAACGAATAGGCAGCTGCCTGTTCCGGCCCCTTCGTGACCCATTCGGCAAACTGGGGCCTGAGTGGCCAGGTATTGGAGGTTCTCGCCGGCTCTCCCAGTGCCCGTGTGACCCTGGGCAAGTCATGCAACCTCTCAGTTTCCTCTTCATTAGGTGGAAACAGTGGTGTTGAGAGCTGGTGTGTGGAAAGTGCCGGCCCCAGTGAGGAGCTGCTGCCCGGAGCTCTGAGGACACCAGGGCAGGAGGAAAGGGCTCTGACTGTAAAGAGGGGGGCCTGTTTGCAGGGGGACAGGAGAGGTTTGAGGGTGCTGGGGGTGAGCCTGTGCAGGGGGGCTGGGTCCCTGCCTGCCCTCGGCTGGAGCCTTGACCTGCAGGGGTGGACCACCACCTTCCGTCTCCTACGGGAGCTCCAGGCTGGCCGGGTGGAGCTCTGTAGGGGCTCACATCTCCTGGGACTGTGGCTCTATGCTGTCATCTATCTAACCCTCCACCAGGGGGAGGGACTTCAAAACAAGGTGTCACTGAGGCGTAGGCTGGTGTCAGGGTAGGGAGAGCCCAGGAGGTCTGCCGTCACGGCCCTCCAGAGGCCCCGGTCTCCTGTGTCCCCCTAGGTCCCCCATCATTGTTCTCAGTGTACAGCCCACTTCCTGAGGCTGGCCTTCACGACCTCGGGCCCGGCCCAGCTCGCTTAAGCCATTTCCCTGAAGGCCTGTGATGTGCCAGGCGCCCCTGCAGGCACTCCACGCACATTTGCTTGTGGTCTCCCAGGCTGGGGTCATTCGACCCAGTTGGCAGGCAAGGAGACCGAGGCTTAGAGAGGCTACGTGTCTAGTAAGGGACAGAGCTGTGTCTTCACGGCCCCAAAGCCTATGTGTGCTTTCTCCCACTTTCCACGCGGCTTCTGAAAACTTCAGCATCTCCCTGGCGGTGGTCTCAGACTTTCCCCGCTGGCCTCAGCCTGCTCGCCCCTCCTCGCACCTGGAGCTCAGCTGTCCTGCTCCTGCCTTCTGCGGTGCTGATGGCCAGAGGGAGTTGAGGCTGTGCCTGTGGTTCCACCCTCTCTGCTGGCCCTGCCTGCTGTTCCAGGAAGTCCCGGGAGCTGCCCTCCCAGCTCAGGGTGCTTCACTCCCTGGCCCATTCTCCCTCATCACCCTTTCCTCCTACATCTTCCCTCTCAGCTGGGCCAGTGTCCCGAGAGGCCTGGACATGACCCCTATACTTCTCTGCGCTCCTTCCAAAGGCCTTCCCTTCCGGACCTCTCCTCTCCCCATCAGAACCCTCCTGACCCTGGTGGGATGCAGTGGGAGTCCGCTGGCCTCAGGCACCAACCACCTAAGCTTTCAGGACAAGGTGCTGGGTGGTTCCTGTACCCTCGATCGTGTTCCTGGGCTTGTTGGTCGCCTGGTTCATGGTTACCCGAGGGCAGGCCTGCCACACGCTGGTCCCATCCTACACCTGGGCTGTGCGTGTGTGTGTCCTTCAACCGTGCTCCAGTGTCTCGTCCAGGGTGGAGGGGTCTCTGTCTTCTTGCCTTCCTTACAGGGCTGAGAATAGTGTCTGAGAGAGAAGGTGCTGACATCCTTGGGTGAATGTTCCTTCGGGCACAGGGCTCCCGAGAGGGAGCTCAGTGTGTCAGTGGCCAGAGAGGCGATAGCTGCCGTGCCCCGGCGCGGTATCCTGTAGGCCCCCAGTGCCTTGCCGTGGACAGCCCATCCATGGCGGGTGTCCGGGAGGTGCAGGAGGCAGAGGGAAGGTGTGGGCTGTGCCCCAGGTCCTCACCTTCTTCTCGTCTGCCTCTTTGCAGACCGAGGGCACCCGGCTGCAGAAGGACCTCCGGACCTACCTGGCCTCAGTCAAAGGTAAGGGGCAGACCTGGCCTGGATGGGATGCAGAGAGGGGGCCCTCCCCATATGGAGCTGATGGGCGCAGAGCTGGGAAGGGGCAGCAGGGCTGTCAGGGATGTCCACCTACCTCCTGGGACTTAAGGGGTGGGGCAAGGGTAACCCCCCCACCCCCCCAATCAGGGGTCCCCATGGCCCTGGCTGCAGCATGGCCCTTCTGCCCCACAGCCATGCATGAGGCCTCCAAGAAGCTGAACGAGTGTCTGCAGGAGGTGTACGAGCCTGACTGGCCTGGCAGGGATGAAGCGAACAAGATCGCTGAGGTGAGTGTGGGACCGGTGGCCTGGGCCCTTCCCCAAGGGCCCTTCTGACCTCGGCTGGCCGCCCGTCGCACCCTGCGGCGCCCTCTGGGACCAGCCCTTCTGGTCCTCACGTGCTGTGTGCTCTTGGGCAAGTCCACCTCCCTCTCTGACAGCCCTCGCGCTGAGATGGGTTTCCTGATGCGGTCCTCCTGAGGCACCTCTGGTCTCTGTGCTGTGTCTCCTGGCTCGGGAAGCCTCCCTCCCTGGCCCCACCAGCCCTGGGCCTATCTGATCCTCAGGGTCACGTTTTGAAAAGGCAGGAGGTGTGACCGCATTTTATAGATAAGGAGGCTGAGGTTCTGAGGAGCCGCCCAGCCGTGAAGCGATGGGGCAGAGCTGGCCCCGGGTCCCTGGGAGGTGAGAGCCGGACCGGCTGTGGGCCGGCTCCCCTGGTGCGCGCTGCTGTGTTCTTGTCTCCCGCAGAACAATGACCTGCTCTGGATGGATTACCACCAGAAGCTGGTGGACCAGGCGCTGCTGACCATGGACACGTACCTGGGCCAGTTCCCTGACATCAAGGTGAGAGAGGTGCTTGGTCTGTCCACCCTGCTGCGGCCTGGCAGCCTGTGTCGGGGAGCTGGAGAGGGAGAGAGGGACGGGGGTGCCGGGGCGGGGCAGAGGGCAGCCCCGGGCTGAAGGCAGGCCTCCCCCACTCGCCTGGCACTTCGTCCTCCAGGGCTGCGCCCTCTGAGACCAGCCTGCCAGCCCCCAGACCTGGGCCTTTCTGAGCTGGAAGGCCTGTCCCTTTGGGTCTACAGACTATGGAAAGAGACCTCATGGGGCATGTAAGTGTGTGGCCGTGTCCCTGTGGAGTGCCTGCAGGGCTGACGAGGTGTATCAGGGGGCTGGAGTGCCTGCAGGGCTGACGAGGTGTATCAGGGGGCTGGAGTGCCTGCAGGGCTGACGAGGTGTATCAGGGGGCTGGAAGGCCCGGGTGTGTGTGCCCTGTGTGAGGCTCTGTGTGCTTGGAAGGGAAGGTGTGTATAGTTGTGCGTGTCGCCTCTTACCTGGGTGTGTTTGTGCGACGTCGCGTGTTCAAAAAGCCAGCTGCCTTTGCTGGGCCTGGGTGAGTTAGGACCCATCAGTGTGCCAGGATCGCCGCCGAGGTGACTGGGACCCCAGGTGCTCCAGACATGCAAGCAGAGTTGTCTGGAGCTCAGGTGGTGACCGTCGTGCTGGACCCGATCCCCTGGGTGGGTGGGTGCGGGGGTCCCGGTCCACGCTGGCCACCTCGGCCTCCCAGTGCAGATGCCTCAGGCTCCCGAAGGTGCCTTATGGGGAGAGTAGGAGGGAGGCCGGTGGCGGTGGCCCGGGGGGAGAGAAGCCCGAGGCCCAGGAGGCCTCTTTAAGGAGCTGAGGGCCAAGGGAGGGGGCTCATCGGACGCGGCTGGCAGGAGCTGACAAAAATGGTTCACTGTTGCGAGGACCTCCATAGAAGAAAGGACCGCAGAGGGCACGGACTGCCTCGAAGGGTGAGCTCTTTGCCACCAGAAATGTCCGAGAGAGTCGCAGGCACGTCTTAGACGCACTTGAGCCTGGAGTCGGCTGCCCTGAGCCCTCCGGGTGCATCTAGGTCACCGTGCCCGTGACCCAGTTTCCCCGGGTCAGCATCTCAGCGTGGGCGCCAGGCCCTGTTCAGCCCCCTCCTCCTTCTGTCCCCCAGTCACGCATCGCCAAGCGTGGGCGGAAGCTGGTTGACTACGACAGTGCCCGGCACCATTACGAGTCCCTCCAAACCGCCAAGAAGAAGGATGAAGCCAAAATTGCTAAGGTAAGGCTGGGGGTGTTGGGTGCTGCCGGGGAGTCTTCAGGGAGTGGCAGGCAGCAGGGCCGCAGGGGTCCCAAGCCCTCCCCCGGGGAGCCTTCTTCCTGTGCTGCGTTCACCGCACCCTTGGCAGGCTTGTTTGTCACTGCGCCCTGGCCCGCGGGCATCCTCAACCCCCTTGCCAGATGGCTTCATGGCTGGGGACTAGTCCCGGTAGGTCTGGCCGAAGAGCTGGGGTGGGGACGGCGCTGGGCCCAGGGCCTGAGTGAGAGGCTCTTGTGGGCCCCTGGGTGAGGCCCCCCTCCTGGCCCATCCTGTAGTGCCGTCCTGTCCCCTGGCCCCTCCGCCTGCTCTGAGGCTGCTTTCCAAGATGAGAACAGGCCTGGCTTGGGTTTCACTGGCCTGGCCCCTCCCGGCCTGGCGCGCTCCGGCTGGAATTCCTTCACCGGATCCCAAGCGACCCTGCCACAGCTGGAACAAGCCGGGTGGGGGTGGGGCGGAGTTTACACACACACTCTCCAGGTGAGGGTCTGGGGGCGGAGCCCCGCCCCCCCCCCCCCCCCCCCCCCCCCCCGCCTCCGCCCAGACCGGGGCAGGACTACGCTTGCTGAGCCCCTCTGCCCCTGCTAACGATTCTCACATTTTGCTTTGCAGTTGGAGTTCACCCCCTTCTCTGCCCTGCTCGGGGCACCCCTTAATTCTCAGCCTCGGGGCCTTTACCTGCTCTGGGGGGCCGGCCCTCTGGAGGGTGGCAGGTGTCTGTCACTGCACTGGAGACTGTTTGGACGTGGTGTTTAATGTCTGTGTCCTCTGTTTCTTTCTCCCCACCTCCCTCCTGTTTCTCTACTCCTTGGCCTTGACCTTGACCTCCCCTCCCCACCCCCAGCCTGTCTCGCTGCTTGAGAAAGCCGCCCCCCAGTGGTGCCAAGGCAAACTGCAGGCTCATCTCGTAGCTCAAACTAACCTGCTCCGAAATCAGGTGACACTGGCTTCTAACCTTGCACGTGCTGGCGCCTTCTGGTTTGTCGTCCTGTCCTTGGTGCTGGGTGGTGCTGGGTGCCCATCTGCCCAGATGCCCTGGGGGGGGGCGGGGGCGGGGGAGGGCTCCTCCCGGGTTGGGAGGCAGGGCTGTTTTCATTATGTCTCTGCTGCGAGAGCTCCTGCTTCTGAGATCTGAGGTCCAATGCAGGAAGTGGATAGAGGCTGGGGGCTCTGCTTGACCTGGGATGGGCCCACCTCTGTTGCGTGGTGCCCGGGGCTCTGGTCATCCTGGGACCGACTCTGAAATCCTAGCCTCCAGGAGCCCAGGAAAGCCTCGGAACCTTTGTCCTCTGTGAGGGCTCTTGCGGGGAGGGGTGTGGTGTCGTTAATGCATTGTCCTTCAAGCTTCATAAGAACTGTGGGGTTGCCCTGAATTTACAGAGGAGACAAACCTGCCCAGAGAGGCAGAATCTCCTGCCCAAGGTCTCAGAGCCGCTTAGTGTCTGAGTTGGGGCTCACCCGACTCAAGCTCTGGGTCATTATCCTGGCTCCCTGGTCCGGGGCTCCATGTGGGTGGTCCTGCCACAGCTGACCAGTCATGGTGACCCTTGTAAGTGGACCTGTAGGCCCCGTGGTGCCCCTGGAGGGGACGCCGGGAAGGCTCTTCAGTCTGGCTGGGATGCTGAGACCTGGGGCCGAGAGGCTTGGCTCTTTGTGAATTTCATGGAGGGCAAACAGTCCGCGTCACAGTGGTCCCTGAGGGCTTCCTGGAGGAGGCTCTTTGTGCTAAAGTCATGAGTGATGACTCCTATCCTGGCAATACCTTGGAATGGGCCGGGCCCTGGGTGAACACAGTGTGGCCGAGGACCACGATGCAGTGCCCTGGGAGAGGTGGCCTCGTGGTTCTCAGTCCAGTGAAACTGACCAGGCTGTAGCACCCCTTCGTGGTCCTGGGGTGGGGGCAGGTGACAGAGGCCCCACCCAGGAGGTGGGGTTTCGCTCTGGGCAGCTGCCCCCTTTTATCTGGGCCACCTTCTGATTTCCTCACCTTCAGCCCACACGTATTGAATGCCTGTGATATGGAGAACTCTGGGCTCCGCGTGGGCTTGTGGCTACCTGTTGCCTGATGTCTTTTAGGCCAAAGCTGTGGGCCGACTTTGGAGGTACTGAGCTGTTGACAGCCTTACCTCTCCAGGGTCTGCGGTAAATGGCTGGGGGAATCTTGGAACAAGCCCGTGTCCTCCCCTGCTGCAGGAGGTGGAGGAGGGCCGAGGGGCTGGAGTGGCCTGTCCTGCCTGTAGAGTTCAGGACTTCTGGCTGGAGGGGGAATGGGGCCACTCACCCAGAGCCAGGATTTCTGCATAATTTTCCCTGAGACGGGTTTGGCACAGTTGCCAGGTGAACATTTTTGTTCTGTGGGAGAAGCCCCTGGAAGACTGTGGGGCTTGGGGTGGTGGCCTTGGCCGCTTTGGGGCTCCCGGGATGGGTGTGGTTGGGGATCCTGCTGGAGGGCCCCCGAACCCCCGCCCTGGAGGATGGATCCTGGAGGATGGCCGGGGGAGGCCGAGGCACTGGGATCTCATCTTTGCATGTTGGATTGCAGATGTTTCGCCTTTCGGCCAAATTGACATTCCCATTTGGATCGTCTTCATTTGAGCTTCTCCTCCTTCTGCCCCAACCTGGCTGGAGGCTGGGGAGCCTTCAGGCCTTTGGCTGGCAGTGGCACTTGGGGTCCCGGGGCTGCCCTGCTGGCTGACTTGACTTTGGGGAGACAGTGCCACCTCCTGAGGCTGTGCTCTCCTGAGCCGGCCAGCTCCGGATGTCCCCTGGGCTGCTTCTGAGCTGCTCTCCATGTGTGCTGGGGCCTCCCCAAACTTGCCTGCAGGGCCCCGGGGCCCTGCTGCATGGCGAGCTTTCCCACTGCTCTCCATGTCCGCCAGCGGCGTGTAGTGGAGCCACCAGGGCTGCAGGGTCTCCCCAACAATGGACAGCTCTCCCCCGACCTCCGGCCACCCCTAGTGTTTCTGAAAGAGCCAGGATATGAGGAATGTGATTCAAAGGGAATAAAAGACACAGGCCCTGACTTCTAGGAACTCTAAAACGAAGCCACCTTGTCCTTTGCAGCATTGCTGGGTGTGTGAACAGCGCTTGGTGCACGGCTACGAGCTGCTGTGCTGTCCGCCACCGTCTTGGCTACGCTTGTCCATTTGGGGAGTTAGGACGAGCATCGTGGGGACCAGAGTGGTGGTCTCTGTGGCTGCAGGAGCCGGGGCGGTCAAGGTGGTCCTGGAGGATGTGGGACTTGAGCTGGCCTGTGGGTACTTGGGTGGGAGGCCCACGTGACAGTGCGAGGTGCTGGAGGCTGGAAGTGTGGGTAGTGGCCCCCCATCAGGCACTGGGATTCTCAGAGGACTAAAGCAGGGATGATGCGGCCCATGGCCTGGAGGGCACCGCAGATCTGACCCATTCCAGGAGTGGCCTGAGGCATGCATGCTTAGAGACGTTTCTTTTATTTCCTATTCGCCCTTTAATTTTTTTTGATAATATTTGTTTTTATTAGTATTCTGTGGATTCCCTTTAATTTTTAAATGAGATTTTAAAAAGTGAGGTGAGGAGCCCTTGCTCACTCTAGCAAGTTCCAGCAACCTGAAGGCCAAGTAGTCAGGGGCATGGTGGCCCTTCTTCCCTCCAAACCCCACCCCCACATTCAACACGGCTCGGCCCTGGCACAGCGGGGGGTAGGCCCTGACTCGGGCTGATGCTGGTGCCTGAAGCTGGATGGGACAGCGCGGGGGGGGGGGGGGGGCGCTCAGGTTGGATGGGACAGCTTGGGTATGCTCTGTGGCAGCTGGCGGTTCCGGCCAGTTGGCCTGCGAACGTGAGGCTGCCGGAGGGGAGTTTTCTCCTGGACGGGGCCTCCACGTTCGTTCCTGGGCTGTGACTCAGAGCCTGAAGCCAAGTCACCCCCCCTGAGTCACTGTTTCCTGCAGCGCCCTCCGGAATGTGTTAGCCGAGCCCTTTCTGGGGCCGGGGTCTGTGACTCACCCCCTACCCTCGGCTCAGCCCTCGCCAAGCTCTTTTCTTGGGCTCTGTGATGGGGTCTTAGCGCCACCGCCTGGTGGGTGTGGGCAGGCCTGGAGGGCGCCCGGCCGGCGCCCGGTCCCCAGGCGTCGGGAGTGGGTGCAGGCCCCCTGCCCAGCAGCCCGGCTCCCTCCTCCCCTGCCTCTCCCCTGCCTCTCGTGGATGTGCCCGATCTGCTGCCTCTGGCCTCAGTCTGGTGGGGAAGGGTCACAGAGGAGAGAGGGGTCGGGAGAGGGTGGGAAAGACTCTCCCAGGGAGGCCAAGTCAGGCTGGTGGTTGAGGCTGAGTAGGGGCCAGACCTGGGAGAGGAGAGAAGGAAGAGTCAGAGGGGCCGGCACGAGAGCTGGCGGCATGCGGACTCCTCGCCTGAGAGAGGCTCCCCTGGAAGTGAGCAGGGTCCCACCTGGCTGGGTCTGGGGCCTCTGCCCTTCCTGTGCCTCAGCCCCCTTTGTCCCTGGTCTCATGCTTTCTTGCTGTGCTCCTCTCACCTCCATCTTGGCGCATCTGGGCCAGATGCTGGGGGGCGGGGCGGGTTCTCCCTTTGGCCGTGGCTGCTGTGCCCGGAATGCCCCCGACGGGCCTGGCTGTAAGGGCCCGAGGGGCTGCATGGGGAGGTCTGCCCGGGCGTCCACATCCACTTCAACCTCCATCTTGCCCGAGCCCTGGTCCCCGTGCACTGGGGCGGGGGGGGCGGGTCTTGGGAATGGGCGTGGCCTAGCCTGGGTGGGCTGGGACGGAGGCCTGGCAGAGGGGAATGACCCGTCCCGCCCTCCAGGCCGAGGAGGAGCTCATCAAAGCCCAGAAGGTGTTTGAGGAGATGAATGTGGATCTGCAGGAGGAGCTGCCTTCCCTGTGGAACAGGTGAGGAGGGTGGGGGGGGGGTGGCGGGCCGAGCCTCGGCCGCCCTCCACTCCTGAGGCGGCATGGCCATTCTGCGTGCCCTGCTCCGTGCCCTCCCAGGGCTGGATCCGGTGAGGGTGGAGGCGAAGCAGCCCGTGTGGCTCTCCTGGGCTGCCCGCCCTGGTCTGCAGTTCACCTGGCCCTTCTTCCCTCCCCCCTGCAGCCGTGTGGGTTTCTATGTCAACACATTTCAGAGCATCGCAGGCCTGGAGGAGAACTTCCACAAGGAGATGAGTAAGGTAGTGACCCTGGGCTGTGCTCCACCTGCCAAGGGCCAGGGTCAGAGGCATGGGTGGGCCGAGCTGCTTCTTCCTTGCTGGGGTTGGACACATGCTGGTGACCACAGGGGGACCCTCTGGGCCCCTGAGAAACAGTGTCAGGGCCCAGTCCTCAAGGAACAGAGTGTCAGGGCCCAGTGGGAGCTGCTGGGTGCTCTGGGGAGGCTGCGAGTGGGCCCCAGGGGTCCAGCCCCGGCCCCGTCCCAGCTCCCAGTTCTATTCTCCTTGCCTGGGTGGAGCCCACCACCCTCAAACTGGAAACGTGCTCTCAGGCAGCCTTGGCCCAGGGAGCTCAGTGTCAGAAAATGGTGGCAGTTTTCCAATTTGTAGGCAGATAAGAAATAAATTACTAAAATTTTCCCAATTAAAAAAATGTTTTAAGTTTGCTCTACCTACAGAATCTGGCTCAAGAAGGGGTCTGATTAGCTTAAATTCCTATATGTTGCAGCTTAACTGGCAGTTAAGCTGCAAAGCTGCGTTGGAGAAACGTGGCGTTGGCAGCTCCCTCCCTCCCTGTGCCCTGGGTGGACCTGACTTTGTCTCCTGGGCCCAGAGGAATGAAGTGATTGTGGGGCATTCCAGGCCCAGGGCAGGAGGAGGGCTTTTGCCAGCTTGGGGCCTGTCCTGAGTGACCACCCTCAGTATGGTTTCTTGCCTGGTAGGCCTTTCCCTTTCCTTCCTACTTTTTCTTCTTCCCTTCAAAGATTTGAGACAACTTGTAAAAAAAATTTAAAAAACAAGAGAGAGGTGTTTTGGGAAGAAAACATTTATGTCAAGTGGGAGGAAAATTCAGTTCTGGGCTTCCTAGTGGCTAAAGCAGGGGGAAGTATACTCAGTAAAGAGAATCACGAGGTGCGTGGGGTAAGCCCCTCGTCTTGCCTGGGCTTTTGGTGAAACCTCTGGCAGTGGTAACGTGGCCTGAAAGCATCTTGGCAAGTGACTTCAGCAATGAGGATCAACAGTTAATTTGCCAAAACAATTGAAAAAACTTAAAAACAGTACAAGCTCTATGGGGCATTTTAAGAAACGCCCCGTAAGTAGGAAGAAGAAAAAGGGGGTCCCAGAAACGGTAGCTGTTCGCAGGGCAGCCCACTGCCTCCTCCTTTTTTCCTGTGGGTTTTCTGGGACAGGTGTGCTGGTTCCCTGCCCCCAGTGATGGGAAGAGAAGAGCTTGCTCCTGGTTGGGGCAGGGGCGCAGGGGAGGGGCTGGTGGGGAGGAAGAGAATCAGGGATGTTGTCAGGGAGAGGGGGGCTGTTGGGTGGCCCCCAGCCAACCGGCTTGCTGTCCCTCCTGCAGCTCAACCAGAACCTCAACGATGTGCTGGTCAGCCTGGAGAAGCAGCATGGGAGCAACACCTTCCCGATCAAGGCCCAGCCCAGGTGTGTGATGCCCCCTCTCCCCTGCCGAGGGCCGCTGGGGGCTCAGGGAGGTGAGGTCTGGGGCTGGGCTGTTTGCTGAGGTCCTTTCTGGCTGGGCCTCCCTGTGCTCAGGGGAGCAGGTGAGGGCCCCCCTCCTCCTCCACCCCGTGTCCCCTCTGGGAAGGAGCTACCCGGGCAGCCTGCAGCTCCCCTGCCTGGGCCTGGCTTCCCTATCTGTGCAGCTTTGCAGGTGGGCCCGGGGACTAAATGATTCAGCCCAATGGGAAGGGAGCCTCCTCGTAGAGCGGGGGCCTGGTCCCAACCTTATCCGAGGCCCCGGATGGCGGGGAGGGGGGGTGCCCTTGTTCCTGCCCTCTGCCCAGAGGGGAGCCCTGCTCCCTGGGGCGAGAGCTCCAGGGAGGAGGGGAAACACCTGGGCCTCGGCTGTGGCCCGTGGGAAACCACAGCAAGTCTGAGATTTCCCTTCCTTTCCGTCCGTGAGCATCGCACCACAGTGTGGAGAGCAGCGATGCACCGTGCCCTCCTCGGCTACAAGGCGGGGTGATTGCATCTGGTTCTTGGGGTAATTAGGGTGTCCCCTAGGAGGAGGAAGGCAGTCAGTATTCAGTGAACGTCACTGTCCCTCTTGTCCCCTGCAAACACAGTATGTGTGAGGGAGGGGGAGGCCCACAGGGTGCCCTGGGGGCAATAAAGGCCAAAACGTGTTTCCCAGGTCACCGCCTGGCCTGGAGGTCATGGTGGCGCGTCCAGGATGGGTGAGGAGGGTGGAGGGCGCCGCCCACCCGGGCAGTGCAGGCAGCGGGGGCCAGGCCGCCTTGGGAAAGGGCTGGTCTGAGGGGAGAGGAAGGGCCTTGGAGGCTCGTGAGCCTCCTTTGCAGCAAAGCGGGCAGCCAGGTTGCCACCTCTCCCAGGGTCCCCCGCTGGCCCGCTGACCCCGGTCCTTCTTGGGCCCCAGAGCTCCTGTGGCTGGACCCCGGGCAGGGCGGGTGGCCAGCGCTGTCCCGGCCTGAGCCGCCTGCCGCCCGCCAGGTCCTGCTTCAGGGCAGCGTCCTCTTTTTGCTTGTTCCGTGGGCACCACCTCAGCGTGCCCGGCAGGACACGGAGGCCAGCGGGGGCCCCAGGACTGGACAGCCGGGGCCGTGGGCAGGACTGGGCCCTCTTCCAGGCCTCCGGGAGTTAGGAGGGCTTCTGCTCTTAGCCCTCCTCTGAGCAGAGGGGCTGCCGATGAGGGAAGGGAACAGGCCGGGCCCACATCTGCATTTCCCCCAAACGAAGGCCTCAACGTCCCGCCCGTCCCCACAGAAAGAAAACTAAACTGTTCTCGCGGCTGCGCAGAAAGAAGAACAGGTACCGGCAGTGAGTGCTGTGTGGTGGGGGCCTCGGAGGCCAGCACCCCGGCCCCTGTGCATGCGCCTGGCCCTGCCAAGGGCGCCACTAACCCCTAACTTGCCTTCCTGTGTGTGGTGTGCGTGTTGGGGGGCAGAGGGCAGAGGGGTGTCGGTGGGAACGGAGGGCGAGCAGACCGCCTTAGCACGTTCCTCTTGGGCTGCGGCCTGACCAGGAGTGGAGGATGCAGCCAGAAGGGAGGTCCGGAGGCTCAGGGAGAGGGCTGCCGTAGCCCCGCGGTTTGTAGGAATTCTGTGTGTGTGTGCGTGTGTACATATGCTGGATGTATGTGTATTCTTCAAGGAGGCAAAGACGTTCCCATAAAACACATTCAGTAAAGGTGAGAAGGAACCAGCGAGTCTCCCACGCATCTGTGCCATTGTCTGGCCCCCCGCCATGCTCGGGCAGGTGATGGGGTCACTAGTTTCTGTCTGTCCTTCTAGACCTGCCCGGTCCAGCACAGCGGCCGCCTGCCTCACGTGGCTGGTGAACACTGAAAACGTAGTCAGTGTGACCGAGGAGCTGAATTTTTAATTTATTTAATTTAAACAGCCATCTGTAGCTGGTGGCTGGTCTCAGTCAGCACTGTGCTAGAGTTTCTTTAGGCAAGTACAGCATAGATTCTTATTTTGCACCCGGTAGCGGGCCGTGCGCACCGTGTGTCCTTGTTGGTACTGAGACTCGACTTGAGGGCCTCACCCTCTCGTCCCCGCTGTGAAGACCACCCCCCCGACCCCGTTTATTTACCCCTCTGCCCGTTGCCTCTGCCGGTTCCCCGGGTTCCCCGGGAGGACCCGTGGGAGCAAAGGCTCGGGGCCTGGGGAGCGGGGCTGGCTGTGCGCTGGCGTGAGGGGTGGACGGCAGGCAAGCTGGCCCGGAGGCCCGTGGGCTCAGGCTGAGGAGCGGGGCCGCCCTGAGCGCAGAGGCTGCTGCGTGACGCGTGGGGGTGAGACTCACTTTGCTTCTAGGATGCGTGGCTTTCTCCTGCTGTGGGGCTCGGCGCCCCTGCACCTGGTGGAGGCCTGAGGGAGGCTGGCCGGCCCCTGGCAGCGGCTTCCGGCTCCCGCCCTGGTCCCCCCCACCCCCACCCCCGGGGCCCCGCAGACCTCAGCTCCGGGTGTGACTGTCACTGTGTCCAGGGCAGGCCCTGCTGCGGACACCTGCCTGTTCCCAGTGCTCACGCCTGTGTCGCCTCGTTTCCACCCGTCCTCCTGCCCACGAACGTGCAGTTTCACACGTGGGTGCACGGGGACACACACTTGTGCACACGTGGGCGTCACGTTTTTCCAGTGAGTCTGGACACACACGTGCACCCTCAGTTTCCCAGGATCTACGTGGACACACACGCGTGCGCGCACATTTTCACACACGGGTCCCCGGGGCATTGGCACGTGCACACGCCCTGTCACACGCACACTCCTTCCTGGACGCCGCGGCCTCCCTGCATCCGGGCCCCTCTCTTGTCTCACCTCCGCAGTGACAACGCCCCTGCGAAAGGGAACAAGAGCCCCTCTCCTCCGCCTGATGGCTCCCCTGCCGCCACCCCCGAGATCAGAGTCAACCACGAGCCCGAGCCGGCTGCTGCGGCCACCCCCGGGGCCGCCCTCCCCAAATCCCCGTCTCAGGTAGGAACGTGTCTCGGTGGCCTGTCCCCTCCCTGCCTTCCTCTGCCTCCTGCTCTGCCGCCGTTCCCCTCCATCCCTGTCCCCTGTCCCTGCCAGCCCTGGCTCCTCTCCGTGGCCCCGGCCCCTCCCAGGGTCACAGGAGCTTCTGTGACCGTCTGTCTCCTCCTTAAGTGTCCCCCCATCCCCACCTGCTGTAGCGTCCCCTTCTCTCCTCTCCCCTGGCCTTTGGGCTGCTTGACCTTCTCCGTCTTCCTTTCCTCCCGAGACACAGTCTCCAGGGGAGACTGCATCCAGTTCTGCGCAGGGGGCTGCCTCCCCCTCTTCCTTGCCTTCTTCCTTGCGGGGGGCCATGCGGGACCCTGAAAGGGGCATCGCGAGGAGGGGCTCAGTGAAGGGAGAGGGAGGGGGAAGCCCGCTCCCCCCGTCAGTTTTCTCCAGGTTTCTGCAGCGTCCCTGGGAGCTGCAAAGGGAGAAAGGAGGGGTGGGGTCCACCAGGCAGGACCATCTGAGCCCTGCTAGGCTGTCCCCTGGCCCTTCGCCTCCTGGCCCGCTCGACAGCTGATTAGGAGAGCGATGCTAAGAGGGTGTTGAGAGCCTGCACTTGACTCGAGCACTTGCTCGGGGCCGGACCCCGCGCCAGCCTTTCTGTATTTTCATTCACTGTCCTCACAACCAGCCTGTAAGGCAGATGCTGTTATCACCCCAACGACAAGTGATGAAACCCAGGCTTGGGCGGGGGGGGGGGTGACTTGCTGTGGTCCCCGAGTGGGCAGGTGTGTGGCCCTCTGCGGGGCCCTGGCTGTGTGCTGGCCTCGGGGGTGACGGCCAGAGGCTGGGCTGCAGCTCCTCCAGGGGTTGGAGTGGGCAGAGGGCCCGGGCGGTGCCGGAGCAGAGGCAGGGGGCTGGACGCCCGGCTCTCTCTCAGCTCCTGTTTCTCTCCTCAGCCTCCCCCGAGGGCAGTGGGAGCCAGATCCTCTGATGCCAGCCCCTGGCGGCCCCGCAGGCCCTTCTTTCCTTCTTTTCTGTCCCGTTCTCTCCTCTTCTCTCTTCTTTCGCTCCCTCGCCCTCCGCCCTCCCCTCTCTCTGCGCAGGGTTTCCGACCGCCTGCTTCGGCCCCTCCCAGGAGCCCCTGTGGTCTCGGTGTCCATGTCTCGGGGAGCAGTGGCTCTCCTTGTTTCGTCCTCCTCGGCGGCTGGGGGTGTGACTAACGTGGCTTTGTCTCTGTCTGTCTCCCTGGCCCCCATGCTCTGCTGTGCGGCCCCCCAACTGCTGCCGACCCCCAGCTCCGGAAAGGCCCACCGGTCCCTCCGCCTCCCAAACACACCCCGTGCACGGAGGTCAAGCAGCAGCAGACCCTCAGCCTGTTTGAGGACACAACTGTCCCTGAGATCAGCGTGACCACCCCCTCCCAGGTCAGCCGCGGCCGCCGCGGCCCAGCTCTCTTTCCCTTCTCTCGCTCTTTCAGGGTGCGCATGGCCTTCCCCCCCTCCCACCCCCGGTGCCTCCGCCTCAGGAGCAGGGGTCGGCTCTGGGCCTCTCTCTCGCACGTCCCTCCGTCCCTCCACCCGTCATCCCTCATCTCTGAGCACGTGGCCACACCTAGGGACACGGGCAAACAGTCCTAGTAGAGACCGTCAGCTGCGCAGTGGCCTCTCCGTTCCATTGATGCTGTGGCCAAAAGGGGCAGGGAGCACGGAGGAGCTGGGCCAATCAGGGAAGGCTTCCTGGAGCAGGTGACGTTTGCCTACGAGCAGACACCGTGCGTTGGCCAGAGGTGGTAGCGTGCGAGCGTGTAGGTCGGGACGGGTGAGGGACAGGCTCAGGATCTGCCGGGAGTTCCGTGCGCGTCAGAAGAGCACTGCTTGGGCGGCGGTGAGGAGGTGACTCGCAGGGTTGGGAACACCTGCAAGGCGCTGCGACTTTAGCTCCCAGAGCTGCTGACCCCACTGGAGCCGGGGCTGTGGCTGGGCCGCAGAGCCCGGCTCCTGCTGTCCATGCCCTAGGAGGCACGTAATGCCCATCCCCAGGGGGACGGAGGGAGGGTGGAGCAGGGGAGGTCACTGTGGTGGCAGGGGGGTGGGCCGCACATGGTCGGGTCAGCTCACAGAGGCCGCAGTGCGCCGACCACTCCAAACCTGGCCTCCGGGCCTCACAGCCGGGCCGCCCTGTCCCCGCCGGGCCTCACTATTCGTGCAGGCTGGCTAGTCCCAGGCTGTGCTGGGCCCACGTTGCAGCACTGCTGTGGGCTTGTCCTGCCCGGGTCTCTGGGTTCTGCCTTGTGCAGGCTCCTTTGCACAAGCTCAGAGGCCTGCAGGGAGGGGCAGGGCTGGGGGGTGGCACATTGGGGGAGAGGCAGTTAGGAGCGGAGGACCGTGCTCTCCGCGATGAGGGACTGTGGGGTGAGTGGGCTTCAAGCCCCCATGGGAGGACTTCGGGTCGGAGCTAGGAACTTTCAGTGCAGGGAGGCTGGGGGAGGGCGGGGGTTGCCCTGCCTCGGGGGACCGGGAGGGAGCCTTTCTGGAGAGCCTGGCTGAGGCTGGCCCCGGGCACTCCCAGGGCCTTGGGGAACCGCGGCCTCAGGGCAGCTTGTGGCTGGGTCGCTTGCTGCCTGGAGCCTACCTCCGCCTTGGGGTGCACTCGAGGGCTAGTAGACACTGTGCAGGGGGTGGAGCCAGCCGCTGACCTACGGGGCCTGGTTTGGTTTTCAGTCCCCTCTGGGAGGGGCTGTCCCCACTTCACAGGTAAGGAATTGAGGGCCTCACCTGCAGCCAGGCTGCCCGCTGAGCGTGGCCCTTGCGCCCCGCCATGCTCTCTGCATGTCTCCCGTCTGTCCTTCCGCCCACTCCTCGGAGCCGGGGCCCCGCCCAGCAGGGTTGGAGAGCGCTCGCCGGGGTGCTTTGCATGGGGCTGGGGTGGGCTGGTCCCCCCAGGATGCTGTGCCGACAGCGCTGCTCTGCTGGGCTGTGGTGAGTAGCCTGCGTGCCTGCCCCCGAGGCCGGTTCCGGGCCTGCATGGTGGGAGGCTGGCCTGCTGGGAGGTGAGCAGAGAGTGCGCGGTCTGCCCTTGGCCTGGTGACCCCGTACCCTTGGAGTCTGGTGGGTGGGGCGGCGGCTGCCTGGGCCTGGCTGGCTTCTTAGAGGGGTGGGTGGTGGGGCCGTGAGGGGCAGAGAAATGCTGCCCGCAGCCGGTGAGGGCACCCAGGCCCAGCCTGCGCGGCCTCCTGGACACTCGGTCCCCTAGAGATGGCAGTGACCTTCCTCCCAGGCTCGTTGGACAGGGCTTGACTTGAAGGAGAGTCTGTGGCTGGGGATGAGTGTGGGGCGGGAGTGAGTCCCCTGAGCTTGGGCCTGGGCCCTCTGCGCTCTGCGCCTTATCCCCTGAGCTGTGCGCTGGCGGCACCAGCCTTTCTCAGGACTGCGGCTGTTGGGTCTCCCCACACAGGCCGCAGCTCAGGTGGGAAGGCCCCCCGCCCCGGGAACCTCTGCCCATGCTTCCAGGTCTCGGGTCCTTCTAAATGGAGGACCTCAGGTGCTTTGGGCTGGAGAGTGTGTTCCGTCAGTTCTGGGCCCCATCAAGGGGGTGGGGAGGGAAGCTGGCTGGCCTGGGCTTGCGGGGCTGTGGCCCTCCCAGCCCTGCCTGAGGGGAGGACCCTGGGCTGA
Source organism: Phocoena phocoena (assembly GCF_963924675.1). Taxonomy (NCBI): domain Eukaryota; kingdom Metazoa; phylum Chordata; class Mammalia; order Artiodactyla; family Phocoenidae; genus Phocoena; species Phocoena phocoena. Next base: position 6,298,989 of record NC_089225.1, read on the forward strand.
GCCAGGGCAGGCATAGCCCTCCCTGTCCCCGGGGAAGCCCCTTGTGTGAGATGGGGCCACAGGGGAGCAAGCCCTCCTCCTAGGAAGGCAGCGTGTCTGCTGGGCACTGGTACCAGGCCGCTTGTCCTCCAGGGTGGCTCTGGGAAAGACTGTTTTCTTCCATGATCGTCTGGCCCAGCTTACCGAGGGACTGGCTTCTCACAGTGTGGACGGGGCCACTGCGGCCCGTCTCCTGGGGCCATTCCTGTTACATGCACATCCCAGGGCTGCACTCAGCCCCGCTGAATGGGAAACTTGGGGGGGCTGGGGAGGGACGTGCAGTGTGAACACGGGTGCTCAGGTGTTGGGGACCCCCCCCCCACCCGCCCGCTCCGTTACGACGGGGCTCCTGGGCTCTGTGTGCTGGCTCGGCCCTGAGCTGGCTGGGGGTGGGTGTCACCACAGGACTGCCTCTCAGTCTGCGGCAGCAAGGGGAGGCCTGTACCCGTCCAGGGGCTCTCTGAGCCGGGGGACTGAGTGTGGTCTTGTCCAGCCCGTGCCTTGGCCTGGGCTGCTGCTGGGGGGCGCAGGCCCGGGGAGGCCTCCTCGGCCTGCAGGATGGGACAGACTTGAGACAGTTGGGGGCTCGGCCTTGGTCTGGTGGGTGGCTGCCTGGCGGCTGGCCCCGCCCCAGGTGTGTCCTCGTGTGGGCGGAGCCTGTGCCGGGGGTGTGGTGTGGGGCGTGCCCTCGTGTTGGTGGGTGTGTCTGGGAGCGGAGCCTGCTGTGCCGCCCTGGCCAAGTGCTCACAGCCTGGCACTAACTGCCTTCCTTCTCTGCCGCTGTTGCCAAGTTTGAGGCCCCGGGGCCTTTCTCGGAGCAGGCCAGTCTGCTGGACCTGGACTTTGACCCCCTCCCACCTGTGGCAAGCCCTGTGAAGGCACCCACGCCCTCTGGTCAGGTTGGTGTGAGCCCACCACTGCCCACGGGCCCACCGGCCTCTGGGCCCCGGGGCCTGGGTTCATGTCTGCCCTCCGGCCATGTGGGCCCATCTGGGCCCAGGCCTTTGGGGGTCCTGGGGTCACCAGGCTCTCCGCCCACTCACTGCCCTTCCCCTGGAGCCCTGGTCCCCAGCTCTTGTCACCTCCCCTGGTCCTGACCATGGGAAAGGGAAGAGGGCAGACACAGGTCAGCAAGAGGACCTTCGGGACGAGGCCAGCTGAACACTCACCTGGCAACTTACACGGTCCATCTCAGCACCCTCCTGCCCCTCTCATGGTGGCAGCCCCGGGTTTGGGCACTCCCTGGCCTGGGGGTCTCAGTAGCCTGGAAGGTGTCCAGGACTCGGTGCTCTGGGGACCGCAGAGCCCGGCTCTGTTCTGCCTGCCCTGTGCCTGCTGGGCTCGAGGGCCCTGGGACGGGTGCGGGGTGGGGGTCCCTGGGGACTGCTTGCCTGCCGCCGCCTCTAACCTCCGTGCTAACTCTGTCCTTCTCCCCTCTGCTGTGCTCAGTCCATTCCGTGGGACCTCTGGGAGGTAAGCTGTGTTTGCTCTGTGCCCACCCCGCCTCGTCTTGCACCTGGCTGGTTCACAGGTGCACACGCACACGCACGCCTGGCCGTGCCCACGCGCACAGGGAACTGTCGCGCCTCCAGCTGTTCTGCTTCCCCCCCGCCCCCACCCCCCCATGGAGACACTGGGCCTTCAGCCAGGCCCTGTGGGAAAAGGCTCGTCAGCTTAGCCTCTGAAGAGTGCCCCGTGGTGCAGCCCCGTTGTCAGGGCCTGTGAGTGGCGTAGACAGTGACCAACTGGTCCCCGAGGGTGGATGGGGTGTCCCCGTGCTGGGCCAAGGCCTGCTGGGTAAGGGGGCCTTGAGGTGGAGGGTCCTTGCCCCCGAGGAGCTTTCTGTCAGCAGGGGCCCCGCAGGGCAGTGGCACCAGGGAGCTGCTGGGACAGAGGAGGGGGGAGAGATGATTCGAGAAACAGGACAGACAGAGTGAGGCCAGGCGCCTGCCCGACAGACATCCACGTCCTCAGGGAGGACACGGGATACCCCACAGCTGGTGACGCGGCTCCCGCAGGACCAGGAGGGGCTGGCGAGAAAGTGCTTGCAGCCCAGGCTCCAGGGCTCGCAAGCTCCAGGGTATTTCACTGGAGGAGGCCAGAGAGAGCCTGGCGCCAGAGAGAGCCACGTGCTGAGCTGCGTGTGGCACGTTCGCACCTTCCTGTCCCCTGGGCAGTGGTGGGAGGAGGTGTCCCTCTGGGGAGTCTCTGTCTGTGCCCCGTGGGGCTCCGGCCAGGCTGCAGGTGCCCATCTGCTCCCGTGGGCCCACGCTGGGCTGCTCACGACCTTCTTCTCTTGTCTCCCGCCCCCCCCCCCCCCCGCCCCCCGCCCCTCCCACCCTATTCTCCCTGGTGGCCCATCACTAGCCCACAGAGAGTCCAGCTGGCAGCCTGCCTTCCAGGGAGCCCAGCGCTGCCGAGGGCACCTTTGCTGTGGCCTGGCCCAGCCAGACGGCCGAGCCGGGGCCTGCCCAAGTAAGTGCCCCCGCCAGCCCCTCACCCGCCCCCGGCCTCTGGGGGTGTAGCATGGAGGAAGAGCCCGGAGGAGGGGGCACAGGACGGACAAGGCCACCGTGGGACTGAGGGTGAGGCTAGGGCCCTGAGCCAGGAGGCCCCGGGGCAGCGCTGTGGCTCAGTCAGGTCAGCCCCTCACCCACTCGCCGACCCCCGCCCCAGCTTCCCAGCTCAGGCCTCCCACTGTGGGAGGGAGGCATGTCTCAAGCACCTCCAGGTCCATGGTGGGCACTCCCCAGAATTCTCCTTTAACCTGCAGCCTGACCTAGACATTTCCTCCTCCTGCAGATGAGGAGGTGGGGGCTAGGAGGGCCGAGTGATTGCTCCCAGAGCTCAGAAGTGGCTGAGTTTCAGTGCAGGCCCAGCGCAGCCTGACTGCAGCCAGGCAGCGTCCGGGGTGCTCTGCCTGGGCCCTCGCCACGGGAGCCACCTGTGAGGGTCCAGCAGGACCAGGCGGGTGGCAGGAAGCCGAGGCTCGGCCAGGGCTTGGGCTTAGAGGGCAGGGCCTGTGAGGGAGGCTCAGGGGTGGCACCCAGGGGCCTGCGCCGGGCTTCTCAGCAGCATGTCACTCGGGGTCCGTGTGTCTGCCAGCACCTTCTCCAGCCGCTTCCGTGCCCGGAGCCTTTCTTTGACGGGCTCCCTGTACCAGGCAGAGGCACTGGCTCTCCGTGGCCCCTCTCCTTGTCCCGGTCTCGGCGCCCCATCCTGTGTCTGACCCCATGCCGGCATTTATGTTGCAGCCAGCAGAGGCCTCGGAGGTGACATGTGGGACCCACCCTGCGGCTGGAGCCCAGGAGCCCGGGGAGACAGCAGCAAGTGAAGCAGCCTCCGTAAGATGACAGGGACCAAGGCCCTGTCTTTTCTCCCCGTCGCCCGCGGCTCCCTAGCCCCGTGTCTTGCTCTGTGCTGGTCCAGGTCATGGTTCCTGGTGGTGAGGAACCTGGAGGCAGGCTGGTCTGGCATTGGGCACAGACACCCCCTTCTCTGCCCGCGCGGCCCCGCCCTCTGGGACCCACTCCCCGCCCTCGCTAACCTGCGCCCCCTCCCGCCAGAGCTCTCTCCCCGCGGTGGTTGTGGAGACCTTCTCGGCAGCTGTGAACGGCACTGTGGAGGGCGGCAGCGGGGCAGGGCGCCTGGACCTGCCCCCGGGGTTCATGTTCAAGGTGAGCCTGGCCTGCTGACCCGCAGCCTTCGGCTGCCTCCATGGGGTGGGGAGGACGCTGGGCCCGAGGCTATGTGGGGGGCCCAAAGCCGTCCCTCCCGGACTACCCGTCCTCTGCTCCCCAATCCACGAGGTGGCTTCCGAGCCCCGCTCCTGCTACTTTCACCTTCTCCCGGCGCCCACGGGGCTGCAGGTGCGACAGAGGCTGCCGAGGAAAGGGGTGTCAGCTCTCCCCACTCTCTGCAGGTGCAGGCCCAGCACGACTACACGGCCACTGACACGGACGAGCTGCAGCTCAAAGCTGGGGACGTGGTGCTGGTGATCCCCTTCCAGAACCCAGAGGAGCAGGTGAGGCCCAGTCTGCAGGGAGGCGGCGCGGCCAGCAGGGGGCAGCAGAGCCACGCCAGCCGACCCGCGGCCTCTCCCCACGGCCTCTCCCTTCCCTGCGGCCGGCACAGTTCCCCTTTTCTGTTCTCATCCTGTCTGCCCCCCTAGTTTCTCACTTCCTGCTTCTTGCTTCCTCCTTTCCTCAGCCTCTGTCTGCCTTCCTCTCGATTCTCTGCATCCTAGTTCCTTGGGCCCCTTCTCCCTTACAGGCCCCCCCAACCCGCACCCCCCTCATCCAGGACCGCATCCCAGGCTGCCCCTCCATGGACCACACCCCTCACCCGCGGCTCTGCAGCCTCCTGTTGGGCCCAGGTGCCACCCTCCAGGCTGGCCCCGCCCTGTCCACAAGGGCACGCCCTTCCCTGCCCAGGTGACAGACCCCCGGGTCCACAGCCCTGTCCCCAGCTGGTCCTCACCCTGTGCCTCGCAGACCCTTCTCCTGCTGTGGCCTCTCCTTGTTGTGAAGGTGCTCAGAGTGGGCTTTGCTGAGCCCTGGGGGGCCTCAGAGTGGGGCAGAACTGCCCCCTCTCCTCCCCCCCCAGGTCTGGACGGGCTGCTTTATTCAGGTCGCTGTGGCCCGTCAGCAGGAGCCCCTGTTTGTGGGGTGCTGGTGGTCCAGTGGGGCTGCCCACATGTGTATCCAGGTGGCAGCCACAGTGCAGAGGGGACCTAGTGGGACTCTAGTCCGTTCAGTCACCAACATGTCCCTGTGGTGTAATTGTCAGAGTGGCGGGGGGTGGGAGGAGGGCTGGATTTGGGTGAGGCCAACCTGGCTGGGGCGTCCTGGGCTGGGGCTTGAGGACAGTAGGTACTTACTGAGGCCACCGTGGGCTGGGAGGTTTGAGTAACAAGGATTTCCTGGGCCTGGCGCTGAATCAGCCCATTTTCCTAAAGCCCCAGGTCCCCGCCGATCTCCCCGGTGGGCCGGCCCTGGGCTAGGTGGGGTTTTTAGGAGCAGACCCCTGGCCTCCCAGCCCACAGTGGGAGCCATCTGGGATGGGTGGAAGTGGCTCAGGTAGGACACACACAGGGTCTAGGACAAGGCAGGTAATCCTGCAGGTGGGTCCCAGGCATAGCCCCGCTGCAGGGGCAGCAATGGCAGGGGGTGTGTGGTCACTGCAGGCCCAGGGGTCAGGGCTTGTCACGGCTTGGGTAGATGATCCCTCTGAGGGGTCACTATTAAAGCAAAGGTCAGGTTCGACTCGGAGGGCTTGGTGGGATGGCCTCAGGTCACTCTAGAAGCTTTCAAGTGGTCAGTGCTCAGTAGAACTTTCTGGCATTGTTTGTGGAAGGCCGGAAGAGCAGTTGATGTCCTCCTCGGTGATGTGGCCTCTGTGGGCACCAGCTGCTGGGAAGTTCTTTGGTGGGGGATTGAAGGAGTCGTTTAGAGGCGTTTGGACCAGTGCAGCAGTCAGGCTGCCTTCCCGCCTGAGGACTCACCAAACAATAAAGAGTTAAATGCACCTACTGCAGGGAGGGATGGCTCCTGGGCTGGGGGGCCCGGTTTGGGTCTCAAGAGAAGAGCAGGGAATGCTGCCTGGAGGAGGCGTCCTTTAAGGCGGGTGTGACGGTCTAGAGGAAATGAGCGGCCAGAAGGAGGGTTCACCCTGTCGGGGTGGACGTCGTCCTCCCCCAGCCCCATGCAACGCTCTGGCTTCCCCTCAGGATGAAGGCTGGCTCATGGGTGTGAAGGAGAGCGACTGGAATCTGCACAAGGAACTGGAGAAGTGCCGGGGCGTCTTCCCCGAGAACTTCACCGCGAGGGTGCAGTGAGAGCAGAGCGGCTGGTGGTGCTGCGGATGCGTGAACAGCAGCACCTTTTCCCGAAAAATGTGTGTTTCTTTTTTTTTTTTTTTTCCGTTTTTGTTTTTAAACTTTTGAAAAGCAAAGGGAAATTGAGGGGAGAGACCTAAGCCAGGAGGTGTCTTCCCAAAGATGAGGTGGTTTTCCAAAGAGCCTGGTTTCGGCGAGTCCGGCGGAATCGCCAGTGTTCCTGAAGCTGCTGTATCCCCTAGTTGAGTTCCCGGCCGCCTCCCCGGCCCGCGCCCGCTGGGTGGCGCCACTGCCGCCGCCTGGGTGCCCGGCCGCGGGGCGGGTCCTGGGGGCCGCCGCGCACCGCGCTTGCCTGAAGCTTGGGCCGGCCGCCCGGGCCGGGGCCCTCCTTTCCTGGCAGCTGTCGCGGGTGGCGTCCAGCGTCCCCTGAGACCTCGGGCCCAGACACCAGCCTGGCCTGGCCCTGCCCCGCAGACGTCTGTGTGCTGTTTGAAAATAAATCTTAGTGTTCAAAACAAAATGAAACAAAAATGACAAAAGTACTCAAAGTGTGTGTGTGTGTCCCTCCATTTCTGTCTGCTATGCAGTGCAGCCGCGATTATCTGTGCTTTTGTCCTGAGACAGCCCACCCAGCAGGCCCTCTGCCCTGACCAGCACCCCTGCCCGTGCGTGACCTCCGCGTCCTTTGGGGCTCATCTGGGCCCGGACCTGGCAGGGGCTTCGGCCCTGTTCCGTGATGTTTTCACTGGCTGTTGGTGGGGATGCAGGAGATGGGGGCCAGGTGACGGGAAGGGCAGACAAGGGGCCCGAAGAGCCAGCTCTGTGCCCAGGAGGTCTGCTGGGTGCCGCCCTCAGTGACTCTATTTAGTGCGTGTGAGAACACGGGGGCGGTACCAGGGCAGCATTGCACAGGTGAGGAGTCAGGCTCGAGGGATATGGGGGGTTTGCTGGTGAGTGGTGGGACAGGGGCGGGAGTAGGGGCAGGGGCTGAACCAGAGGAGTTGGCCCCCGGGCGCGGGAAGGCCTGACGGACTGGCTCCGCCCCGCTCCCCACCTGCCTCTCCTTCTGGCATCAAGGCCCCCACTGCACGCAGCCCGGGTCTCCAGCTCCGTCAGTGGACACGGGCTGCTCTGAGTGGCATGTAGCACATGCAGCAGTGGCCTGGGTCCTTCCCGGGGGCCGCTGGAGTTGTGCTCTTGGGCCCAGGGACCAGCCTGGACTTGCAGGTGGCAAGGATTTATCTCTGCATAAACCTCTTCTGCAGAAAAAGCAGGTGAAAGGGATGAATGTTGGAGTCTTAGCTTTATTTTTGGATATACCTCCTGAGCTTTGTTTCAGGTGGCGGGATTGTCACTGCCGTGGTTCTGCCTTGTCCTGTGGCTGACAGTGTCTGCTCTGTCAACCAAAATTTCTACGAGCAAGGAAATTATGAGAGTGGGGCACAGGAAGTTGATTTCTATTGCCCCGCTTCGCAAGCTTTAGCATTTCCTCCTTCCCTCCCTCCCTCCCTTCCAGGTTGACAGGTTAATTCTCTTGCCCAAAGCCACTCAGATCACTGTTGTTGGAGCCAAGCTTGAAGCCCAGACCAGACAAGCTCCACTGAGCTTCCAAACCTGGGGTGTGTGTGCCCTGGGGTATGTGGAGGCCTGCAGCCACGGTGCCAACACGAGAGGCTTCACTTTTATTTCATGATGAGAAATTTAAAGACATTATTCAGGAGAAAGTATGTGCGTTAGGTTTCTCACAAGGTGAGATTCAGAGAGGTATCAGCTGGTGGCTGACCCTCACGGGGGTCCCCTCCCTTGCAGCTGGGGCACTTTGGCAGGAAGAGCCCTGCTTTGTGTCGGGTGCGGTCTGCAGGGAGCTCCTTGTGGGAGTGGGGAGGGAGCCGGCCCTGCAGGGACAGCTCCAGCCCAAGCGAATAAGTAGCTAGCTCGAGGCCTGGGCTGTGCCGAGTGTCTGGGAGCTGGGACATCTCCAGGTGTGCGTCAGTCCAAGAGAGCTCAGAGCCAGTCAGCTCACACCTTGTCGGCCTCCCCTCCCCATCCTCGAGGCCACAGACGCCGCTGGCTCGTCTCATGGACTCCCCTGGCCTCCCCTCCTTCCGGCCGGCTCCCCAGGCCTTTCACAGTGACTCGGACGCTGTCCAGCCTGCCGGCTGGCCTCCTCTTTTTCCTCCTCGGTTGGATTTGGGAACCAGGCTGCCATTGCTTCTCTTGGTTCCACTGGCCTGCAGACCCTCGGCTCTGCCTCTGGGAGTTCAAGTGTTCACACCTCTAGCCTCACCACCCCAAACACCAGGCTCTGTGCAGGGACTCTGTGACCGAACGTTGGGTTTGTTGGCTCAGCAAACCTCAGCTGGTAGAGTCTTCAGCGCCTGAGGTGGGTGGGCAGTTGGGCTGCAGCTCAGGCCCTCCGAGATGCTCCCGGCTCCCCTGTGCCCTGAGCGTCAGCTTCATCTTTGGGCTGCGTCCTCAACGGTTTCAGGTTTGATGTCTGCACACCCCACCCAGAGCGGCGGGGGACTTCCTTCCCAGAAGCCCCCCAGCAAAGCTCCTTTGTCTCATTGGCCAGAACTGGGTCAGGTCCCCAGTGCTGAATCAGCCGTGTGGCCAGGGGTGGGACCTCAGGATTGGCCCCAAACTTACAAGGCCTTGAGATGGAGGCGGGGTTGGCCTGGGGGGCTGGGGAGAGAGGACACCTGAACAAAAATTTGGATATAGCTTCCAAGGAGAAGAGGGCTGGATTCTAGGAACTGGAACCAGTGACTGTGCACACCATGGTGGCTTCCAGAAAGGGCCGAGAGACCAGGGAACGTGCCTGATGGAGACCATAAGTGTATGTGTGTGACCTTTGGGAGACCCTGGCTTTATTCACCACATCCAATCTATCTCAAGGTCAGTGTGTGACCGGTGAACACAACCCACGCAGGGCTGTTCCTCCATGTTCCAGGAGTAATGTTCACTGACTGTCCCCCCCTCTCCCGCTGGAGATAGGACCTGTCCCACTACTGGAGACCCGTGTAGACTGTGACCTTCCCCAGCCACTTGGAGACGTGTGGCTGGGGATGGGCCTGTGTCTGCATAGATCCAGTCTCCTGACCATTCATTCACTGTTCATCCGTTCCCCGCTTCGTTCCTCGCATCTCCCACAGGAGATTACAGAGATCATTTAGTGCAGCTCCTACCCCGCTGTGCTCAGTCTGGGGAGAAGCAGACAGGAACAGTCAAGACCACAACAGGTGCTCTCGTGGTGGTGAGTCCAAGGTTCTGGAGACAGAAAAGCGCCACCACCTGGCTTCACACGGGAGGGGGTGTCTGCGCTGAGCCTTTAGAGTTAACGGGGGTCCCCAGGAGCTGACGTCTGGGGGGCCTATCTCAGGCAGAGAGAAGCGGGCAGAAGAGTAGGTGAGTCTGGGGGCGAGGTCAGTGGAGTTGGAGGGGCCTGTGAGGGCTCAGGCTCTTGCAGGGGGCCTGGAGCTCAGGAGAGAGGTCTGGGCTGAGGGGCAGCGAGGTGGAGATGGCCCGGGGGAGAAACGAGGGCACCTGGGAGGGGGAGGGCCCTGGGGGTGCGGCCTGAGCACAGCCTCAAGAGGAGGGAGGAAGAGGAGGTTTTGCGGGCACAGAATGCTACCGAGTTGCGAAATGCCTTCCTTTAAGAAGAGTTCCCTGGTCAAGAAAGCCACTGTGGGGCTTTCCTGGTGGCGCAGTGGTTGAGAGTCCGCCTGCCGATGCAGGGGACACGGGTTCGTGCCCCGGTTCGGGAAGATCCCACATGCCGTGGAGCGGCTGAGCCCGTGAGCCATGGCCGCTGAGCCTGTGCGTCGGAGCCTGTGCTCCGCAGCGGGAGAGGCCACAACAGTGAGAGGCCCGCGTACCGCAAAAAAAAAAAAAAAAAGAAAAAAAAAGAAAAAAAGAAAGCCACTGTGGCCAGTGAGGCCAGAGAGGACGTGAAGGGCAGTCAAGACAGCCTTGCCTGGGCTGCTCTTGGGTCCCCGGGGCTCCGGGGAGAGGCTGCCGTGGGCCTGCCAGAGAACACGGGCAGGCCACTGCCAACAACGTTCCAGGCCCGGCTCTGGTTGTGCGGACAAGCAAATCACTGAGGAAGACCCTTCTCGGTATAATAAAGAAGGATAATTAACAATGAGGCAGGAAGCCAGCCCCTGATTACAGATGAGGATCCCGACTGCTGATGGGGGAGGGGGGAAGAGACCTTCCTGGCCTCCCAGCCCGCCAAGGTCAATGCACAGTGGACAGAGATGGATGCCACGTCTTGGAATCCCAGGGTGGGCAGAGGCTCATCTCACGTCCCCACAGTGCCCTGCCTTGTGTGAACTGCCGGGGTGACCAGGAAGGAGGCCCAGCTCTTCCCCCAAAGAGGCGATAAGCTCGTGGTGGGCCAAGGTTTGCACATAGAGACCATCCCAGCGTGGAGGCAGTGGGATTCCTCCTTTGGAAGCCTGATATGACGCCCCATTCTTACTTTGGGAGGTCTGTGGGGCAGAGTCACAGAATGGGCTGGGAAGTTTGTAGAAGGTCATCCTTCATTATGAGCTGGCAACCCTGAATTCATGGCTTCAGGCCAGTGACCTCACCCAAGCTTCAGGTGGAGGTGTCTAACTGCCCGTCTTCCCCGATGGCCACGGCACCTCTCAGATGGGCTTGTCAAACCCGGGGCGTCCCCCTGATGCCACTTCGTGCTCACCTGGTACTCACCTGCCCCTGCCCCCTAACTGAACTCTGATTTTGTCCAGGGTACCAATCAATTCCACTGAAATCACCCAGACTTCCATGCAGCTATGGGTGACCCTTTGACACAATCCTGGCCAACGAGAAGAGGGAGGGCATCCTCTCCCTGCAGAGTCAAAGCCTTCTTAAGACAAGGGCCCTGGGAATTCCCTGGCGGTCCAGTGGTTAGGACTTGGTGCTCTCACTGGACTCCAACCCTGGTTGGGAATTAAGATACTGCAAGCCGTGCGACTCGGTCAACCGGAAAAAAAAAAAAAAAAAAAAAAAGAGCAGGGCCCTCGCCTCCTTCCTTGCCTGGAATGAAACAAGCCCGTCACGTTGGTGGGGTTTCTGTTACCAGAAGGGTCCTGGTTGTTCCGTGCTCTGGTGTCTGTCACCAAGTCCTCTGACCGGCCTCTTAAAGAGCTCTAAATCCTTTTATCTCCCTCTCCTCCCAGGTCAGGCCTGTCACCTCTTCCTGCAGGAATGTGACAGTGTCCTGGCCTGTCTGTGGTGTCTCCCTTTAGTCAATGCCTGGAGTGGACCAGGGCTGCCAGGGCAATTTTTCAGAGACTCATTTCTTTCTTTCCTTCCCTTCCTCCCTCCCTCCCTCCCTCCCTCCCTCCCTCCCTCCCTCCCTTCCTTCCTTTTTTTTTTTTTTATCAGTTTATTGATTATAGTGGCAAGTCTCATTATTTCAAGGACCCATTTTATTTATTTTTATTTTTTATTTTAAAATTATTTTTTGGCTGCATTGGGTCTTCGTTGCCGCGCGTGGGCTTTCTCTAGTTGCGGCGAGCGGGGGCTACTCTGCTGCGGTGCGCGGGCTTCCCGTTGCGGTGGCTTCTCTTACCGCGGAGCACGGGCTCTCCGGCGCTCGGGCTTCAGTAGTTGTGGTACGTGGGCTCAGTAGTTGTGGCTCGCGGGCTCTAGAGCGCAGGCTCAGTAGCTGTGGCGCACAGGCTTAGTTGTTCTGCAGCACGTGGGATCTTCCTGGACCAGGGCTTGAACCCATGCCCCCTGCAGTGGAAGCGCAGAGTCCTGACCACCGGACCTCCAGGGAAGCCCCAGAAACTCATTTCTGATTAAATTGCTCTCTGGTTGAAATCCCCCATCCTGACCGTCTCTCTACCCCATCTTCTTCCACTCCCTGCCTTGAATCTACTGTCCCTGGAACACAACCGAGCTGCCTGACCTCTCCCGCTGTGACTTCTCTGCCCTGCTATGGCCCAGCGCCCTGCAGAGATGCGCTCTCCCCTCCGCTGTCCCTGCTCCCTGTAGGACCCGCGTGCTCAGACCTAGGTGTTGGCTGCCTCCTCTGGCTCTCCCCCACGCCCTGTCCATCTGTCTGTCAGGGGTGCTTGGTGCTAGCACTGCGTGTAGGGGATGGAGCTGCCCGCTCCTCCGCCCTGGCTCCCGCTCGGGGTCCAGGCGGGGGGTTCAGGGTGCTGCAGTCCTCCACACTCTGCACAGTCCCTGCCAAGCGACTACCACTTCTGCTTGTTGCAGAAGCCAGAGGGTGTTGTTTAGTAAAACCGGAATAAATGAGTCATACTCCTATCACCACAGCCTGGTCACCTGTTTCATTTTTGCCTGTTTTCCTGTTTTTCCCTCTGCCTGTCAGGGAGGACGGGGGTGTGTGGGGGTGTGGGGGTGTGCGTTGGGTGTGTGGGGTGTGGAGGTGTGGGGTGAGGGGTGTGTGGGGGTGTGGGGGTGTGTGGGGGTGTGGGTGAGGGGGGTGTGGGGGGTGTGGGGGTGTGGGGGGTGGGGTGGTGGGTGTGTGGGTGAGGGGGGTGTGGGGGTGTGTGTGGGGTGTGGGGGTGTGGGGTGAGGGGTGTGTGGGGGTGTGGGGGTGTGGGTGGTGGGGTGGTGGGTGTGTGGGTGTGTGGGTGAGGGGGGTGTGGGGGGTGTAGGGGGTGTGGGGGTGTGGGGGGTGGGGTGGTGGGTGTGTGGGTGAGGGGGGTGTGGGGGGTGTGGGGGTGTGGGGTGAGGGGTGTGTGGGGGTGTGGGTGTGTGTGTGGGGTGTGGGGGTGTGGGTGGTGGGGTGGTGGGTGTGTGGGTGTGTGGGTGAGGGGGGTGTGGGGGGTGTGGGGGTGTGGGGGGTGGGGTGGTGGGGGTGGTGGTGGGGTCATGGAAAGAGAAGGAGAGGAGGAGTCTAGAGGGAAAGGGGCCTGAGAATGGGGAGAAGCCAGGCCCAAGGACCCAGCGACCAGAACATCCCCGGCAGTGAACCCTTAAGTCTGTAGGGCACTGAAGACGAATATTCAATTTGTTTCTAATTCTGTGCTGGGCTGAAAAATCCCACCTTCGACCCTGAACCTTTTATGTGTCAAATCTGCTTTGAGGAAATCAAGGAGCAGGAAGTCCCGAGAGCAGAGTGTGGAGAAGAGCACCATCTCCCCCCAGCCCTCCGCCCCGCAGAGGCCCTAGGAGACGGTGGGGGCAGGGTCTGAAATGTTCAAAAGCTGTAGGACAGGACAGAGGGCCATTCCACTTGGGAGCAAAGGAAAGGGTGGTTCCCAAAGGGGCAGGGGCCCTGGGCAATGAGAGGGCAGATGTTTGGGCTGCATTCAGGCCCCCCGGAAGCTGGTGATGGGCTGGTTTGCAGCCTGCCTCTGGGCTCCAAGCATGTGGCCTTGATGGTGGGACGTTGCCTTGGGCCTCAGATTGTTTTCTACGAAATAGTGGTGACAACGCTTAAGTCGCAGGGTTGTTGCATGAACTAAGAAGTATTAAAGAATATTTTTTAAAAGGTAAAATCATACATACATATATACATACATATCATACAAATAAAAAAGCAACACATTTTATGTAATTAATTAATGAGGAACCAGCGAGATGCTACAAGGTAGTTTCAATGGGCACTAGATTCACAGAGATTCACGGTCTCTCCTGGACAAAATTCACGTGCCCTGTGACCAGGAATCACATGTATTCTGTCAGTCCTGCGTGAACTAACTCAGTCTCCCGAGAACGGGAACACCAGGTTGGTTGCAGGCACGCACCTCTTACAATCAGACAACCGTCTCACTGGGTGACACCCAGAATGCCATGAAGGGACACTCAGTAATTTTTTTTTTTCTGCGCAATAGTTTCTCACAATTTTTAGGACCATAAGCTTCACCTTCAATTCCTCTTGGTCACAAAACTATGGTCTCATTAGGTCTGGCCTGATTATTTACTTAGAGGCAGTAAGAATGTTCATTAACTTACGGACCTCCTTAAATTTTCTGTGAGCCATCGAGTAACTGCCAAGGCCCTGGAATTAGCCTTTGTGGGAAGTTTTCATAATGAGTCTCAGCCTGGATTTTTTTTTTTATTGAAGTATAGTCGATTTCCAATGTTGTGTTAATTTCTGTTGTACAGCAAAGTGATTGTTATACATACAAATACTTGCTTTTTTATATTATTTTCCATTAGAGTGTATCACAGGATATTAAATATAGTTCCCTGTGCTATACAGTAGGACCTTGTTGTTTATCCATTCTACATTCTATATCTAATAGATTGCATCTGCTAATCCCAAACTCCCAATCCATCCCTCCCCCACCCCCTTCCCCCTTGGCAACCACAAGTCTGTTCTCTATGTCTGTGAGATTGTTTGTTTCATTTGTGTCATATTTTAGTTTCCACCTATAAATGATATCACATGGTATTTGTCTTTCTCTGTCTGACTTACTTCGCTTAGTATGATAATCTCTAGGTCCATCCATGTTCCTACAAATTGCATTATTGCATTTTTTATGGCTGAGTAATACTCCGTTGTATATATAGACCACATCTTCTTTATCCATTCATCTGTCGATGGACACTTAGGTTGCTTCCATGTCTTGGCTATTGTGAATAGTGCTGCTATGAACATAAGGGTGCATGTATCTTTTTGAATTACAGTTTTGTCTGGCTATATTGCTGGGTCATATTGGAATATGATTCAGGTTGGGTTTTTCAAAGCCTCTATTATTTGCTGGGAAACAGACCCCAAGGAACTGTTGCCACTGGATGATCGGATATATTTCCTCTTTTCTCAAAGCTTCTCCGATTGGGGAATCCTCCCGATCTGCAGGAAGCGACCTTCTTCACCACCTGTGAGGCTGGGATGGGCTTTGTGGCATTGATTGTGTCTATAAAGTGGCTCATCACACCTGACGAAATGAGAATCGTCCCCAAGTATGACATCCCAAATACACAGTCCAATTATATTCCAGGAAAAAGGGGGACAGTTTCTCATTGAACATATGACAATAACTACATTTCCATGCAAAGTTCAGGGAACTAAGCAAGAGTCGCTGAATCCTGGAGTTGAGGGGGTCAGAGATAATTGGATGAAAATGTTTCTTTCCATGCCCAGCTATGAACTGTCCAGCGGCTGAAAACAATGCCCGTTTTCCATCTGACGTGGTTCTACTCAGTACATAGGTCATCAGACCTGTACAAGATGTTTAGTGTACCATATATGGGTAAAAACTGGAAACAACCTAAATGTCTACCAACAAAGAATGATTAAAGTGTCGTCACACGATGGAATATACAGACAGGAAAAAGAATAAGCAAGAACGATATAGACCAATACGGAGTCATCTCAAAAACAATGTCCACCACCCTCTCCCCAAAAAAGTAAACTGCAAGAGGAGAGTTATGATTCCAATTTTAGGAAGATTGAAAGCTTGCAAAAAGCTATGCCATATATCGCTAATGGATATCCATATATAACAAAGTGTATAAAAATGCATGGGAGTAACATATATCAAATTTAGATGAATAAGTACCGCTGAGGAGGGAGGAAGGTGGGGAGGGGTTATCCAGGGACTTAAGTCATCTCTGGAAAAAAAAAATGTCTCTTTTCAATTTACAAAAGCAAAGTGAATTAAACTGTAGTTTAAGGAGGAAGAGAAAGGCCTTTGTCATAGAATCTGTAAATGAAAAAGGCGGAAGCAACGTCAGGAATTTTCCAAAAAAAGAAAAAAATTACCCACAATAAAATGGCCTCATTCAATCCTAAGTAATTAATTCTCGATCCTTGCACCCTGGGTCAACAGTCTGCTTTCAAGAACGGTCTCCTCTGAACATAGAGTCCTAGAAATCCTGATCTGCGGGTTGGTGTGGTCTGATGGCTGTGCAGGGGAGGTCAGCTCACCAGTCTGTCCCCAGGAGGTGGTTCCATGAGGCGTCAGTGGTCTTTTCACGGGACTCTCAGGCTGCACTTCACTGCCGAAGACAAAGCATCCGGTCTGTAGCTGAGAGCAGAACTTCCAGACCAACAGCAAACTAAAGACTAATTTTGTCGATGACAAAAGCTGTGGTTCATTTATGACAGCAACTAGCAATGCAAAAATGGAGAAGAGTAAAAATCTCTATTGGGAAACAACTATTTCATAAGAGTTTTGATCAGTGTTTCCCTGAAGGTAAAATGAATTATGAAAAGCAAGGTCACTGACAAACCTTCAGGGCCTTCCCATAAGGCGTGCAATGTCGAGAATATTTATATCGATGACATTTACCGATACCAACTTAACCTGCGGAAGGCTGAGGGGCTCCTCTGATGTTTCAGCTCCTCCAGTGAAGCTCTGATGAAGGAATGTGGAACTCATTAAACACACAATTCCTTCTGGCATCTCACTCTCTTGTTTCATAAGATGAAAGAACAAATCTTTGTGAGTTTCTAGGGCCCCTCTGAGAAGTTTCAAAGAATGTTTTAAAGATATCTGAAAGTTTTATTTTACTGTTTCTGTATTTAGGATCTGATCTTGGGATGGAGAAATCAAAAGAGTTGTCAGAGAGGATCTGGACATGTGATTAAGAGAATATCAGGCACTGAGAAACAATTCTTGCTCTCCTACTTGGGAATAATACAAAATTGTGAAGCCAACATAGAAGGTGGGATGATCCTGAAGAGCTGCATCTCTTTCCCAAGTGAGGCTTTGTGTGTGTTTTGTTTGTTCATAATCAAGGACATCATAAAGTCGACATAAAGCACAGTAATTTTTATGGTAAGACCCAGACTATCTGTCATCTGGGCAGGTTACATGCAAGGTAAAGAGTCACCTTTCATATTGTAGACAAAGGCGCTAGTCAGTAAACAAAGGCAGCAAGCTCGTCCATAGTGAGTGAGCTTGGCCAATGTTTTTAAAATTTAATTTTCATTTTATATTGGAGTATAGTTGAGTTACAATGTTGTGTTAGTTTCAGGTGTACAGCAAAGTGATTCAGTTATACATATACATATATCCATTCTTTTTCAGATTCTTTTCCCATATAGGTTACTACAGAGTATTGAGCAGAGTTCCCTGTGCTACACAGTTGGTTCTTGCTGATTATCTATTTTATATATAGCAGTGTGTACATGTTAATCCCTGACTCCTAATTTATCCCTCCCTACCACCTTTCCCCTTTGGTAACCATAAGCTTGTTTCCTATGTCTGTGAGTCTGTTTCTCTTTTGTAAATAAGTTCATTTGTATCATTTTTAAAAATTCCACATATGTGATATCATATGATATTTGTCTTTGTCTGACTTACTTCACTTAGTATGATCATCTCTAGGTCTATCCATGTTGCTGCAAATGGCACGATTTAATTCTTTTTTATGATTGAGTAATATCCCATTGTATATACGTATCACATCTTTATCCATTCCTCTGTCAATGGACATTTAGGTTGCTTCCACATCCTGGCTATTGTAAATAGTGCCGCTGTGAACACTGGGGTGCACGTATCTTTTCGAATTATGGTTTTCTCTGGCTATATGTCCAGGGGTGGGATTGTTGGATCATATGGTAGTTCTATTTTAAATATGTTTCATGATTTCTTTTCAGAATCAGGTATTCTAAACCAAGACAAATAAAATTTACTTTTTCAGTTTTGTCCCTCACTGTACTCTTTCACATTGTGGAAGAAAACTGCCCTTCACTGCCTCACAAAACAAAAGCACGTCCACAGTTGTTATTTCTTTGTTACAATTGCTTTGTGTAGAACATCAACCACCCATATTAGTGATAACTTTTATCCAAAGTAACTAGCTTGTATTTTACAGAAAAAACTGGGGAGGTGGGTGGAAAACTGAGAACTTTCCTGCACAAGCCTGTGAGCTGACCAGCAGGGCACATGAGTTCACGGGCACACACCTCCCTTACTCCTTCTTCTTTTTTTTTTTTTAGTTTTTTTACTGGGGTATAGTTGATTTACAATGTTGTGTTAGGTTCAGGTGTACAGCCAAGTGACTCTGTTATACAAATACATATACCCACTCTTTTTTAGATTCTTTTCTCACATAGGTTATTACAGAGTATTGAGTAGAGTCCCCTGTGCTATACAGTAGGTCCTTATGAGTTATCTATTTTATATACAGTAGTGTGTATATGTCAGTCCCAATCTTCCAATTTATCCCTCCCGTCCCTTACCCCCGCAGTAACCATAGTTTATTTTCTACATCTCTAACTGTTTTGGTTTTGTAGATAAGTTCATTTGTGTCATATTTTAGATTCCACTTATAAGCGATATCATATGATATTTGTCTCTCTTTGTCTGACTTACTTCACTAATTATGAGAATCTCTAGGCCCACTGATGTTACTGCAAATGGCATTATTTTGTTCTTTTTTATGGCTGCGTTACTCCTTCTTCAAGTGGAAAATATGAATACATTTGTTAACATGACTCCCACACAGAGTGTTTCTGTAGCGTGTAAAAATAAGAAGCAAAAGTACATAGAGTTATAATTATGCTTAGTAATGTTTTTCAGTATTCTACCTTAGAAATTACGTAGGTAGCCAATGATTATCCATTAATTGTCTCCATTCAGTATCAGTTTAAAGTTTCCAAGATGTGAAGATCTTGGAACTTGACCTCATCTGATTCACTACAAAACATGTAAGTTTGTCTGAATAATGATTCAATTTCGAGTAACACCAATTTACAGTTTTCATAATTGGAATATTACATAAGAGTAATGTTAGCCTTTTGGTCGGTAAGCTATTTAAGAAGTTCAGTGAATTATTCTTTCCATGAGAAATCAAACCAAATAAAATGTACACTTGCATTATACCGAACACTGACAAATCAAGGAAAAGACCTACCTGTTTTTTAAAGCCAAAATGATTAAGCTAACCTGATTTACCTTATTTATGTGAACTTGGATTTATAAAATGTTTCTAGGATAGCCATTTATTTATGAAGGATATTTTATTCAAATACATTGAAAGTATCACCACTTAGGAATATTAGATTTATATATTGCTTTATTTTTTTCTATAAACAAATCAGAACAGAGTTTCTTTAAGATATGATAATCTAATATAATCTATTAACGTATTTTATGCTCACACACCAAGAGGTCAAGGTCTTTTTCCACAATAGATCCACAGACACATGAATACATAGATACATAGAGAGATTTGTCTTCAGTTTTACAAGTTCAGTCACAGGCCAAAAGTAAAGACAAAATCTGACGAATCCCAGATCTCAAAGAGCTGATCTTTCTAGTAGGCACTAAATTCTTAATTGACTTGAGCTCAAAATAGACAAACAAGCAAACAAAAAAGGACTAAAAATGTATTAAAGATACATGCACCCCAATGTTCATAGCAGCATTATTTACAATTGCCAAGGTATGGAAGCAACAGCAGAATGGATGGGGAAGATGTGGTATATATACACAATGGAATACTACTCAGCCATAAAAAAGAATAACATCTTGCCATTTGCAGCAATATGGATGGACTTGGAGGGCATTGTGCTAAATGAAATACTTAAATCAGAGAAAGGCAAATGCTGTCTGATATCACTTATATGTGGAATCTAAAAAATACAACAAAGTAGTGAATACAGCAAAAAGAAGTAGACTCATAGAGAACGAACTAGTGGGTTACCAATGGGGAGGGGCAATATAAGACTGGAGGGAAAAAAGGGTTATTATGGGAGTATACAAAGTCATACGTGTGAAACTTTTGAAAATTGTAAAGCACTCTAGAATTTAAAGAATCATTCATTCAATTAAAAAAAAGTTAAATAAAAAAGCACTAACAAGGTGGATTTTCTGTTGTCTCTCACCAGAAGGGACTAGATCTCTATCATCCATCTACAGAGATCACCAAATGCTCAGACCATAAAACCAAATTCCCAACCACTGTTGCCAAGAATGGAGAATAACTTATCAGTCATGCGTGAACCAGAAACAAAAACATAAACACAGATTCAGTAAGGATTATAAAAATAGAAGTAGAGGAACAAAGAATGGATCAAGTCAAAGGTCTGTTGCTGATTGGGACTCACCCCGGGGCTAGAATAACTGTGTCTTAGCTCAGCAACCCAGGAAGTGCCCCTCTCCAGCATACAGTTTACCTGGCTCTGTTCGGTGAATCCACCATGTATCTCAGTGGGACCTCTGAGACTGCTAAAGGATAATTTCCCAAGAGGTGAAATCATGACTCTCACACAAATATAAAATGAATACCTGTCAAGGATTTTATTTAACTACAAATTAATGAGAGCCAGTTCAAATGATACATGGATTTACAGAGATTTATATTCTCCATTGGATAAAACCCATTTGCGTGGCTGTGAACATCTTTGGCATTACTAGGACAGAAAACACCCACATCACCATCAACCCTCTGCAAGTTAACTTCTGTCTCTTCAGAGTTGCCAAATAGACGCCTCCTCCCCGCAAAAAAAAAAAAAAAAAAAAAAGACAGCCCAAGGCGTGCATTACCATAGAATCAGAGAGCTCCTGGAGGGTCCGCTAGCCACCAACCAGAATTCCATTGTAAGGATACCTTGGAATCTTTTTTTCCCATTCCAGAGTCTTTTGCGTGACAGAAGGATGCAGGAAGTGCACCTGTCACAGAGGAGAGGCCAGCTAAATGGCAACTACTGGTCAGTCCAGTGATCAAGAGTCACCAGGTGCTTAGAGATATTCTCAAGCAAGGAAGGAGCTATGGCCCCGGGATGTTGTACATACTTGGCTTCTGCCTTGGCTCCTCTGAGTTGACTCCTTTCTTCCGGGGGAAAGGGATTGAGGGTTGGTCTAGGAGAGGGTGAAAGTGGAGGCAGTGGAATTAATTAAACAAACCTCAGTTGAAAATCAAAGTCTGGACAGGCCTGAAGGGGGAGCTCTCACACCCTGCCTTGCATCCTCAATTGTTTCCAAACAGGATGAGACCTATGCCTTACATCTTGGGCAGAAAGGTGTTGCCTAGTTTACTATCCGGCAGGAAGAAGAAAACTTCTGTCCACCCTACGACGGCTCAGCCAATCAGAGACTGTAGCATCCCGAACAATGAGAAGCCTTCATCCTTTGGACTCCCAGCTTCCTCCAGTGGACTTGGTATCAAACCAAACTTGGGTCCCCTTGCCTGTGCGCCAATCTACTGACACTGGGCTGTGTAAAGTAAAGCCAATCTACTGACACTGGGCTGTAGTGAAGGAAGGTGCGGTGTTTATTGCAGGGTGTCCAGCAAGGAGTCCAGAGAGGTGGTGCTCAAAATACCTGGACTCCCTGATGGCTTTCAGGGAAAGGTTTTTAAAGACAGGGTGAGGGAGGGGGATTGTGGGGTGCGTGATCAGCTCATGGACCTTCTTCTGACTGGTTGATGGTGAGGTAATTGGGAGTCAACATCATCAACTTTCTGGAGTCTACATGCTTGTAGGCGTCAATCATAAAATTAACTTCTTCCACCTGATGAGGGTTTCAGTATCTGCAAAACAGCTCAAAGGACATGGCTCAGAATATTATCTATAGCCCTTGAGGAGGAACTAAAGGTCTTTGACTTTGTTTAATGGCTAAAGTATTATTGTTTTGTCTTGCTTGACTGTTTTCCTTTCTGCATTTTCTCACTTCTCTGATTAAATTTAGTCTTTGGAACTTGGGGAAAGCTTAGGAGGCTAACGTTATTTTTACACACAAGAGGCAGGTGGAGGACATGGGTGGGAGGGGTCTGTTCCAGGAAGGCCCCTAGGGTCCTGCTCAGTTACAGACTCTGGTTATTTCAGCCCCTCCCAACTCCCCTCCTTTCCCTATAAAAGCAAGATCCCCTTCCTTGTTCTCTGGATTTGCCTATTCTCCATCATAGTTGGCATGTCCTTAATTGCAATTCCTCTGGCTATTCCTGGATAAACTCGCCTTTGCTGGTGAGATAACTGACTCTTATATTATTAAAGTTGACTAGGCGGACACCAGCTAAGGACCTGGGCTTGCTGGCTTCCTGCAGGGATGTGTAGCTATCGCCTCTGTTCCCCCAATTTTTCTGGAAAGTTGCACAGAATATTCACAAATAAAATTTTATCTTAACTGTGTTGGAAGAGTCTGCACAGGACTGAATACTGTAATAATTAAAAAATGCATATACTAGTTTTCTTCTTACAGAATTGAGCTGAAAAGTTTTTAACAACCAAAATGGCATAACAGTGACCAATGAGCCCCTGTGCTGACCAATGAGAATGGATGTGAGCTGCAAAAACAATAGTTCGGTTTGGTCAGACCAATTCCTTCCTGTGAGTTTCAGCCTGTTCATGACAGAAAAGTCAGAAAATGCCCCAAAGCAACCCAGCCTCAGTTAATATTTTGTGTATATAATTCGAGGTCTATTTGTCGACTGAAAGAAAAATGCACAACCTAAAATTTGAGAATTATGTTTTATTCAGCAGACATTCTGAGGACTTCAAGCCAGGGACACAGCCTCTCAGATGCTCTGAGGGACTGCTCTGAAGAGGTAAGCGGGCGAGCCAGGATATATAGGAGTTTTCGCAACAAAGACCAGGTAGTCAGAACATCAAATGACTACTGTTAATTAAAGAAAACCAGACATCTCAAGTTAAGGCATTTAGCGTTTTTCTATGTATGGGAAGATGCAAGAGTCTGGGCTCGTTGAAATCATTCCTTTGATACGCACCTCGGCTCTCTGGGGCCAGGATCCTGTGCTTCTCATCCTGAGTCTCCCCAGGGTGCACCGTTGCGGGTGGCTGCAGTGGCTGACTGCTGGATGGCGCGCATCTGTTTCTATCCTGAGTTCCCTCAGGGCTCACCATTGGGGGTGGCTGTAATGTGATGGCTTGATGGCTGCAACATCTTTTGTTTACTGATATGGCAGGTCACATCTTTTCATTCACACATTTATCTATATTTTACTACATCTATACTTTTAAGTATGATTGACAGTATCTGTTATATTGCAGTTAAAATCAATCAGCTACATGCATATGTGAAACACCCTTCTTAAGTCTGATGATTACCTATAGGCTGTGTGGATCTAGTATCATTCCCTAAAGTTCTCTCCCGCTGTTGGACTCTAACAAACTTCACGTCCGTAACATATTCTCTGTTTACATCCGTATTTATTTCCTCAGAATACGTTTTTGCTCCCCCAACACTCTCCCGACACCGGTTCCTCCCGGGGTGGGGACCTGTTCTTTCAACATGTGTTTCCAGCCCTTGGTGCTGTTCCCTACCCTCAGCCTGGGGATGGTGGGGCCCTCTGGGCTACTTGGGTTCTTGCATTCTCAGTCTTGTTCTGGTCTCTGTGCAGGAGGCTCTGCATGCAAGGCTGGGGTTTAAATCCCACCCTCCATGCTGTGTGCATCCAGGCCTGCCCTGCTGGTGCTGGGAGCCTCCTTCTCCCCGCTTCCTTCACCCTGCAGTCCCCACCCCTCCCCCATGAGTCTTGCAATGACTGATCAGTCTTTCCATTATGGAGTAGCTGCTGCAGGTGGCCCTGTGCTCCTCTGTTTTACTTTAACATGACCTCATTGGTCTTTGACAGCTCCCTTGCTTTCTTTTTTGTATTCATTTGTTTGTTCTTCTTTTTAAATTGAAGTATAGTTGCTTTACAGTGTTGTGTTATTTTCTGGTGTACAGCAGAGTGATTTTTTTCCACTCTTTATTATGAAAAATTTCAAGCAGAACAAGAAACAGAATGGTATAACAAAACTCCATGTGTCCATTACCTAGACTGAATCGTTGTGAACATTTTTTTATATTTACTTTTTTTGGCACAAGTATTTTAAAGTCAATTACAGATATTGTGACATTTCAATGTGAATCTTTTTTAAAAATGACATCTACCTACACAGACACAAAACTATCATCACACCTAAGAAAATCAACAAAAATTTCCTAATATCATCTTATACCCAAAACATGTTTAAATGCCCCCCATTTATAGCCCCCCAAATATCTTACAGTTGGTTATTCAAACAAAGATCCGATCAAGAACCACTCATTGCATGCAGCTGCAGTATACCTAGAAGTCCAGTATACCTAGACTTCTAGGTATCTTGTAATCTAGATATTGCACTGTCCAAAATGGTAGGCACTGGTCCCATGCAGCTATCTGAATTAATTGAAAATAAATAAATATAAAAATGAAATAACATAAGGCGGTGCCAGTATTTTTGAGTAACAGCCTGAGTGCTCACACTTTTACAAGTAAGAATTCTAAAAAATTCCCTTTGAAAACGAAAGTAGAAAAATTCCTTTTGAAAGCGAAGCCAAAGCCCTAAATTTTTTTGCTCCTTGGTCACGGCAAAGTGGCCATGCTGGGCCATTTCCCCCATGACTCATGCATCTCCTCTCCCGGGTGCGTGGTTCCAGTGTGAGCTCTGCTCTTGCCAGCTGTGTTCCTGGGCAGTGCCTTGGCTTCCTGTCTGTCAAATGGGGGTAACACTGGTCTCCCAGGCGGTAGTGAGGATTAAATGAGCTGGTGCTGCCAACCCAGAGCAGCTGTGGGCTGGCCCTGAGAGGCCCTGGGTGAAGCCAGCTCCCCAAATAAGACATGCTGGGTATACCATTCTTCCAGGGCTTCCTCTAGCAAACAAATCCCACTGGAGGAATTTCCAAAGCAGATGAACCAGGGCTGCAGGGGTCTGGACAGCTGTGGGAAGGGCCACAGCGATGGTCACTATAGCCCAGAAAGACTAAATGGTCTGAGCAAAGAGAGGGTATTTGAAGAGGTTGTTTTGGTGGATAAATTTTTTTAAATTAATTTTATTGAAGTATACTTGATTTACAATGTTGTGTTAATTTCTGCTGTACAGCAAAGTGACTCAGTTATACACATATACATTCTTTCTCTTACTCTTTTCTGTTATGGTTTGTCACAGGATATTGAATATAGTTCCCTGTGCTGTACAGTAGGACCTTGTTGTTTATCCATCTTGTATATAATAGCTTGCATCTGCTAATCCCAAACTCCCAATCCACCCCTCCCCCTGCCCCCCTTGGCAACCACAAGTCTGTTCTCTATGTCTGTGAGTCTGTTTCTGTTTTATAGATAAGTTCATTTGTGTCCTATTTTAGATCCCACATATAAGAGATCTCATATGATATTTGTCTTTCACTTTCTCACTTACTTCACTTACTATGATAATCTCTAGGTCCATCCATGTAGCTGCAAATGGCATTATTTCATTCTTTTTTATGGCTGAGTAATATTCCATTGTACATATGTACCACATCTTCTTTATCCATTCCTCTGTCGATGGACATGTGGGTTGCTTCCATGTTCTGTTTGCCCCAAAGAGTTGCTTTGAGGCTCAAAGAACCCATGCAGACATTGTGTATGGATAAGGTGACCCACATAGGTTATTGGTCCAAGCTGGGCCAGATTTGAGAGGGGCAGGGTGTGTTATTCATAACTACAGAGGGACAGTAGGTACAAATGGGACAATGCTGAGCAAATTGGGACTCCTGGTGACCCTGAGTATGGAGGGTGACCTTTCTGTACACTTCGGCCTTTGCTCTGCCAGATGTTGACAGCGGGGCAGGTGAGTAGGGCTGCCATGCTTGGAATGAGTTTGTAAATTGACATGTGCTTTAGGTCCCCACGGAGATTATTTCCACTCTTCAGGGAATCCAAGAGAAACAGTGGATTTGTTTTTGGAAGCTACTAAATTACTTACTATGATTCTGCTACTGTGTCTGGCTGATTACAAACATTAGCTCTCTGAAGGGAAAGCCTTCACATCAGGACAAGTACTGCATCCGCGAGCGGGGAGTCCTTGCATGAGCTCCTGCAATCACTGGCTTGGACCCAGTCCTTTCTCTTCTCTTTAATCTTTGCATCTTCTCCACTTCTCTCTCTCTCTCTCTCTCTCTCTCTCTCTCTCTCTCTGCCTCTGTCTCTATGTCTCTCTTCTTTCTCTCTGGTCTCCTCTCCTCTCCTCTTCCAAGACTGTCTTAACTGTTCATGGTTCAGGTTGATTTGTCATCCCTCTTGTACAAAACATGGCAGGGAATGGCTTGGTCTAGAGCCCCCTCCATTGGAAGGTCCAAGAACATTACTTTGGGGGCAGGGCTGGCACTAGGGTCAGGGAATGAGGGAGTTGTCTCGGGTGCAAATTTTAAAATGGCACCCAAAAAACTCAGGAATCAAGATACATATTATATTAATGCAATGTTAAAAAAAATTTAAGGCACTTCCCAGGTGGCATGGTTGTTGGGAGTCTGCCTGCCAGTGGAGGGGACGTGGTTTTGAGCCCTGGTCCAGGAGGAGCCCACATGCCATGGAGTAGCTGAGCCTGTGACCCACAACTACTGAGCCTGCATGCTGCAACTGCTGAAGCCCGTGCTCCACAGCGGGAGAAGTGACTGCAATGAGAGGCCCACACACTGCAACGAAGAGTGGCCCCCACTCGCCACAGCTGGAGAAAGCCCGTGCACATCAGCAAAGACCCAACACAGCCAAAATAATAATAATATAAAAAAAAATTAGAAAAAAAAACTTAAAAAAAATTAGGGTCAAATTTTCAAGATGAACCCAAAATAACCAAGTTTTAAATAAAGACAGGATCGGTGCCAAATCATATTGGAGCTTAAGGCAAAAAGAAAAATCAGTAATATGGATGCTGTCTTTAATGGAAAATTTGATATTTTGTGTGTCATGGAGTTTTTTGTTGTTTTTTGCATTAACTCTGTCACGGGGAGAGGGGGCTCTACAGCTGAAACTCCACAGGCACTCCCTCACCCCGTTACTCTTCAGGGTGTCTCAGTAGAAGGGCTGGGCCCAGGAGTGAACCACCCACTT
Source organism: Phocoena phocoena (assembly GCF_963924675.1). Lineage (NCBI taxonomy): Eukaryota > Metazoa > Chordata > Mammalia > Artiodactyla > Phocoenidae > Phocoena > Phocoena phocoena. The sequence continues at coordinate 6,325,606 of NC_089225.1, forward strand.
CGTGCCACAAAGTGCAGAGGGAGCATAGGAACGAGACAGAGTTCCCGCTGGGGCGGTGGAGGGGGAAGGCCTGTCCTTTAAGCTGGAGGCAGGGGACAGGGCAGCTGCAGGCATGCGAGGGCCCAGCGCTCCCCCTGGGCTGCGTAAGAAGAGGAACTGCAGGCTATTTGTGAAGAGACTTGGATTTCATGCCGTGAGCGTGAGCTTGGAGACTGAAGGCCTTCAGGCATTGGGTTGCCTACACTCAGGAACGCCTGCCCTCAGAGAACAGGACACGCTGGCCGGTCAGGAGCCCCCAGGCCAGCTGGGGCAGTAGGGTCTGGAGAGACATCCACTCCACAGCCCCCTTTGTGGGGATACGGAGCTGTCCTCTCACTTACACTCCCTCAAGCGCTAAAATCTGTGCTAGAACTTTCCCCAGGCCGAGGCTGTGGTGAATTCTGGAGATCCAGGGCCACTCCTCTTGGGGTCTTTCCCTCTGGGGGAAAGAGGGACTCTGGAGGGACTCAGAGCCTCTGCTGGCACAGTTGTTCTGTGAATTAGAATGAGATTCCCTGAGGCGGAGGGCAGGGGAAGGCCCCCTGCACGGTGGCTGATGTGAGCAGAGTGGTGCCTGCCCCCCGCCCCTCAGAAAGCACCGTAAGCAGACAGGTTAGGGGGTCCCTGGAGAAAGAGAACCCCGCATGGCTTTCTTGATGTAAGAGAAGCCATTTTGGCTTAAGCCATTTTTGGATCTAAGCCTGGCCACAAAGCTTGCCCTTGAACAGGTCTCAGTAATTAATGATCTTAAGGGGACAAAGGAATGCAGGAACAGAGAAAAGGCAGTCAAACCATCGTGCAGTGGTAAAGCAGAGTCCTAGTTCCTCCTCAAGGACTATACATAATAGTAAATCTTTGAGTTCTTCAGGAACCAAGGTCCCCACCCAGGTGGAGGATGGAAAGATGATGTGGCCCTCCTGACTTCAGTCAACTAAAGCTTGGACTCTGTCGGCCTTTGCCCCAATTCTATGCTGAATTCTCCTCTGCTCAAGCCCCTTCATGAATATGCATGTACCCTTAGCTTAAAACTTCCGCAATTTTGCTGTCTGGGGAGACCCTGCTTTGGGAAAGATTCCCGGTGCTCTCCTCACTTGCTGCAAGTAATCATAAATACTTCCTTCTCCAGAGCTTTGGCTTGGTTGTACCTATTGGTTCGACACCCACCAAGAGGCGAACTCAGTTTTCGGGTAACAGCACCTTGGGGCAGAGTGTGGTCTGTCCTGACGTGGGCTGGACGCTGCCCTGCAGATGGGTCTGGTAAGGGTCCCAGGTCATTAGGTCACTGGGGCTTCAGCCTGGGGTGGCGTCCAGCCCAATGTGCCCCTGGACAGAGCAGCCTGCCGGGGTGTGGGTGGGGAGTAGGGCCTGCGTGTCTCTGCGTCCTTCCCCGCGGCAGTCCCGCAGGGTCCCGTTGTCCAGCCCTGGCTGTGCGCCAGGAGGGATGGAGGCTCCTCCTATTGTGTTTGTGGCCCCCTCTGAAGCTGCCCTGCAGGTCCTCAGAACTCCCTTGTTGGCCCCAGGAGCCCCCTCTCCCTGCCCAGGACCACCTTGTCCCCAGGAGTGCCACACTGCCCTTCTCTGTCCCTCCATTCTCTCACGGCATGGAGGCGGGGCTGGGCTTCGGGCCACCCAGCCACGTTACTGAGCACAGCGCTTCAGAGTCGTCCGCAGCTGTGGTGTGTGCTGTTCTGGAAACAGACTCTGCCGGAAGTTTACTTGGGAGGTGACCCCAAAGGGAAGCAGGAGAGAGGGAATGAGGCAAACCAAGATTGGGAAGCAGACAAAGCCCATATCAGGTAGGATTTTGTGGGCAGTGGGGTCACTCCCAAAGACTGTCCATTGGGAGGTCTGGAGTTGGAGCATTTACTGCTCTTGTCCCCCACCTGCTGGGGTGGTTCTGGGGACCATTAAGGACCTGGGCAAAGGGGGACAGACACGCAGCAATTCCTGCTCACCCTGTAGGCTTGGGCCTGGCACCAACTCTGCACTTGCAGCATCCTGACTGAGGATTGATTTCGTACCTGACTGAGCACCTGTGGGCAGGACCATAGGACTCCCTCTCATCGTCCTCTTGGCTCCACTGTAGGTCCATGGTCTGGCCTTCAGCCTGGCCCACACCAGACCCACAGGATCTGCTTTTGACCGATTAGATGAAAGTGTGAGGCAGTCCTGACACTAACCACCTGGACTTAGCGCAGACCTCACAGGCCGAGGGCACCCTCCTCCGCGAGACACAATCTCTGTTCTGGTCACATCACTGCTCTGTCTTACTGGCAAACTTCTACAAGCTGCAGGCATGAAACTGGTGGAGGTAAGTGGAAGGTTTATTCTAATATCATCCACAATGATCTAAATACGGCGGATGGGCCCAAGACCCGTAGAGACCAAGAGAAAGGAGAGCTCAGGCTGAGCTGATCCAAGAGAGCTTCCTGGAGGAAGCAGAGCGTGAGGAGAACCCTGAAAGGAGAAACATCATTGGTGTTTGGGTAGGAAAAAAGGAGGGGATGAGCATCCTGGGGGGCCCTGGTTGAGGGGAGATAGCATGTGGGCAGTGGAGGGTGGGGCGAGGGTGTGTGTGTGGACCCAGAGGCTGCAGAGCAGCAGAGTGATACCAGAACAGTCCAAGTGGTCCTAGGTCTGCCGTGCTCAGACCGGGAGCTGACAGACTGCAGAGGTAATCTCAGTTCACAGTGGAGAAACGAGGGTGAGAGAAGTGCTTGGGCTTACCCCAGATCACCCAGGAGGAGAGGAGGGAGCCAGAACTGGGGACCAGACTCTCCGAGCACTGAGCTGCGGGTGGGGGCGTGTGAGATCAGGATGACCCACCCGGTGTGAGGGTGTTGATGCGAGGTCACAATAGGCTGAGGAGGCCTCTGCCAGCGGCTGGGCAGGGGCAGTGTGTAGGCTGAGAGGCTGGAGAGGCGCGTTGAAGGGTCACCTACTGGGGATGTGGGATGAAGAGGAGAGAAGCCGCGGGGAGGGCTTTCCGAGGACCCTGATGATTTTACCACGTCCTCGCACACGTGCCCCTGGCCCCAGGGCCTTGCCTGTCTGTGCCCTCATCTGCGAGGGAGCTGCGTCCTCTGGGCTGGTACTTCCTGAACTACACGTGCGGGGGTTACTTTCAGCTGCCTGTCTAATTGTTCATTGGGATGGATGCTAATGAGGGCTCTTGTTTACATCGGATGACATCAGAATAAATCCCGGGTGGGAGCTCGCAGTGTGGCTGTTGGGAGAAGTCAGCAGGAAGAAAGCACACCTTTGGGGGCCCCCCGCTGGCGGATGTGATGGGCAACGCTGAGCCCCGCCCACCAGCTGTCAGTCACCGCTTTAATTACATACCACCGTGGAGCGATTTCTTGAAGTCCTCATAGACAACTGCCGTCACCTCCGGTCGCAGAAGGGTCTTAGCTGCTAGCAGTAAAGCTCCCAAGCCCAGTAGCTTCCCCAGTGCAGGGGGTGACTGGTGCAGGAGTCAGGCTCAGCTCCATCCTGTGCTGTTCTCTCCTCTCTGCCTTCTGCCAGGTCTGGGAGCAGCCCTCAGGCTGGGGGCAAGTTTCAGCCTTCGCGTCTGTGCCTCACAATGTCCAGAGGAAGAGAAACCATCTCATTCATTCACTCATCCAACAAATATTTACTGGGTGCCTACTGCATGTGTTATACTGTTCTAGGTGCTGGAGTTAAATCAGTGAACAAAAGCGGTGGAGATGCCTTGCCCAGGAGCCCATGTTCCAGCAGGGGGCGGTAGACAGTAACTGTAGTCAATCTATTCCATAGGTATTAAACGTGATAAGAATAAGGAGAGTGAAGGGGATGACAGGGTGCAGGATCCAACAGGGCAATCAGGGCGGGCCTCACTGAGAAGTTTTCTGGAGGAAGAGTGCTCCAGACCGAGAGCAGCTGGTGCAGAGACGTGAAGGTGGGTGTGTGCCTGGGTGTCCCGGGAGCAGCGCGGGGGTCAGTGTGGCTGCAGTGAAGGTTGGGGAGGAGGGGAGGCAGTAAGAGATGCTGGTGGGGGCGATGGGACCAGATGGTGGCCACTCTTAGGACTTTGAATGAAACGGGGGTCATGGCAGGGTTCTGAGCAGAGGAGTGACATAATGTAACTTGCATCACTCAAGGCTCCCCTTGGCTGCCATGGCAACAGGGGGACCAATTAAGAGGCTATGACAGTCATGTAGGCTTGGACCAGAGTGACAACAATGGAGGTGGTGGGCGCGGTCAGGTTCTGGACACATTTTGAAGTCAAGGCCAACAGAATTTCCTGAGGAAGAATGTAGGGGAGGCTGACTCCGGGTTTTTGGTTTGACCACTGGAGGAGAGCTCCTGTTGGACCTGTTAGGGATGATTTGCCCATGAGGCACTGGGTGGAGATGTGGAAAAGGCAGGTGTCTGAGTGGGCCTGGAGTGTGGGGGAGATGTCTAGGGTGGAGATCTAAATTCGAGAGCTGTGGGCAAATGGGTGGTCTCTGGTTATGGCCTGAATGAAACTAAGGGGTGGGTGTGGAAAGAGAAGGGCACTGGTGCTGGACCCAGGGCCCCCACCGGGAAGTCAGAGAGAAGAGGACCCAGCAGAGGAAATGGGTATGGAGACAGATATGGTGCAGCAGTGGGGAAGGAGGAAAGTCAGGAGAGTGTGAGGCTGTGATATTGTGATTAATAATAAGAAATATATATTTGGTTTTTTTCCCCTTTTCTGGCACAGAGCTCCTAAAACCCTTGGAACTTGTTATGTTAATGAGGTGAATTTTGGAAAGACTTAAGGATAGGGGCTGGTGGCCAGGGGAAACAACCATGTGATGAGAGAATTGGAACTTTAAGTCCCATGCCCCCTGACCTCCAGGGAAGGGAGAGGGGCCAGAGTTGAATCAATCACCATGGCCAATAATTTAATCATCCTATGTATGCTATGTAATGAAGCCTCCATTAGAAACCCAAAACGACAAGGTTCAGAGAGCATCTGGGTTGGTGCACATGTGAAGATCTGGGCAGAGTGGCATTCTCAGTGATAGCATGGAAGCTCGTCCTCCTTCCCAAACGCCTTGCCCTAGACTTCTCGTCCATCTGACTGTTCCTGAGTTATATCCCTTGTAATAAACCAGTGACCTAGTAAGTAAAATGTTTCTCTGAGTTCTATGAGCCAATCTATAAGTTAATCAAACCCGAGGAGGGGGTCATAGGAACCTCCAATCTATAGCCAGTTGGTCAGAAGCACAGGTAACAGCCTGGACTTGTGATTGGCATCTGAAGTGGGGGGGGGGGGGGAGTCTTGTAGGACAGAGCCCTTAACCTGAAGGATCTGACACTATCTCCAGGTTGATGGTGTCAGAACTGACTTAAATGGTAGCACACTCAGCTGGTGTCCGAGAATTCCTTGTTGGTATGAGGGAGAAAACCCCGCACGTCGGAGGTGGTGCTAGAATCTTAGATGTTTTGGAAGCCAATGAAGAGAGGGCATGAGAGAGGGGGCCTATCTGCTGTGTCCAGCGCTGCCCAGAGGACAGGGCGGGGGAGGATTGAGACAAGGTTTAGCCACATCAGGTATTGTGAGCTTGACAGGGCAGCGAAAGGGGAGTGGTTGGGACAGAAATCCCAATGAGGGGGGTTAAGAGGAAATGGGAGGAAAGGCATTGGGGACAGTGAGTGTGGGTGATTTTGAGTTTTGCTGCAAAGGGAGCAGAGAAATGGGGTTAAAAGTGGGGATAACTAGTAGAGGTGTTACCCAACGCAGGTCTGGGTGCTCACTGCTCAAAAAATACATACTCGAGAGAGAAACAAATGTTGGTAGAAAGGAAATTTGCTCTTAATCAGAATACCAGCAATCTGGGGAGAAGGTGGACTCTGTGTCCTCCAAAACCATCTCTGAAGATTCTGCTCAGCCATGAAAGCTTTTAAAGGGAAAAAGGGAAGTTATCTCAGTTAATCATTGAGATGGGAGTCAGAGTCACCGCCGTCCCCCACTGCGTGCAGGCTTGCTGACTCCTCTTGATTTTTCTTTAAATGCTGTCTTGTTCACACAGTTTGTTTAGGGGATTACTGAAGGGGAAGCTAGGGAAGAGATTTGGTCATCTGTTAATTAATTATTCTTCATTTCTACTTCTTTGATCTATGGAAAGTACCAACACATTAGGCACGGTATGGTGTGATCAAAAGATTTGAAAGGTGTGCTAGGGCCGGAGATGAGTAGAGCATGGGAGCTGAGTAGCGCATGGGAGCTGCTGGTTTAAGGATAGTGTGTCAGAGACAAAGGGTCCCCCTGCAGAGACCTCTTTCCTGTGAAAAGCTGCTTACAGAGGAAAGGGATCAAGAGAATATTTTTTTAAAGGTGAGATGAATAATAGTTTCTTTGGTGATGGGATTAATCCAGAGAGGGGGAAAATTTTGATGTAAGAGAGAGAAAGGAGAATTCCTTTGGTTATTTCTTATGTGTAAGTAAGAAAACTAGCCTAGAAAGCTAATTCCAGCTCTAGCTGACCCTCTCTCAGAGTTGGGCCATATGCCTATTCCCGGTGGTGTGGAGGCTGTGTTTGGTTAGGACCATATTCTGGAACAAGTTACTGAAGAGGGTGGTTGGATTACCTTTACGTCCATGGGCCACCCCACTCCACTCCAGGAACTGGGGAGCAGGCCGGGCTCCCTTGAAGCATAGGGTGGGGGATGGGGACAGTGGAGATCTGAGTGAAAGTCAGTCAAGAAGGATAAAATGGATACAGAGGACTCAGCTGTCAGTGTCCACTAGGGTCTATCCCTGGCTACCAACATCCCCCAGACCTCTGCCTTCAAAGATGTTCACACACATGGGACGCTCTCCAAAGGGAGACAATGCTGAAATGTCATCGCCTCCTGCACCTGCTCCACGACCTCTGTGTCTGGATACTGGTCAATTATGTCGAGGTGGATCGCCTTCTGGTGGAGCCTCTGGCTGAAAGCCTTGCTCGTCAGCCCTGGTACACCCGCTGTGCAATGGTGGAGTGGGAACAGGAGAGCTGGTAAGAACAAAAACTCTACCTGTAGGAGAAGAACCTTGTGATACGCTCACAGGGTCACAGGTCTCCAGCACACACAGGAGTGGAGAGGGTGAGCCAGGGCCCTTTCCCAGGCCAGCCCATCTAGCAGCCCCTGTAGGGCCCCTGTGAGTCTCTGTGACCACTGTCGTCTGTCAAGTCCCAGATCCTGGTTCCAGGGGTGGTAGGGGTGGGGGTGGGGGTTCTGTCTGCAGTGCTGCCCACTTCCTGCTGGCTTGGATATTATGTCAGGCTGGAGTGGTCACAGCCAGGCTGGGCCTCTCACCTCTTTGCTCAGGGCTGTTCTCACAGTTAGAGCTCTTGTCTGGTTATAATCATAGAGAAGATGAGAACACAGAGAACTGGCTCTCTACCCCCAGGTTTCTGATCCAGCAGTTCTGGTGTGGGAACCCGAGGCTGTGCATTTCTAATACATTTCTAGGTGGGCTGTTGCTGCTGGGGACACACTTTGAGATGTACTGCCCTAGATCTAACTTTAAAGGCTTCTACCTTCACCTCGGTCTCTAGGTTCTGTGTGTGTGTGAGTGTGAGTGTGTGTGTGTGTGTGTGTGTGTGTGTCCCCTATGCTCCACTGCTGCATCCCAGGGACAATTGAAGGGGGTCCTAGTGCTTTCTAGTGAGCACAGCTGTCCCTGTGACTGGGCAGGCCGTGCTCACTGAGGGTGCATGGAGGGGTAGGGGCTCAAGCTGGTCATTGCCCCAGTGGCCTCCTGCTAATATGTTTCCTCCTGTCCTCTGCTGGCACTTCCTCTTGGGTCAACGAATCCAGTTTTTCCAAGGCTTCAAATTACCAACTCCTGGTTCCACCCTGCCCCTGGGACATCTACTCTCCCTTATGGATGTCAGGCAGAGGTGATGACCAATACCAGATGAATCCTAGATTCAGAGATTCAGAGATGGCTGCAGGGAAGCCCCAGGGAAGAAAGGGGTCCCAGCCACAGCCTCACAAGGAGTTAGTTGTCGATCTCTTCAGCAGAGTTTAATCCCACTCAGTCTTCCCGAGGACCAGTATGAGAGTGGATTTGTGTTTGTGCCTTATAGAGAGGCAAACTCAAGCTCCAAGTCACAAAACTTGTTCAGGGACATTCAGCTGGGCAGTGGAGAGCTGAATTTATTTATATATTTTCAGTCTGCCCTTCACCACCATACCTTACCAACTCTTAGGCTGATTAGACTAGACCACTTGGTTTGCAGAACCAGAAACCTAGTCCAGCCCGTTTCCACACAAATGTAAGGGTTCAGGGGTGTTTGGGGCAGTAGGTGTTCCCACACCTAGGAGCACATGGAACCAAGTCTAGATGTGGTCAGTGGTCAGGGGCTGGCTGGCTGCCCAGCCCTGGGTCACGTTCTCCCTCCCAGTCTGTCTCTCTCCCATAAACACACCAGCCTTCTCAGCTCCTCCAGACACACAGAGGAACATGGTTGCTCAGCCCAGATTTGATTCCTTTCTTAGGAGTGCCTCTCATAGCAACAGTGTAGAGGGGTCAAGCTGGATACACTGAGAAAATTCTGGACACACACTGCTTGGATTTCAGCCCCAGGTTTGCTATTACTAGCTGTACCACCTCAGGCATATTCCCTCACTTCTCCAACAGAATGGTGAGGAAGAGTAGCACTTACATCACAGGGTTAGGGTGATGATTAAAGAAATTGCTACAAGTAGAGCCTTTAGAACAGAAACCTGGCATGTGGAAAGTACCCGGATAATGTTAATAAATCTTCATCTTTTTGCCATTGTTTTTGCTGTCTCTGAATTCCGGTGTCATTTTCTGGGAATCAGACTCTGACTGGTCCAGCTTGTGTCAGGCTGCATGTTTGGTATAATTTGTCCAGTTGGCTGTGTAGAAGCCTGCTCTCCTGGACGCCATCTATGAGGATGAGAGTGGAGTTGGGAGACTGGTGCACCTCTGGAAAGATGGGAGTAGGTTGGGTAGGCATCCCAAAGGTGTCTCTCAGATTTAAGGTGACCAACCATCCCAGTTTGTCTGAAACTGAGAGGTTTCCTAAGAAATGAGACTTTCAGTGCTGAAATTAAGAATGTCCCAGGCATCTGTCGATGGACATTTAGGTTGTTTCCATGTCTTGGCTATTGTGAATAGTGCTGCTATGAACATAGGGGTGCATGTGTCTTTTTGAATTATAGTTTTATCTGGATATATGCCCAGGAGTGGGATTGCTAGATCATATCATATAGGTGGGGGAGGGAGGCACTGGGAGTTTGGGGTTAGTAGATGCAAACTGTTACATATAGAATGGATAAAAAACAAGGTCCTATTGTATGGCACAGGGAACTATATTCAATATCCTGAGATAAAACATAATGGAAAAGAGTATAAAAAGAATGTATGTATGTGTATAACTGGGTCACTTTGCTGTACAGCAGAAATGAACACAGCATTGTAAATCAACTCAACTATACTTCAATAAAAAATATAAATTAAAAAAAAAGGAATGTCCCAGACAAGCCCAGAAGATTGGTCATCCTATAAGTCTGAACTGATTTCAGTAACTCCCAGATGAGACCAATGTACCTGGCATAATGTATATTATGACACTTTCTTGAAATCTTTGGAAGGAGAGTGAAAAAATGGGTGAGGTAGTTTTGAAAATATTTTGTGATGTGTCCAAGGTTGCTCCAAGATTTTGCTTCATCATCCCTCTTCCCTCCCAGTCTCCCTGACCCTTGCTGGACACTGATGTTCCTTGGATTCTCCAATGCTTCCAGTTTCTTAGCTTTCACTCAGTATGGGGGCCATTACTAAGAAGGTCTTCCCCACATCCCCAAATCTCTTTTTCCACTGACCTGCCACTGCACATGAAACTCAATTATTTCCTCCTTTGGCTTAATGCATTCAGACTGAATTAAAATTCAAGTGTTTTATGGAAGGCAGAATCCATTAAGCTGTATGGCTCATTAGGGTCTTAGCCTGGATAACTTCATTGGATTAGTCAGCCCCTGAGCAATGTCCCAGCCTGGGACACAGAAGCCCATGCTTGGAGGGGAGAAGGGAACATTGCAGCATGACACTGCACTGGAGTAAAAGATGACGGGCCTGGTCACATTGAGGCAGGTGTGAGCCCCACTGCAGGGAGAGCAGGAATGTGGAGGAAAGTTACTTTCTTCCCAAGTCAGCTGTCCAGTCTGTGCTGGACTGGAAGTGCTTGCTTTTCCTCTACCTAGAAGAAAACCAGCTCAGAACTGTCAACAACTTTCAAAGAGCTAGAAAGAAAAGGATAAAGCTGAGAATGGACTGGGTCCTGGAGGTTGTTGTGAAACATTCTGGATGGGTCTCTAAGGAAAACTGACTTTTAGGATTGTATTCTTTTTTGAGCCTTGATTCTCTTTTCCAACATCCATGCCTGGTAGGTTGGAGGCATGTGGATAGTAAGAGGCGAGTTATATGATACTTTCATTCAGTCACCCACTTACTCACTTACCCCACTGAAGGAGGTAGTTTTGGAAAACTCTCACTTTAAAAATAAGTTTATAAGATTGATGAAGAAAAAAAGAGAAGACTAAAATTACTAAAATCAGAAATGAAAGTGGCATCATTACTACCAATTCCACAGAAATAAAAAGGATTATGAGCATACTATGAACAATGGCCTGCCAAAAAATTGGATAAGCTAGATGAAGTGGACAAATTTCTAGAAACCCAGAACCTACCAAGACTGAATCATGAAGAAATAGAACATCTGAATAGATCTATAATTAGTATGGAGATTGAATCAATAATTAAAAACCTCCCAGAAAAGAAAAGCCCTGGATCTAATGGCTTTACTGGTGAATTCTCCAAGACATTTAAAGAACTAATACCATTCTTTCTCAACCTTTGTCCACAAGCTGAAAAAGAGGAAACACTTCCTAGCTCATTCTGAGGCCAGCACTGCTCCGATATCAAAGCTGACAAAGTCATTAGGAGAAGAGAAAACTGCAGACTAATATCTCTCTGAAAATTGATGCGAAGATCCTCAATAAAATACCATCAGGCTGAATTCAGCAACATATTAAAAGGATTATACACTATGATCAAATGAGATTTATGCCTGGAATGCAAGGATGGTTCAACATATGAAATAGATCAATGTAATATACCACATTAACAGTATAAAGGAAAGAAAAACACGTGCTATCTCAATTAATGCAGAGAAAGCATTTAACAAAATCCAACATACATTCATGATGAAAACACTCAACAAACTAGGAATAGAAAGAAACTACCTTAACATAATAAAAGCCACATACAAAAAAACCCATAGCTAACATCGTATTCAATGGTAAAACTCTGAAAGCTTTTCCTTGAAGATCAGGAACAAGGCAAGGATGCCCACTTTTACCACTTCTATTCAACATACTACCAGAAGTTCTAGCCAGAGCAATTAAACAAGAAAAAGAAACAGAAGGCGTTCAAATTGGAAAGGAAGAAGTAAAATTGTTTCTGTTCCGAGATGATATGATCTTACTGTGGCAAACTCCCAAGATTCTACAGAAAACTATTAGAAATAATTAACAAATTCAGCAAAGTAGCAGGATACAAGATCAACATGCAAAAATCAGTTGCATTTGTATACACTAAAAGTGAACAATTCTAAAAGGAAATTAGGAAAACAATTCCATTTACAATAGCACCAAAAAGAATATAACCAATGAGGCAAAAGACTTGTACAATGAAAACTATAAAACATTGCTGAAAGAAACTAAAGAAGACATAACTAAATGAAAAAACGTTCTATGGTCACAGATTTGAAGACTTAATGTTAAGTTAAGATGATAATAATATCCAAAGCAATCTACAGACTTGATGCAATCTCTATCAAAATCCCAATAATGTCTTTGTAGAAATGGAAAAGTCCATCTTAAAATTCATATAGAATCTCAAGGGAACACAAAGAGCCAAAACAATCTTGAAAAAGTGGAACAAAGTTGGAGTTCTCACACTTCTTGATTTCAAAACTTACTACAAATTTACAATAATCGAAACTGTGGTATTGGTATGAAAGAGAGACATATAAACCAATGGAATGAAGAACCCAGAAATAAACCCTGGCATGTATGATCAAATAATTTTTGACAAGAGTGCAAAGACCATTCAATGGGGAAAGACAGTCTTTTCAACAAATGATGTAGGGAAAACTGTATGTTCAGATACAAAAAAAAAAAAAGAAAAAAAAGGAAGTTGGACCCTTAACTAACAATATAAACAAAAATTAACTTAAACATTAAAGATCTGGATGTAAGGGTTAAAACCATAAAAGCCTGAGAAGAAAACATAGGGCAAAATCTTCATTGAATTTAGCAATGATTTCTTGGATATGACACCAAAGACACAGGCAGCAACAAAACAAAAAATAGACGAATTGAGCTTCAACAAAATTAAAAACTTTTGTGCATCAAAGGACATTATGAACAGAGTAGAAAGGCAACCCACAGAATGGCAGAAAATACTTTAAATCATATATCTAGTAAGGGGTTAATATCCAGAAAATATAGGGAACTCCTACAACTGAACAACAAAAAGACAAATGATGCAATTATAAAATGGCCAAAGGACTTGGATAGAGTTTTTTCCAAGGTAGATATACAAATGGCAAATAAACACATGAAAAGACGCTCAACATCACCAATCATTAGGGAAGTGCAAATAAAAGTCACTATAAGATAGAGTCCTACATCCATTAGGATGGCTACTATAAAACAAACAAACAGAAAAACAACACAGAAGGACCAGTGTTGGAGAGGATGTGGAGAAATAGGAACACTGGTGCATTGTTGGTGGGAATGTAAAATGGTGCAGATGCCATGGAAAACTGTATGGCAGTTCCTCAAAAAATTAAAAATAGAATTACCCTATGATTCAGAAATTCCACATATACCCAAAAAAGCAGGGGTCTCAGATTTGTACACACACGTCCGTAGCAGCATTATTCACAATAGCCAAAATGTGGCAACCCAAGTGTCCACTGAGATGAATGCATAAATAAAACTTAGCACTTATATACAATGCAACATTATTCAGCCTCAAGAAGGAAGGAAATTTTGACATATGTCACAACATGGATGAACAGTATGCTAAGTGAAATAAGCTAGTCACAAAAAGACAAATGCTGTATGATTTTACTTATCTGAAGACCTAGAGTAGTGAAAATCATAGAGACAGAAAGTAGGATGATGGTTGCAAGAGACTGGGGGCAGGAGAGAAGGAGTTACTGTTGAATGGGTATAGAGTTTTAGTTTTGCAAGATGTAAAGAGTTCTTGGGATGAATGGTGGTGAGATTTAAAATGTCACCAAACTGTATACTTAAAGATGGTTAAGATGGTACATTTTAAATTTAAATTTTTAAATTTTGATCTCACTTTTACATTTATTATTTTTCTTTTTTTCAGTATCATTGACACAGAACATTATATTAGTTTCAGGTGTGCAATGTAACGATTCAATATTTGTATGTATTGTGAAGTGATCACCATAATAAGTTTAGCTAACGTCTGTCACTGTAACTATGTATTAGCTACAAATTTCTTTTTCTTGTGAAGAGAACTTTTAAGATTTACTCTCCTAGCAACTTTCAACACAGTATTATTAGCTAAAGTCACCATGTTGTGCATTACATCCCCCTGACTTACTTATTTTATAACTGGACGTTTGTACATTTTGACTCCCTTCATTTTGCCCACTCTCCACCCCTCACCTCTGGCAACCACCAATCTGTCTTCTGTTTCTGTAAGATTATTTTCTGTTTGCTTTTTGTTTTAGATTCCACATATAAGTGAGATGACATGGTATTTGTCTTTCTCCGTCTGACTTAATTCATTTAGCATAATGCCCTCAAGCTCCATCCATGTAGACGCAAATGGCAAGATTTTATTCCTTTTTTATGGCTGAATAATATTCCATTGTGTTTTTCACATTTCTCATTTTTCTGTGTCCATTCATCTGTCAGTGGACATTTAGGTTGTTTCCATATCTTGACTATTGTAAATAATGCTGCAATGAACATGGGGGTGCATGTATCTTTTTGAGCTAGTGTTTTTGTTTTCTTTGGATAAATACCCAGAAATGGAATTGCTTGATCATAATATTTTTGAGGAAACTCATTTTTTTCCCTAGGGTAAGTACATCTTTAGTTGTGGTCCATAAATATTGATATTTTTAAAAAATTATCATTCAGCTTATTTTGAGATTTTCCAGATATTTTATTGATTTCTAATTAAATTCCATTTTGGTCAGAGAACTTACTTAATATGATTTAAATCTTTTGAGACATATGGCTTGTATTGGTGAAAGTTCCATGTATACTTGAAAATGCAGTGCCTTGGTTGTAGTGTTCTCTACAAGTCAACTAGGTACACCAGTGATTCTCAACAGGCAGACATTTGGCAGGGTCTGGAGACATTTTTGGTGTCACACCTGGGATGAGGGTACTACCGGTATCTAGCGGGTTGAAGTCAAGGATGCTGCTAAACATCCTACCATGTACAGGACAGCTCCACCCTCCACGACAAAGAATTATCTGGCTCAAAGTGTCAATAGTGCTGACATTGAGAAACGCTGGGTTAAGCTGCTTAAAAGTTATTTAAATCTCTATATGCTTATTGATATTTTGTCTAATAGTTTGATCAATTATAGAGAAAAGACTGTTAAAATCTACACCTGTAATTGTGAATTTGTCTATATCTCCATTTATTCTGTCAGTTTTTGTTTCATGTAGTTGATGCTTTGTGATTAGATGTTTTGTTATTCAGATTGTTATGCTTTCTTGATGAACTGGCTTTTTTATTATTATGAAATACACTTATTATGGTAATACCATTACTTTCAATAGGAATCATGTATAAAAAACTGTATGGGGGTGGGGGGTGGGTAAAAAAAAAAACAAAAAAAAAACTGTATGGACACATAAGTATCTGATGAATGTGCTATGAGGAAATTAAAACAGGGTAGGGGATGGAGCTGTATGGAAGGAAGGGATTGTTTAAAGGAGTGGTCAGGGAAGGGAATGTCTGGGCAAATACAGTCTGGTCTGTTTCTAGCCTATCGTTCTGAGCAAATATTATGCTGTCCTAATTTGTGTGGCTTGTGGAATCTTCATGTATGATAAACAGAGACGTCTTTATTCCTCTTATTTAAACATGGTCTGGCTACATTGTTCCTTTACTTTTCCATATGAATTTTAGGATTAGTTTGTCAAATTCCGTGACCAAGTCCAATAATTTAAATGAGAGACTTTCACAATGTTTTTTGTATAGGTGAGAAATTCCACAGACTAATAGATTTTTATTTTTTTAAAGTTGTATGCAAGCAAGAGAAAAGGAAACTAGAAATGCTCATCTTCTGCCAAAATTTAAAAAACCCCAGCAGTTATCTTTTAGAAACAAAGATATCAATTTAAATATTAATACCAGGGCAAATAAACTATAAAGAAAGAAAAGGGGTCAGAATCACATTTTTAGGAGTTAAAAATTATTTTCGTAGGTCATAGTGATAATTTCTGAAGTCCAGGTATTTTCAAGATCATTTTATTAAAAATAAGAAAAATTAAGTGCATTTAATGACACTTTTATGCCTCTTTTGGGAAAGAGGCAATATTTCCTTTTTATCTTGAGATTGCTTTCACCAACATTTTATAAGATCCTATCATTCTAAGACTAAGTATTAGAACTTCCTTAGTTAGCACACAAGGAGGGAAAGAAAATCAGGCCAGGAGACCATAACTTACAAAATAGAAAAGAAACGGGAGAACAAAATAATTAACTAAATGGCATATTATTTTGTATCTACAGTTATTTGGGATTTTAGCTAGAACCACAGTGATTGATAGATTAACTTAGAGGAAAATTGCCGTCTTTATGCTATTGTCTTCCCATACTTGAATGTGTTTTGTTTCTCCATTTATTTAAGCCTTCTTTTTCTTTTAATAAAGTTTTTGAAATTTTTTACCTGTACAGGCCTTGCACATATATTGTTAGATTAATTCCCAGGTACCTGATTGTTGTGTTGCCTTTATAAACTCTGTTGTTCTTACAACTTCATCTTCTAAATGATTGTTGCTGCTCCAGTAACCTGCAAGGTGTTCTTGCTTATTCCAATATTTTTTCTGTACATCTCTTTCTGATATCTGTAAGTCATCATCTGCAAATGATGATTTTAAAAAACTTTTAAAAAATCCTTATACTTACTTATTTCTCTTTTATAATTTTGGCAGCCAGGAGTTCCAGGACAATGGTAAATAGAAGTGATAATGGCTTTGAGCACACAGCTAAGATAACAGGCTTCTTTGGGCTGTTCCAGGCTTCTAAAGGGATGAACCTGCTATAGTACCAGTAACATTTGCTGTGGTAGGTTTTTGAACTGTGCTTTACCACATTTAGAAAGTTGCTTTTTATTTCTAGTTTTGTAAGAATTTTTTTTCCTTAAATCATACATGATTTTTTATAAAATGATTTTCTGCATTTACGGATGTTATTTTGCTGTTTTTCTCCTTTATCACATATGATGCATGTGTGTATATGTCTAAATTTGAATGTTTATAGTATTTATTCCTGGATTTATATGGTTTTTTTTGCATTTTTGTATTCACGTTCCAAGGTAAGATTGGCTATACTTTTCCTTTCTTATACTGTTACCTCCCTGTCTTGTATTCAAGGTTTTACTAAATGAGTCTAGCAGAATTCACTGGTAAAACTGTCTGGACTTTATTTTGCAGACTGAATTTAAAATACAAACTCAATGCCTTTAAGAGCAAAAAACCCATACAGGTTTTTTTAAATTGAAATATATTTGACGTACAACATTGTGTAAATTTAAGGTGCAAAACATACTGATTTAATACATTTATACATGGTAATATGATTGTCATTGTAGCAAGGGTTACCATCTCTATCATGTCACATAATTATTGTTTCATTTTTGTGGTGAGAATAACTGAGATCTAGTCTCTTAGCAATAATTCAATATTTCAACAATAATTCAATGTTGTTGTCTGCATCGACTATACTGTGTATTAAAGATCCAGGACTTATTTACCTACTGGCTGGAAGTTTATACCCACAAACGTCTCTTCTATCCTCTCACCCACCAGCTCCTGGTAACCACCACTCTACATGAATCTAGATTTTTTAGATGCTACATATAAATTATATACAGTATTTGTCTTTCTCTTTCTGACTCATCTCACTTACAATATGTCCTCAAGGTCCATCCATGTTGTCACAAATGGCAGAATTTCCTCCTTTCTCATGGCTATAACATTGCTTTATATATATGTACAACATTTTCTTTATCCAGTCATCCATTGACAGAGACTTAGTTTGGTTCCTTATGTTGGCTATTGTGAATACTGCTGCAATGAACATGTGGGTGCAGACACCTTTTCAATATCCTGTTTTCATTTCCTTTGGGTATATACCCAGAAGTGAAATTGTAGGATCGCATTCAGGTTTTTAATTTTCTTCTTGAGCCAAGTTTGGTAATTTACATTTTTCTGGAGAATTGCCCATTCATATTTAAATTTCAAATTTCTTGACATGAAGTTTTTGTAATCTCTTATGATTTAAATATTATCTCTATCATATTTGTTATTAGGTTCCTTCCCCCTTCCCAACCCAATGTTGCTTATTCTGGACCAGCTCTTTTTTCCCTTTATCCTTCTTGTCAGGAATTTGTCTATTTTATCAGTCTCTTCAATGATCAAGTTTTGAAAAGAACATGAATGTGCAGGTTTTGAGGTAAAGGGATTTATATGAGTATATCCATTAAATCAAAATCATTTATTATATTCAATTATTCTCCGTCCTTGCTTTTTATCCCCACATCGGCTAGACTTTTTTTTTTTTGCCAGTCGAGGCCTGTTAATGCCTCTCATTATGATTGTGACTTTGTTCATTTTCCCTTATAATTCCGCCAGCTTTTGCTTTGTATAGTTAAAACTACATTGTTATGTTGTTCTTTCTTATGGTGAATTATTATGAAATGACCTTCCAAATCTATTCTTTTTTTAAAACATTTTATTTATTTTATTTTTTGGCTGTGCCGTGTGTTAGTTGTGGTGTGTGGTCTCTTCATTATGGTGTACGGGCTTCTCTCTAGTTGTGGCATGTGCTCTCTCTAGCTGTGGCACACAGGATCCAGAGTGTGTGGGCTCTGTAGTTTGCGGCATGTGGGCTCTCTAGCTGAGGCGCGTGGGCTCAGTAACTGTGTTGGGCGGGCTTAGTTGCCCCACGGCATGTGGGAGCTTAGTTCCCTGACCAAGGATCGAACCCACGTCCCCTGCATTGGAAGGCAGATTCTTTACCACCGGACCACCAGGGAAGTCCCCAGATCTTTTCTTAACTGAATTTGAAGGTGGGGTGCTGTAAGAAGCAGAACCTAAAAGTGGAGGGAGTCTGGTTTCTGGCACTGAGCACACAGACATCACAGGCTGGAGAGCGAATGCCCTTGCTCTGGAGCAGTGGGAACACTGGGGCAGACCGTCTGCTGACAGCCTTAGAATGCAAGCCCTGTGTTTTGAAATGGTAGGAACGATTTAGCATTTGGTGTGTGCGGCTTTTATGACTGCTTTCAGCAATGTCTAGAAAAAGGATAAACTCAAACTAGAGACAGCCAGTCTGCAAGCAGATGTGAAGATGCTGGACTGAGAGGATGCTTCTCTGCCCACAGCCTCAAATGTCAATTGGCCAAGTTGCAGCGTTGCAAGGTTGAAAAGTTCAAACAGAAGTGGTGATAAGAAGCAGCCTCGGCAGAAAGTGGACCAGGCTTTCTCACACCGGTCAGATTCAGTTTGCTCTGGCAGCGTGAGCACACGAGGCAGAGCAGATCAGAGACAGCTCCCTCTCAGCGCCGTCTGTTGGGTCGCTTCACGGCTAAGGGGATGAGAACACATCAGACAAAGCTAAGAAGACTTGGAAGCCTGGCTACTCGTCTTCCCCAACATCCTTCTACTCCTCTTTTGTAACTGAGCCCCAAGTAATTTGGGGGCATAATGTGTCCAGTTATAAACACCATTTCATAAACTCCATTTCTCAACCTTCCTTGCTCACTGTGTGACAGCTCAGGTAAGTCCTGGGTAACAGGATGTAAAAGGAAGTTTTGTGGTCCTTTCAGGAAATCTCTTTAAAAGTAAGGCCGTGCTCTCTTTCCTTTCTTTGCTCCATCCAGCCCCTGGGAAGAGATGTGTGATAGCTGAAGCTGGAGCAGCTATATGCCATTATTTTGCAATATTTTTCCCTCTCATGTTTAAAAAACAGCTTTATCAAGATATAATTTACATACCATAAAGTTCATTCATTTAAAATGTGTAATTCTATAACTTTTTGTATATTTATGGAGTAGTGCATAATCTAATTTTACAACATTTTCACCATCCTCCAAAGAAACCCCATACCCATTAGTAGTCACTAATAACTCTTTCCTTCTCCTAGTCCCTGGAAACCACTAATCTACTTCCTGTCTCTGTAGATTTGCCTATTATGGACATTTTATATAAATGGAATCATATAACATATGGTCTTTTGTGACTGCCTTCTTTCACTAAACATAATATTTCCAAAGTTCATCCACGTTGCAGCATGTATCAGTACTTCATTCCTTTTCATTGCCATATAATATTCTGTTGTGTGGATAGACCACATTTCATTTATCCATTCATCAGTCGATGGACATTTGAGTTGTTTGCATATTTTTGCTGTTACAAATAATACTGCTGTGAAATTTTCTTTTTTTTTTGTGGACGTATATTTTCTTTTCTCTTGGGTAGATACAAATAAGACACTGTTGTTATGGCTTTGTAAGTTAATTGTTTGATTTATCCACATTTAAAAAATTATTTGCTCAGTATTCTTTCTAGTGTCTCCCACCTTATATCCAAAATATATTCTGTAGATTTCTTTCTGTGAGGGCAAACTTTCTCAGCTTTTGGTCTGAAAACTTCTGAATTTCTCTCTCAGTCTTGAAAGATAGTTTTATTGGGTCCTGTGAGTTGAATTGTGTCCCCCCTCCTAAAAAGGATATATTTAAGTCCAAACCCTTTGTACATGTGAATGTGACCTTATTGGGAAATAGGATTTTTGCAGATGTAATCAAGTTAAGATGCGGTCACACTGGATTAGGATGGTTCCTATTTCAATGAGGGTATCCTTTTAAGAAGAAGGAAATTTGGCACTGAGACACAGGGAATAGGGCCAGATGATGATGGAGGTGGAGACTGGAGTGTTGCAGCTGCAAGACAAGGAACACCAACGATTGCTGGCAATCACCAGAAGCTACAAAGAAGGACATATATACACTACCAAACGTAAAATAGATAGTCAGTGGGAAGCAGCCGCATAGCACAGGGAGATCAGCTCAGTGCTTTGTGACCACCTGGAGGGGTGGGATAGGGAGGGTGGGAGGGAGGGAGACGCAAAAGATATGAGGACATATGTATATGTATAACTGATTCACTTTGTTATAAAGCAGAAACTAACACACCACTTTAAAGCAATTATACTCCAATAAAGATGTAAAAAAAAAAAAAAGAAGCAAGGAAAGATTTGTTTTTAGAGCCTTCAGAGGGAGCATGGCCCTGTCAGCACTTCAGCTTTGGACCTCCAGAACTGTGAAAGAATAACTTTCTGTTACTTTAAGCCATGCAGTTTGTGTTCATTTGTTATAGCAACTCTAGGAAACTAATACACTAATTATATGATTCTATGTTGACAGTTATTTTGTTCTTCATATAATGAGGATGTCAATCCACAGTCTTTCTGATTTTCTTTTTTCTTCTTTTTTTTTATTGAAGTATAGTTAATTTACAATTTTGTGTTAGTTTCAAGTGTACAGCAAAGTGATTCAGTTATACATATGTATATATATATTTTCAGATTCTTTTCCATTATAAGTTATTACAAGATATTGAGTATAGTTCCCTGTGCTATACCGTAGTTCATTGTTGTTTACCTATTTTATATATAGTAGTGTGTATCTGTTAATCCCAAACTCCTAATTTATCACCCCCCTTGTTATCCCCTTTGGTAACCATATGTCTGTTTTCTATGTCTGTGAGTCTGTTTCTGTTTTGTAAATAAGTTCATTTGTATCATTTTTTTAAGGTTCCACATATAAGTGATATCATATGATATTTGTCTTTCTCTGTCTACCTTACTTCACTTAATATGATAATCTCTGGGTCCATCCATCTTTGTTCTTCTTGAGAAGTTAACTATTGATCTAACTGCTGTCTGTAACCAATTTCTCTTCCCTTCTTGACTAATTTTAAGATCTCTTTGTTTCTAGCTACCTGCACTTTCGCTATGAAATGCCTGGGTTTGGATTTCTTTTTATTTATTCTGTTCGGGACATACTGGATTTCTGAATCTGAGGATGTGTGTCTGTCATCAATTCTGGAAATTTCTAAGCCATTATCTTTTTGAATATTCTTTATTAAACTCTACTACCTCATTTTGAAAACCTGATTAGATGTAAAGTAGCCCTTTTTACTCTAATCTCTATCTTAATCACTCTTTCATATTTTCCCATCTCTTTGTTTCTCAGGCTGTGCTTCAAACCTGTCTTCCAATTTACCAATTGCTTATGGAAATTCAATTAACAATCAAGTTAAGAAGAAAAAAAGGGTATTTTATTCAAACTAAACTGAAGATTATAACCTGGGAGACAAAGTCTCAGAAGCTCTGAGAACTGTTCCACCTGTTGGAAGTCAAAGGCACAGTGGTATACCTTTATGAGACAAAGGGTGGTACATCAAATAGACATACTGAGATTTTGCAAAGTTACATTGTTAGCATCAGAAGAAAGAAAAAAAAAGATCTTTCTGGTAGGGCAGGCACTCCCATCCTTGAGGTGCTCTGGTTAACCTGTAATGCAGACACACACTGCACATTAGGGAGGGAGGGAGGGAGGGAGGAGGCCCAAAGGGACAGAAAGAGAATTTTATGTTTAAATTTTCTTGTCCTGCCTTAAAAATATAAATTTTATTTCATCACAATTCTCTCTTTATTTGTGTATAATATGCTATATAACCTACCCACTGAGTGTTTTGTTTTTAATGGCACAACGAAGAAGTTTAAATGTTTGGATTTTTTAAAACCATTTTTTAATTGATGTATAATTAATTTACAATGCTGTGCTAGTTTTAGGCGTACAGCAAAGTGATTTGTTTTATATACTAATACACATTCCTTTTCAGGTTCTTTTTTCTTAAAGATTTATTATTTATTTAGTTTATTTAATTTATTTTTGGCTGCATTGGGTCTTAGTTGCGGAAAGTGGAATCTTCATTGAGGCATGTGGGATCTTTCATTGCGGCACATGGGCTCTTTGTTGCAGCGCATACGCTTCTCTCTAGTTGTGGCAGGCGGGTTATGCGGTTTTCTCTTCTCTAGTTGTGGCATGCAGACTCCAGGGCGCATGGGCTCTGTAGTTTGCGGCACATGGGCTTTAGTTGAGGCCCGCGAGCTCAGTAGTTGTGGTGCGTGGGCTTAGTTGCCCCGTGGTGTGTGGGATCTTAGTTCCCTGGCTAGGGATCGAACCCGCGTCCCCTGCATTGTAAGGTGGATTCTTTACCGCTGGACCACCAGGGAAGTCCCCCTTTTCAGATTCTTTTCCATTATAGATTATTGCAAGATATTGAATATAGTTCCCTGTGCTAAATGTTTACATTTTTATTGTTAATTATAGTAAACATACAGAAATATATGTAAAAAACAAGCACATTAGCTTAACAAATTGTGGCAAACACTTGTGTAATTGCACCAAGTGAGGAAATAGACTGCCAGCACTTTAGCAGCCTCTGCATGACCCTCCCAATCATACTCTTTTCCTCCCCTTAGCAGTAACCAAAATCTCGACTTCTATGGTACTTTTTTTATAGTGTTTTTTGTTTGTTATGTATCCCGAAACATATAATTTAATATTGCTATTTTTTTACACTTTACATAATGGAATTACACTGTGGTATTCTGCTGCATCTGATTTCTTTTTTCTTAATATAATGTTTCGAAGATTAATGCATGTTGTATATCTGTCTGTGTTTCATTCATTTTCATTGCTGTATAGTATTCCTTTGCATGAATATACTTGTTTGTTTATCATTTCTACCATGGATGGACGTTTGAGTTGTTGCCACTTTAGCTATCTTGACATTTTTCAAAATGTACATGAGAAAGTGTTTCTGTAGGGTATATATCTAGGGGTAAACATGTCAGATTTACTGGATATTGGAAACACTTTTCCAGTGTGGCTGTACCATTTTACACTCCCACTGCAATGTGTACAAGACCTTGTTGCTCCTAACCAATGCTTGGTATTGTCAGAATTAAAAATTTTTGCCAATCAGGTAGGTGTGTAGTATGATTCATTGTGATCTTAATTTTCATTTCCCTGATTACCAGTGAGTGTGAGTCCATATTCATATATTTATTGACCAGTTGGATATTATTTTTCACGTGGTACCTGTTCAGGTGTTCTGCCCATTTTTCTGCTTGGTTCTTTGCCTTTTTCTTATTGACTCGGGGCAACTCTTTACATATCCTGGTAACAGGATTTTTGTCATTTATCATCTTCTTCCACTCAATGGCTTGCTTTTCACACTCTTAATAGTGTCTTTTTGTAAGCAAAATTTCTTAATTTTAACGTGGCTAAATTCACGGGTCCTTTTCTCCTATGTCTAGTGCCTACTGTGTCCTATTTAAGAGATCTTTCTCTACCTTGAAGTTATGGAAGACATTCTTAGATCATCTTAAATATTTGCTGTTTTGCTTTTCACTTTAAGGTTTATGATCGGCCAATATTGATTTTTGGGAATGGGGTGAGTTAAAGATCCAAATTTATTTTTTTTATATGATATCCCATTGTCCTAGTACCATTTGAAACAAAGCTGGCCTTTTGCCAGCACTTGGCAGTATCACGTTTATCATAAATCACGGTTGTTGTTTTTTTTTTTGTGGTACGTGGGCCTCTCACTGTTGTGGCCTCTCCCATTGCAGAGCACAGGCTCAGCGGCCATGGCTCACTGGCCCAGGCGCTCCGCGGCATATGAGATCTTCCCGGACCGGGGCATGAACCCACATCCCCTGCAACGGGAGGCGGAGTCTCAACAACTGCGCCACCAGGGAAGCACCATAAATCACATGTCTTTATATTTATGACTTTGTTTCTGGAATTTCTTTCTAAATCTTTCCATTGGCTTATTTGTCTATCCTTGTGCCTATACCATGCTTTCTTAACTGCTGTCTGTGATGGTTACTTTTATGTGTCAACTCATCTGTGCCACGGTGCCCAGATATTTGCCCACATTATTCTGGATGTTTCTATGAAGGTGTTTTTTGGATGAGATTAACTTTTAAATTGGTGGACAGATTTGGGTAAAGCAGATTGCCCTCCCCCATTGGGTGGTTCTCATCCAATCAGTTGAAGACCTTAATAGAACAAAGACTGGTCTTCTCCGAGCAAGAAGGAATTCAGCCGGCAGGCTGTCTCTGGATTCAGACTGCACTTGTCCCCTGGGTTTCCAGTCTGCTGGTCTATTCTGCAGATTTTAGATTTGCCAAGCCTCCTTAATCACATGAGCCAATTCCTTAAAGTAAATCTCTCTCTACATATACACATCCTGTTGGCTCTGTCCGGAGAACCCTGACTACTGTACTATCTTTTTATAATATTTTGATAACCGGCAGAGCAAATCAATTCACTGAAAAAAAAAAAGAATGTGCTGGTTAATCTGGGTCCTTTGCATTTCCATATATTTAGGTCTTCTTCATCTTTTCCCAGTGATGTTTTGTGTTTTTTATTGGTAGAGGTCTCACACATCTTTCCTCCCTAAGAACATCCCTAGCCACTCTGATGGTCTGTTGTAGTCTCAGCACTAGACTGTGAGCTCCCTGAGGGTGTAAGTGCTGACTTTTCCCCTCCCATCTTTTGCACCAAGCCTGTGGACTTTGCCCTGAGTAGCTGTGTAACAAATATTTCTTGCATAATTAATGAATTTTATTATTCATACAGACATTGACATTATTTTAGTGGTGTGTCAAAAGATTAATAATGCAGTAGTGAGTCATTAAACATTTATTGAACACCCATCACAGGCAAGGATACATTCAGAGCACATCCCTTTTATTTTGTTATGTAACTGCTACCAGCACTAGTGCCAGCTGAGAGAGCACCTCTGGGGTCTCCCCAGCACCAGGCATCTCTCTGCTGTTTCCAGCATCAGGAGGATGGGCCCTTCAGGTGTGCTTCTCCTGGATCTCAGTGTCTCTTCCCAGAGGCGAATGACTAAAGGTAGAAGGCAAGCTGGCCCCGCGGCTCCCCTACCAAAGCTGTAGCTCAGAATTCCTGTGGTTTCCGCAACACCTGGGTCTCAGCCTCTCCTTCAGTCCAGGCCTGCCTACTACACACCACCATTTCCCTCTGGCCCCCCTCTTGTTCTCTTTGTGCAAAACTCAATTTGCATCTTGATGGAGGTGAATAATTAGAACCCTCCAGCAGGAATAATTCTAGGCAAATTAATTTTCATGCCAATCAGGGAACATTAATTGGCTTCATGATGTTTCATATTTTCTAGGCGGGGTCCCCCACCTCTTCCCTGCCTCAGGTTCTTCTTCCCTAGCACTTTGGAGAAGATTACTTGTTAGTTTTATTGTTTGTGTGTTTGTTTTTAACACTTCCACAGGCAACAATGCTACCCCTCTTTGCAGCTAAATGAGCCATTTAACAAGTACAGTAAAATCTTCCTTGGAGTCACTCCTGGCTGAGTCTAATGCACTTGGTCCTCTATAATCCAATGTCTACTTTAATCTTTTTATTTGCTTCTGTGGATACAAAAACATACAGAGAAGTACATAAAAGATATAAATATGCAGCCTAATGAATTATTGTAAAGTGAATGCTCATGACTATCTTCTGCCATTGTGTGGCTTATCCTCTCTCTCTCTTTATTACATCTTTTGATGGAAGAAGTTCTTACTTTTAATACAGTCATATATATCAACCTTTCCCTTTCCCTTTATCCCATTGTTCCAAAATAAAGTGCTTATACTGTACTTTTATAAGAAAACTGAACTTCTTTCCCATTTTTTTCCAAAATGGAAATAGCTTTCTTATATTTTTTCTGGTAACAGAAATAATAGATGATCTTAGTATTTGCCTTGCACACACATATGCACACACTCACAAGAATTATTTAAAATTAGATTGCAAATATCATATTTCACTTTTTTATTACTTATTTTTAAAAATTAATTTTTTCTTCATGTTTTTTTGAGATATAATTGACATACAGCGCTGTATACGTTTAAGGTGTATAGCCTAATGATGTGACTTACATACATTAAGAAATGATTATCACAAGAAGTTTAGTGAACATCCATCATCTCATGTGGGTACAAAATTAAAGAAATAGAAAAAAAGTTTTTTTTCTTGTGATGAGAACTCTTAGAGTTTACTTACTCTCTTAACAGCTTTAATATATAGCACACAGCTGTGTTAATTATGCTTGTACATCACATCCCGAGTACTTATTTATCTTATAACTGGAAGTTCATAACTTTTGACTGCCTTCAACCAATTCCCCCTCCCCCCACCAAGCCTTCCTCTGGTAATTGCAAATCTGATCTTTTTTTCTATGAGTTTGTATGTTTGTTTTTGAAGTATAGTTGACCTATAACACTATGTTAGTCCCTGTTACACAGTATAGTGATTTTTTTCTATACATTACAAAATTATCACCATGGTAAGTCTAGTTATAATATGTAATCCCACCCTAAAGATATTACTTAGTTATTGACTATATTCCCCACCCTGTACACTTCATACCCATGACTCATTCATTTTGCACCTGGAAGTTGTACCTCTTAATCTCCCTCACCTATTTCTTTCCTCCCTCCACTTTCTCATCCTTGGCAAATGACCTATTTGTTCTTTGTACTTATAGCTGTGTTGCTGTTTTGTTCATTTGGTTTGCTTGCTTTTTAGATTCTACATATAAGTGACATCACACAGTATTTTTCTTTCTCTGTCTGACTTATTTCATTTACCATAATACCCTTTAGGTCCATCCATGTTGTTGCAAATGGCAGGATTTCATTCTTTTTTATGGC
This sequence comes from Phocoena phocoena, assembly GCF_963924675.1. NCBI lineage: Eukaryota > Metazoa > Chordata > Mammalia > Artiodactyla > Phocoenidae > Phocoena > Phocoena phocoena. Next base: position 6,352,760 of record NC_089225.1, read on the forward strand.
TGAGTAATATTCTACTCCATATATGTATATGGAATATAATATATATTCCATCATCTTTTTTCATTCATCTGTTGATGGGCACTTGGGTTGTTTCCCAAAATCGTTGTTATTGTAAATAATGCTGCAATGAACAACAGGGTACATATATCTTTTCTAATTAATGTTTTTGTTTTCTGTGCATAAATAACCAGAAGTGGAATTGCAGGATCATATGGTAGTTCTATTCTTAATTTTTTGAGAAAACTCCATAATGTTTTCCATACTGACTGCACCAATTTACACTCCCTCCAACAGTACACACAGGTTCTCTTTTCTCCACATCCTTGCTAACACTTGTCTTTTTGGTGATAGCCATCCTGACAGGTGTGAGGTGATATCTTGTTGTGGTTTTGATTTACATTTTCCTGATGATTAGTGATGTTGAGCACATTTTCATGGGCCTGTTGGCCAGCTACATGTCTTCTTTAGAAAAATGTCTATTCAGATCCTTTGCTCCTTTTTAATTGGATTGTTTGTTTGTTTTTATCATGAGTTGTCTATTTTGGATATTAACCCCTTGTTAGATATATTGTTTGCAAATATCTTCTCCCATTCAGTAGGCAGCCTTTTCATTTTTAGAGGTTTATTTGTTGCGAAAAAAGCTTTTCAGTTTGATCTAGTCCTATTTGTTCATTTTTGCTTTTGTTTTCCTTGCCTGGGATGACTTCTCCAAAAAATATGACTAAGACTGATGTTGAAGAAAGTACTGCCTGTTTTATTTTTTTCAATAGAACTTTTGGTTTCAGGTCTTACATTTAAGTTTTTAATCCATTTTGAAATTATTTTTGTGCATGGTGTGAGAGAATAGTCCAGTTTGATTCATTTGCAAGTAGCTGTCAAGTTTTCCCAACACCATTTATTGAAGAGGTGTTCTTTTTTCCCATTGTATATTCTTGCCTCCTTTGTGATAGATTATTTGCCTATGTAAGTGTGGGTTTATTTCTGGACTCTCTGTTCTGTTCCATTGAGCTACATGTCTATTTTTGTGCTGGTACCATACTGTTTTAAGGACAGTAGCTTTATAGTATAGTTTAAAACCAGGGAGTGTGATAACTCCAGCTTTGTTCTTTTTTCCCTCAAGGCTGTTTTGGCTATTTGGGGCCTTTTATATTTGCATACAAATAATTTTAGAATTATTTCTTCTAGTCCTGTGAAGAATGCCATTGGTATTTTGATAGGGATTACATTGAATCTGTAGATTGCCTTGGGTCACGTGGTCATTTTAACAATATTAATTCTTTCAATCCATGAACATGACATATCTTTCCATCTGTTTGTGTCATCTTCAGTTTCTTTCATCAGTGTCTCACAGATTTCTGAGTACAGGTATTTTACATCTTAAAGATTTTTTTGATGTGGACCATTTTAAAAGTCTTTATTGAATCTGTTAAAATATTGCTTCTGTTTTATGTTTTGGTTTTTTGGATGCGAGGCAAGTGGGATCTTAGCTCCCTGACCAGGGATTGGACCTCATCCCTTGCATTGGAAGACAAACTCTTAGCCACTGAACTGCCAGGGAAGTCCCTTACCTCCTTGATTATATTTATTCCTGGGTATTTTATTCCTTGTGATGCAGTTGTAAATGTTTTCTTACTTTCCCTTTCTAATAGTTCATTTTTAGTGTATAAAAATGCAACAGATTTCTGTGTATTAATTTTGTATTCTGCATCTTTACCAAATACACTGATGAGCTCTAGTTGTTTATTGGTGGCATTCTGAGGATTTTCTAATGTATAGTCTCATGTCCTCTGCAAGGAATTACAATTTTATTTCTTCCTTTCCAAACTGAATTCCTTTTATTTCTTTTTCTTGTCTGATTGCTTTGGCTAGGACTTTCAATACTATGTTGAATAAAAGTGGTGAGACTGAGCATCCTTGTATTGTTCTTGATCTTAGAGGAGATGCTTTCAAATTTTCACTGTTGAGTATGATGTTAGCTGTGGGCTTAGCATATATGGCCTTTATATGTTGAGGTATATTCCCTCTATACCCACTTCGTTGAGAGTTTTTATCATAAATGGATAAATTGAATTTTGTCAGAAACTTTTTTTTGCATCTATTTAGATGATTATATAATTTTTATTCTTAAGTTTGTTAATGTAGTGTATCACTTTGATTGATTTGTGGGTATTGAACTATCCTTGCATCCCTGGGATAAATTCCACTTGATAATGGTGTATGATCCTTTTAATGTATTGTTGAATTCAGTTTGCTAATATTTCATTGAGGATTTTTGCAGCTATGTCTATCAATGTTATTCACCTATAATTTTCTTTTTCTTTGTTTTGGTGATATCTTTGTCTAGTTTTGGTATCAGGGTGATGTTGGCCTGGTAGAATGAGTTTGGAAGCATTCTTTCCTCTGTAATTTTTTGGAATAGTTTGAGAAGGATGGGTATTGATTCTTCTCTAAATATTTGATAAAATTCACCTGTGAAGCCGTCTGGTCTCAGACTTTAGTTTTTTGGGAGTTTTAAAATTACTGTTTCAATTTCATCACTGGTAATTGATCTGTTCATATTTTCTATTTCTTCCTGGTTAAGCTGTGGGAAATTGTACCATTCTAGGGACTGGTCTATTCTAGGTTTCTCCTTTTATTGACATATAATTGTTCATAATAATCTTTTATGATCCATTGTATTTCTGTGGCATTGGTTTTAATTTCTCCCTTTTTCTTTCTGATTTTATTGATTTGGGCCCTCTCTCTTTTTTTCTTGATGAGTCTGGCTAAAAGTTTATCAATTTTGTTTATTTTTTCATAGAACCAACTCTTAGTTTCATTAATCTTTTCTATTGTTTTTTAGTCTCTATTTCATTTACTTATGCTCTGATTTTCATGAATTGTTTTCCTTCTCTGACTTTGAGTTTTGTTTGCTCTTCTTTTTCTAGCTCCTTTAGGTAAGGTTAGGTTGTTGATCTGAGATTTTTCTTGTTTCCTGAGGTAGGCTTGCATCACTATAGAATTCTCTCTTAGAACTGCTTTTGCTGTGTCCCATAAATTTTTTATTGTTATGTTTTCGTTTTCATTTGTCTCCAGATATTTTTTGATTTCTTCTTTGATTTCTTCAGTGATCCATTGGTTGTTTAGAAGCATGTTTTTTAGCCTCCACTTGTTTGTGGTTTTTGCAGTTTTTTTCTTAGTTGATTTCTAGTTTCATATCGTTGTAATAAGAAAACATGCTTCATACAATTTAAATATTTTAAAATTTACTGAGACTTGTTTGGGCTGCCATTTCCAGACTTGTTTTGTGGACTAGCGTGTGATTTATCCTGGATAATGTTCCATGTGCACTTGAAAAGAATGTGTATTCTGCTGCTTTTGGATGAAATATTCTGTACATATCTATTAAGTCTATTTAGTATAATGTGTAGTTTAAGGCCAGTGTTTCCTTATTGATTTTCTTTCTGGATGATATGTCCATTGATATAAGTAGGGTTTTAAAGTCCCCTTCTATTATTGTGTTACTCTCAATTTCTTCCTTTATGTCTGTTAATATTTGCTTTATGTATTCAAATGCTTTTATGTTGGGTGTATATATATTTACAATTGTTATATCTTCTTCTTGGATTAGTTCCTGTATCATCATGTATTGTCCTTCTTTGTCTGTTACATCTTTGTTTTAAAGTCTATCTTGTCTGATATAAATATTGTTACTCTGGCTTTCTTTTGATTTCCATTTGCATGGAATACCTTTTTCCATTCCCTCACATTCAGTGTGTGTGTGTGTGTGTGTGTGTGTGTGTGTGTGTGTGTCTTTAGATCTGAAGTGAGTTTCCTGTAGGCAGCATCTATTCAGGTTTTGTTTTCGTATCCATCCAGCCACTCTGTGTCTTTTGATCGGAGCACTCATTTCATTTACATTTAAAGTAGTTATTGACAAGTATGTTTGTATCACCATTTTGTTACTTGTCTTTGGGTGTTTTTGTAGTTTTTCTTGCTCCTTTCTTCTTTTGTTCTCTTCCCTTGTGATTTCATGACTATCTTTAGTGTTATATTTGGATCCCTTTCTCTTTTTTTTTGGCATGTATCTATTATAGATTTTTGGTTTGTGGCTACCATGAGGTTTATATACAGCAATCTATAAGTATTTATTTTAGGTTGCTGATCTCTTAATTTCAAATGTATTTTAACAACCTGGTATTTTTACTCCTCTCCCCACATTTACTGTTTTTGATGTCATATTTTGAATCTCTCTGTTTTATGTATCCCTTAACTTCTTATTGTGGATATAGATGATTTTAGTACTTTTGTCTTTTAACCTTTCTACTAGCATTATATGGAGTTAATTTACTAGATTTACTGTATATTTGCCTTTCAATGAGATTTTTCCTTTCATAATTTTCATGTTTCTAGTTGTGGCCTTTTCTTTTTTGCTTAGAGAAGTTCCTTTAACATTTCTTGTAAAGATGGTTTGGTGGTGCTGAACTCTTTTTAGATTTTGTTTGTCTGTAAAACTTTTGATTTCTCAAAAGCCTTGCTGGGTAGAGTACTCTTGGTTATAGATTTTCCTCTTTCATCATTTTAAATATATCATGTCACTCCCTTCTGGCCTATAGAGTTTTTTTGCTGAAAAGTCAGCTGATAGACTTATGGGAGTTCCCTTGTATATACATTGTTGCTTTCCCCTTGCTGCTTTTAATATTCTCTATTTATCTTTAATTTTTGCCATTTTAATGACAATGTGTCTTGGTGTGGTCTTCTTTGGGTTGATCCTGTTTGGGGCTCTCTGTGCTTTCTGGGCCTGGATTTCTATTTCCTTTCCCAGGTTAGGGAACTTTTCAGCTATTATATATTCAAAGATATTTTCTTTTCCTTTCTCTCTCTCTTCTCCTTCTGGGACTCCTATAATGTGAATGTTTGTACACTTGATGTTGTCCCAGAGGTCTCTTAAACTGTCCTCATTTCTCTTTATTCTTGTTACTCTTTTCTGTTCAGGTGCAGTGATTTCTACTACTCTGTCTTCCAGCTTGCTGATTTGTTCCTCTGTATCATTTAGTCTATTATTAACTCTTTCTAGTGTGTTTTTCATTTCAGTTACTGTATTATTCATCTCTATTTGGTTCTTCTTTATATTTCCTACCTCTTTGTTAAAAATTGCTAACATCTCAATCTGTTCATACATTCTTTTCCAAAGTTCTTTGATCATCTTTATGATCATTACCTTGAACTCTTTCTCAGATAGATTGTTAATCTCCACTTCAGTTAGTTCTTTTTCTGGGATTTTATCTTGTTCTTCTGTTTAGAACATGTTTCTCTGTCACCTCATTTTGTCTAATTCGATGTTTTTATTCCATGTATCTAGGAGGGTGGTTACATTTCCTGACCTTAGAGAAGTGGCCTTTTGTAAGAGACATCCTGTGCACCCCAGCAGCACACTCCCCTCTGGTCACTAGAGCTATATGCTCTAGGGATGCTCCCTATGTGGGCTGCAAGGATCCTTCTGTTGTGATGGGCTGACTACTGAGGGTGGTCTGGTAGGTGTAGATGGCTCCTGGTCCAGTTGCTTACCATGCCCTGCCTTGTGTGGAGGCTGCTGGCCACTGGTTAATGGGTCTGAGTCACGAGGTGGCTGTCTGTGGAACCGTGGATGTTCCAGGGCTAGTGCTGGCTCACTGGTGGTCACAGTTGTGTTCTTGGGTGGGTGGTTGTGGAGCTGGGTCCCCAGTTATACTGTCAGCCTGCTGGTGGGTAGGGCTGGCTCCTGACATGGCTGGCTGTGGGTTCTGGCGTGTCCCAAAGCTGGTGCTGGTCCATTGGTGAATGGGGCTGGATCCCTGGGTGGCTGGCTGAAGAGTCTAAGATATCTCAGAGACCATGTTGGCTTGCTGGTGGGTGGTGTTGGGGTCCAGGTCATCCCAGGGCTAGTGCTTGCCCATCAGTGGGTAAAGCCATATCCTGGGGCTAGTGCCTGCCCACTGGCAGGCAGAGCCAGGTCCTAGGGTCACCGACTGCAGGGCTGAAGTGTCCCAGAGCTGAGGTTGGACCACTGGTCATTTGGGTCAAGGTCCAGGGAGTCCTGGAGCTAATGCTGGCTCACTGGTGGGTGAAGCCAGGCTGTGGAATCTCTGGCTACAGGACCCTGGGGGTCCTGGAGCTGGTACTGTCCCACTGGTGAGCAGGATTGGTTCCTGACACAGCTGGCTATCCTGAAGCTTGTGTCAGCCTGCTGGTGGGTCAGACAAGATCCTGGGGCACCTGGCTGAGAGGCACAAGGTGTCTCACAGCTGGAACTGGCCTCCTGGTGGGCGGAGCTGAGGCCCAGTGGGTCTCTGGACTGGTGCCTGCCCACTGGTGGGTGAGGCTGGTCCTTAGGCTACAGCCAGCTCACTGGTGGATGAAGCCAGGGCCCAGGAAGTCTTGCAGCTCATGACTGTCCACTGGAGGGCAGATCTGGGTCCCAGGGTCTCTGGCTGCAGGGCCCTGGGGGTCTCAGGGCTAATTCCTGTGCACTGGTGTGTGAGGCTGGGTCCTGCACTCTCTGGTGGATAGGCCTGTGTCACAGGGTGGCTTTGGGCTCAGACGGTTTTTAGGCAGCCTCCTGTTGGTGCGTGGAGCTGTGTCCCCTCCTAGTAGTTGCTTGGCCTGAGACGTCCCAGCACTGGCACCAACAGGCTGTGGGTGGGGCCAGTTCTTGGTGCTAATGGGCTGGAGGGAGGATTCCACAATGGCACCTGACAGCACCAATGTCCACGTGGTAGAACAAGTTCCCAAAATGTCTGCTGCCAGTGTCTATGTCCCCAGGGTGAGCTGTAGTTGCCTCCTGCCTCTTCAGGAGACTCTCCAAGATCAGCAGGTAGGTCTGACCCAGGCTCCTTTCAAATTACTGCTTTTGCCTTGGGTCCTGGAGTGTGTGAGATTTTGTGTGCACCCTTTAAGAGTGGAGTCTCTATTTCCCACAGCCCTCTAGGTCTTTCAAAAGTAAGTCCCACTGGCCTTCAAAACCAAACGTTCTGGGTGCTCATCTTCCCAGCACAGCAACCCTGGGCTGGGGAGCTCAATGTGAGGCTAAGACCCCTTGCTCCTTGGGGAGAACCTCTGCAATTGTAGTTATTCTTCCATTTGTGGGTCTTCCCCTGAGAGTATGGGTCTTGACTGTACTGTGACTCTGCCCCTCCTACCCTTCTCATTATGATTCCTTCTTTATACCTTTAGCTGTAGAAGATCTTTTCTGCCAGATTCCTGTCTTTCCCATCAATAGTTGTAATCATGGTGTGCCCATGAGAGGAGGTGAGATCAGGGTCTTCCTATACTCTTGCAACAAAGACTTCTCATTGTTGTTTTAATTTGCATTTCCCTAAGACTAGTGATGTTGGGCATCTTTTCGTGTAAAATAATATTATCTCAAATTTCATTTCTAAGTGTCCATTGCTAGTGTACAGCAATACAATTAATTTTTTTATATTGACATCAAATCTTGCATTCCTGAAAAATTCAATTGTTAGATTCTTTTGGTATTGTCAACACATATATTATGCCATTTGTGTATAAAGAGAGTTCTGTTTTTTTACTTTCTAGTCTTTATGCCTTTTACTTTTTTTTCTTTGCCTGGCTAGGGCTGCCAGCACAAGGTTGGATAGAAGGGGTGAAAGTGGCCACCCTTATGTTTTTCCTAACTCTGGGGGTGAAGAATGTTCATTCTGTCACCATTAAGAGTGATGTTAGTTGCATTCTTTATCAGATTTAGGAAGTTCCCTTTCATTTTCAGTTTGCTGAGAGTTCTATTATACTAAACAGGTCCTGAAATTTCTCTCATGCCTCTTTTTCGATATCTCTTGAAGTAATCACATGTTTTTTCCTCTTTATTCTGTTAATGTGGTGAATTACATCATTTGATTTTTTAATGTTAAACTAGTCTTGTATTTCATGATATATTATCTTTTTTATATATCACTAGATTTATTTTGCTCATTTTAAAAATTATTTTTGCACTCTGTTTAGGAATGAGTTTGTCCAGTAATTTTCTTTTCTCTCATTCTCCTTGTCAGATATTAGAACTAGGTGTTGCTTGTATAGTAAATGACCAGGGCAATGTTTCTTCTTATACCTATGGAAGAGCGTATGCGATAAAGACTTTATTTCTTTAAGTGTTTGTTACAGTTTTCTTGGGTAGCCGCCTTGGCCTGAAGTTTTGTTTGTGGATATATTTTTGTTTAGCTTACAGTTTTAGTTTTTTAATCATTACAGAATTATTCAGATTTTCTACTTCTTCTTGTGCCTGTTGTGCTATTATAGATTTTTTTGGTTTTTTTTTTATAACTAATTTCTAAAAGAGAATTACTTCCACGTCATCCCCTCAGGGCTCCTCCCACTCTGCATCAGGTTCCTATTTCCTAAAGGCTAGGAAATGTAAAGATATTATCTTAAAGCTGTCACTCCATCCTGGATATCATCACTCACGGCATCTAGTGTAAGGATAGATTTAAAATAGATACTCAATAAAATAGATACTCAATATTTCGTTATTGATTTTTCTGTTTTCCTTTTTGTTCCCAACTCTTGCTGGAATCTCTTTTTGTGCTATTGGTTGGCCTTTACAGGGAAGCTCTGTAAATAATTTGGAGTTTTGTTTTCTTTTGACTCAGAAAGGATGCTACACATGTTAACTTGGCATTTGTAAGGGATCTTAATGTCAAAGGTCTCCAAACATGTTAAGAACTTCTTGGCTATTGAGCAAGCAATTCCTCTCTCCCTTGTGGGCCTGTGGCTCAGGGAGCAGAGCCTCAGTGTGTTTGCTTTCCTATGGAGAAGGAGCCAAAGAACACAAGAAGCCACTCTTGGCTGCTTCACAGATGCCAGCTTGCTAGACCAGCAGTGGGACCCTCTCCAGCCTTCTTTGCCAATATTTGATGACACAGAGACGCACTAAACAAGTTTGATTTGAAAAGGAGCCACGTAGTCGTGGAGAAAGGATGTGCTTGGAGGGGAACCCATTCAGTGCAGTAGCTTGGTGGGCTCTAAAACGAATGAAGAAAGCCCTTCCTCCTTATGGACCATCAAAACTGTAAGGGACCTTGGACATAACTTGGTCCAACCCTCTTATTAAACAGGTGGACAGACTACTGCCCAGAGAGGTGGCACAATTTATCCAGTTCATGCAGTGGGTGAAGGTGGGGCTAAGACTAGCAGCTCAGTCTTCTGACAACCACAGCTGATTGCTTTCTGCGGCTGAAGGGTGTCTCCCTTACTTCACTTTAGGTCTTTAGTTTCATGTTCACTAATCTACCCAAACGACTAAACTTAGGGAGTGGTGCTCCTGCTTCTCCTCACAGTGGACCCACTTCCTTTGTCCCCTTACATCCTTACCCAGGGGAAGAGACTGACAATTAATTGAGCCATGGATTATTTGTGATGTAATTTCCAGGCCTTAATATCAAGAACCATGTGCAATTTTTCTCTCTTTTGCTCTGTGTGGTCCCTTCACTGGGTAAAAGCTAGAAGTAGACATTCTCTACCAAGTGGCTGGTTGGGTAGGTGATTCAGGGGTCTTCTTGGGGCCAAATTACCTACTTAACAATCTTCAGGCATGATTGGGAATATGGATCAATAGTTACTCTTGGAAAGAGGAGGTCTTAGAATCTAAGTGTTATTTAACAAATATTTATAGAGTCTTTACACAGGGAATGCTACAGTGAATATACTAGATAGGGTTCCTGCCCTCAGGAAGCTAACATTTCAGTGGGGAAAAGTGAGTAAATAAGAAAAGAAAAAAATAAGCAAGGTGTCAGAAGTGGTGATAAGACCCCTGAAAGAAATACAGAAAGTGACACAGTAGAGAGGAATTTGGTGGTTGGCTGGGGGTCTAGCTTATACCTGATGGCTAGGGAGGGCCTGTCTGAGGAGCTTCCACTTAATCTGGACCTGAAAGATGGGGAAGAGCCAGCCCTGAGCATAATTTAGAGGAGAGCGGAGAGAACATGGCAAGGGACTTGGATGTCATAGGAATCTCACAGACTCCAGTCAATGTGGGCAGAGAATCACATGCAAGGGGAAGCGAGGTACCAGATGAGGTTTGAGTGAGGGCGAGTACCAGATCTGACAGGGCTTTCTGGGGAATTAGAGTTTATCCTAAGAGAATAGGAATATTTTAAGTTGGGGGCGGGTGACAAGATCCAATTTATATTGATATTTTTTAAAAGATCGCTGTGGCCAGTGGAGCCACCACTGTGTGGCAGAGGCTGCCAGCTCTTCCCGAATATCCATCTTTACTATCTTTACGTAGTAATGGAATTTCTCACTGGTCACGTGGTCACCCAGGTAAGGACGACACTCCAACCTCCCTGGTAGTGGGTGTGGCCTGTGACCAGGTCCGGCCCAGTGGAATGTGAGGGAAATGACACAGGCAGGGCAGGTCTGGGTGAGGATTGACTCCCATGCCCCCCACCCCCCATCATGAGCAGGGTATCCTCCTGCCCCTGTGTGGAGCGCACCTTTGTAGGATCAACTCCGCTCACCCGACCCAGGTAGGAACCAGACACCTGTAGTACACGCGGGCCAGGTCAGCAGGCTGATATTCAGTGGGACACGGAACTGTAGGTCCTTACCCGTTGCAGGCCACCTCAGTGATCCCCGCCCCCTCCCCATCTTGGCTTAGGGCTGGGAAAGGCTTGGGAGGCAGTAACCTGTCTCCACAGACACTGTATCCTCAGCAACGTGGCTCTCCCTTGTCCTCGTCCCCAGTTCTTTGCTTACGTAGAAGTGGGGGGATGGGGAAGGGGATTGCCAACTCTTACCTACCTCTGAGCGAGCGCCTGCTGCCCACACATGGGTGGCCCTGTTTAAACAGGGAGAACTTAGGGACTCTTTTTCTTCGGCTTTGGGTCCTGGTTGCCAATTCAGTGGTGACAGGTGGTCTTTATCAGTAGCCCATTATATGATTCTTGCTGTCGTTAGTATCACAGTCATGGGCAATACCAGCCACATCATCATCAGCATCATTAAGATGGTCACTGTCACCATCTCTGTCTCCATCCCTGCCATCCCTACTGTTACTGAGGCCCTGTGACCGCTGGCCACCTCCACAGTCATCACCAATACAAACACCGTGACCTCCTTCAGCGTCACTGCCCCCCATCTGTAATAGGTGGGTAGGACTAGCCGCTCTAACAAATGGACCACAGAATATATGATGGCTCCAAGTTTCTTCCTCATTTACGTAATTGTCTGCAGCAGGTGTTCTTGGTTGGCAAGAGATGTCCTCCACACAGTGGCTTAGAACTTAGGACCTTGTGACTGTCTGCATGTAGCCCAAGGAGGGGAAGGAGGGTGTGGGTGGGCACACTCAGGTGGAAGCGAATCATATTTCTGCTCACATTCCATTGGCTAGAACACAGTCACATGGCCGTGCTTAAACGGAGAGGGTCTGGGATGGGTGGTGTAGCTAAAAATGAAACAGTTTTTGATCAAGTGTTAATATTCTCTTCCAGGCCATCCTCACAAGCAATTTAGTGCTTGTGCTCTGTTCTAGGCTTGTGGGCTTCAGTAGTTGTAGCATGTGGGCTCAGCAGTTGTGGCTCGTGGGCTCTGGAGCACAGGCTCAGTAGTTGTGGTGCACAGACTTAGTTGCACCGCGGCATGTGGGATCTTCCCGGACCAGGGATCAAACCTGTGTCCCTGTGTCCCCTACATTGGCAGGTGGATTCTAAACCACTGTGCCACCAGGGCAGTCCCAGTGATGGGGGAGTATTCTCTAGAAGCAAAGTTGGGAATGAAGGGCCAAATCCTCTTTTGGCAGCTGGAGGTGGTGGAACCCAGGGCACTTCCAGCAATGATTCCAGTCTCTGGATTTGAACTTTCAACATTTATATTCCAGGGAGAGAGCCTTGTCGAGCACCGTTTGGGTCCGGTGTCTGAAGGATCCATCTGCCATGGATGGGGAGCTGTCTTATTGGAGGTGGTGTCCTCCCCTCACCCTGCCCCAAGGAGTGTGTCCTATGGAGGACGCAGCATGGGGGGCATTTGGGAGTGAAGATCACAGCTGCGTCAAAGGTAGTTCTTCCCATGTTTCAAGCCCAGCTCCTCTACTGACTAGCTGGGTGACCGAGGCAGACGGGTTGTCTAGCTTCTGTGCCTCACTTTTCTCACCTATGAAATGGATATTGAAAAGCAGAAACCATCTGAGAGGATCCATTTAGGGGATGTGTGGGGAGGGCTCCCCATGTGTGCATTTCCTCCTCTGTTGGGATCCGATTTGCCTGCTGTGATGAAGAGGCAGCGTGACCTCGGGGGAGCTGGGAGAGTTGCCCTCAAGCTTTTCCCTAGACAGTAATGTCCCCTCCAGGCTTGCCTGGCTGGCCCTGCAGCCCAGGTGCTCACGCACTAGGACAGGCACAGGGGAGCCCTCTCTGCAGGGTGCTGGCGTGTTTACAGATGCTCTAATAGCATCAGCGCTGTGAGCTGTGAAGGAGCTGGAAATGCAGTTTTCAATTAGGAGTCTTTGCTTGTTCTTGCTTACATTGCACTCTAATTAAATTTCAGTCAAACGTGGCACAGTGGTGCAGGGGGAGGGCAGGCTCCCCTTCCTCTAGACGAGAGGCCTCTCCTTTCCCTCCCCCTGGAGTGGTCTCAGTCTCCCACCCCTCGGCCTCCGTGGGTCCCTGCTCAGTGGGTCCAGCAGGCCGCCCAAAGTCCTGAGGGGGCTCACAGGGGGCCCTCAGCAGAATTAAAGTGGCTACTGCTGTCGGGATCCCCAGCTAACGGGGGATGCTCCCTCCACCAGCCATTCTGGCTAAGAGAGGCGTGGAGGAAAGCAGGTGGAGGTGCAGCCGTGGGGCACCGACTGGTTTCCGATCAGCTGGGCTTGCCGGGACTCGTGCACCCCGAGGGAGATCCCGGGCTGCCCTCTCTCTCTGTTCTCTAGCAAATCATCCCGCAAAGGTTTTAGCTAGCAAATCACCCTGCAAATCTCCTTTAAAGCAAACAATGCTTTGAGTGTGATGGAGGCAGAAGGGAGGGGATGAGGGGGAGAAGTGCCCCCAGGATTGGCCATTATGCCCAACATCGGGCTGGTCCTGGAAGGCTGGCTGGGTCAGGAGGAGCTGGCACCTTGGCTGGAGAGGCCGGGGATGAGACCTTCAATCTGGCAGTCTTTTAAAATCACACCTTATATTTTTTGCTCCCTAAAAATGTGTTTTTATGACCAGGCACGGCCAGGTCACTTTCTGTCCCTAGCAGCAGGAGGGGCTTCACGGGCTCTCGGTGAGCCGGGCAGTATTAGGGACAGAAGTTACTGAAGAGGGACTGGGCACCCTCTCCCAGTGCGGGTGGAGCAGGGTGCACCTGTGGCTGGTCTCAGGTCAAGGGTAGACCAGCACTCTCGCCCTGATGCCCCCTATGGCTGAGGTCGTGTCCTCCTCTGCCCTCCTCAGAGCCGTTTGGGAGCAATACACAGTTCTCTTCATGACTGGGTAGCTGTCCCCATTTTTCAGTTTTCCTTTCACTTTTTTTTTTTTTTTTTTGTGGTAAACGGGCCTCTCACTGTTGTGGCCCCTCCCATTGCGGAGCACAGGTTCTGGACGCGCAGGCTCAGTGGCCATGGCTCGCTGGCCCAGCTGCTCCGCAGCATGTGGGATCTTCCTGGACTAGGGCACGAACCCGTGTCCCCTGCATCAGCAGGTGGACTCTCAACCAGTACGCCACCAGGGAAGCCCTTCTCTTTCACTTTTAATGGTCTCCTTCCAGCAGGGAAATGGCTTCTTTCCCTCTCGCTGCATCCTCGTTGGATATGGAAATTGTGGGGTTCCCCTCTCCCCCATCCCTCATGTCTCCTCCTTGGCTTCCGGTTTCCTCTCCCTCTCCCTCCTGGGCTGTGGCGAGCCCCCAGAACCTATCCCAAAGACAGGCCACGTGGGCGCAGGGCCCGCCTCTGCTGTGAGTGCCCGGCTTCTTACATCAGTAGGGGAGGGCGGGTGTTGGACATTTTCTGCATGGTCACTCACTTTGGTGGTTCATGAGGAGAGCTACAGACTCTGCCCAGAAAAATCCGCACAGTACCTCACAGAATCCCTGAAATCATCCAGCTAAAAGCCTGTGACTAGATGGTCTTCGTGGCTCTGAGGTTCTGTGATTCTCCTGAGGCCAAGACTGGGGGTGGATGCTTAGGACAGAGCAGAGAACACACAAGCCCTTTGTCTCAGGACACCTCTCACACCAACCGTCCTCCTCCCCCAGCTCCAGGCAATAAATACCTCCCTGGGAGTGGGAATTCTGGCTCTGCCACGGGGCGTGGTTGGGTGACCTGATGGTGGGGTCTGGGGTCAATCTCAAGGAGTCCCTCCCTGCAGTACGAGGTGCCGCCATTCTCCCAAGTGAAATTTCTCCTCCCTGGTGGGGTTCAGATCTGCTTGGAGCCCTGCACCACCCACTTCATCTCTCACCCTCTTCCCGCCAGGGTTCTGGCTGAGTGAAACTGAACGTAAAGAGCCAAGCCAAGTGGGGCAAAGTGCCTGTGTCACCAGGGACTCTCTGCTAAAAGCCGGTCTGGAAGACAGCTCTTGCTTCTGACTCCCTGAAGCTGGACCTTGGGACCACCTGACCCCGTCCTGCCCACCCCAGGAGCACAGGCAGGGGCCGGGGCTTGGCTTGCCTGCAGGTCACTGCAGGGGCTCTGCCTCTTGGCAAAGGGGACCTGTCAAGAGAGACTGTTCTGCTGGAGAGGTGAGAATAAATAGGAGCTGTTCTCCTTTCCCCTGGAAGCCACTGCCAGGGCCAGTGTCTCCACTGCTATCATGAGCTTGGGTCAAGGAGAGCTGCGTGGGGCATGGCTGTGCCTACGAGGGTGAGATGGGCCACGCATACCACACAGCCCCTTGCAGGGGGATGAACTGCTTGAGTTTTGGTCCAGGAGAGAAGGAAACAGATCAGAGATGGCAGAGAAACAGTATTAAGATTCGAGTTTGACTATAATGAGGTGCCATCTCGCACCGGTCAGAACGGCCATCATCAAAAAATCTACAAACCATAAATGCTGGAGAGGGTGTGGAGAGAAGGGAACCCTCCTGCACTGTTGGTGGGAATGTAAATTGATACAGCCACTATGGAGAACAGTAGGGAGGTTCCTCAAAAAAATAAAATGATATGATCTAGCAATCTCACTCCTTGGCATGTATTCAGAGAAAACTATAATTCAAAAAGATACATGCACCCCAATATTCATAGCAGCACTATTTACAATAGCCAAGACGTGGAAGCAACCTAAATGTCCATCGACAGATGACTGGCTAAAGAAGATATGGTATATATATATACAGTGGAATATTACTCAGCCATAATAAAGCCATAAAAAAGAATAAAATAATGCCATTTGTAGCAACATGGATGGACCTAGAGATGATCACACTAAGTGAAGTAAGTCAGACAGAGAAAGACACATATCATATGATGTCGCTTATATGTGGAATCTAAAATATGACACAGACAAACTTATCTATGAAACAGAAACAGACTTGCAGATGTAGAGAACAGACCTGTGGTTGCAAAGGGGGAGGGATGGATCGGGAATTTGGGATTATCAGTTACAAACTTTTATATATAGAATGGATAAACAACAAAGTCCTACTATATAATACAGGGAGCTATATTCAATATCCTGTGATAAACCATAATGGAAAAGAATACGAAAAAGAATGTATTTAAATGTATAATTTCTGTACAGCAGACATTAACACAACATTGTAAATCAACTACACTTCAATAAAAAGATTCAGGTTTGAGAGGCAAGAATGATCCCCAGAGACAAGCGTTTTCAGGTTAGGGGCTGGGACAAGGCAGAGTGTGCTGTCATAAGGATGTGAAGTTGGGATTCACACGGCCCTGACTTCGAGTCCTGACTCTGCTACTCACTAGCTGGTGACCTCAGTAAGACTCATGCCCTCTCTGAGCCTCAGTTTCCTTATTTATAAAGCGAGAAGATAATACCTACCTCACGGGTGGTTGTAGGAATGGAAGCATTTCTAAAGTAGTGACACGTGATACCTGCTTTATAAATGTTTACCATTACTAACTTGATGGGTCAGGGCAAGAGGCATAGGTGCGAGGCCTCTGAATCTCAAGTCAGCTGAGGGGACAGGTAGGAATAATTACATCTCTAAATTTTATAGTCAACAGAGAGAAAAAGAGTACTTTTAAAAGCATCCAGGAAGAAGTGAAGGCATGGACTCAGGTGAGTGTGTACTCATTATTCGTAATAGCCAAAGGCTGGAAGCAACCCAAGTGTCCACTGATAGATAAATGGATAAATTTGGATACATGTACCACATGGCTGAACCTTGAAGGTATTTCACTGAGTGAAACAAGTCAGTCCCAAAAGGGTAAACACCGCAAGATTCCATTTACATAAGGTCCCTGGATGAGTCAAATCCATAGAGACAGAAAGGAGAAGGGTGGTTGCCAGGGGCTGGGGGAGGGGGAGAAGGGGAATTGTTATTTAATAAGTACATAGCTGCTGTTTGGGAAGATGAAGAGGGTTATGGAGATGGATGGTGATGACGGTTACACAACATTATGACTGTACTTCATACCACTGATACACACTCTTTAAAAATGGTTAAAATGGTACATTTTATGATATGTATATTTTACCACAATAGAAAAGAATCCAGAGTTTACACTTGGGGTGACATTCGATGTGGGTGGATGGGAAGGGTCTGGCTGACTCCCTCGGCCTCCTGAGCTCTACTTCTTTTTCCCAGGTGTCCCCATCCTCCTGTTGAGGGAAAGACCACTTTCTGTTCGCAGCCCCACTTGTCACAGACTTTTAGATTGAGCGCTGCCCCTCTTCTGCCAGCCCTGCTTTCCCTCTCCCCTCTAGAAGCCCCTGATTCATTCGGAAGATGTCTCCTGCTGTTCTCTGAAATCCCGTTGGCAGCCCTGGTGAGCGTCGGGGGCTGGCTGCTCTGATATTGGCCCTGGCAGCCGGGGCTGGTACAGCTGCAGGCCCTGGCCTCACAGTCAAGCATTCCTGGCAGCTGGGGGCTTCTGGGGCTGGCTGCCCATCCAGCACTAGGGAGGCAGGTGGTGGCAGGGATGCAGGGCTGGCAGGGAGCTCTGTGCAGTGTCCACTCTACTCAGCAAGGGGGAGATAGAGCCCCACGTTTGGTTCTGTGGCCTAAGAGAGCTGCCCATCAAAGTGCTTCTGGTGTGTGGTGTGGGATAGGGGCACGCCGGTCCTGTTAAAGCCCCACCAGTCCCCACACAGCTCGGATGGATGGGGCTGGGGTCCAGACCTGAGCTGTGTGCCACCCCTGCTGTCAAGGCATTCGTTCTGGGTACCTATTGGTTACGTAACAAACCACCCCAGCCCTCAGTGGCTTTAAACAGCCATTTGATTATCTCACAGTTCCGTGAGTTCTGACTCACATGGTGTTGGCTGGGACTGCTGTCCTCCGAGGGCTTGGCTGGCTGGGACGTCCAAGATGATGCACCCACGTGGCTGTGGACTGGGAGGGCAGCTGGGGCTGCCAGCTGTAGTCAGTGCCCAGACGTGGCCGCTCCAGGTGGCTGCATTTCCGGAGGGAGCATCCCAAGAGGAAGTGTTCCAAGGGGGACAAAGCAAAAGTTTCCACTTCCCAGGCAGGCACTGCATTAATGCCGAGGACTTCTGATTTAGCAGCCCCAGGGCCAGCCTAAATTCAAGGAGTGGGGAAACCAAGAGAGTGCCAGAGAATTCATGGCCAGCTTGAATCCACCCTAGTCCTTGATGGCCCCAGGCCTCAGCTTCCCCTTGTCAAATGGAGCCACGTTGTGTTTCACAAGACTTTAACAAACCTTTAAAACACCATAGAGAGTCTCAGGAGCAGAGCGCAGGCTGATGGTGTGGTTGAGGGTGGGAGGGCCGAGCAAGCCGGCGGGGGGTGGGGGGCTCTTGCTCAGTGGGCTGGTAGTTGGCTAGAAAGGACCGATCTTTGCCAGGGAAGGAAGCCCACAAATTGCAGACTTACTCTGTACCAGATGGTGGACTCTACTTTCATTTTCCCTAATCCTCCAAGTAATCCTGTGAGATGGGTAAAATCGGCCCCCTTTTATAGATAAAGAAATTGAAATCCTGGTAATGGCTTGCAGGATTCGCCAAGCTAGAGAGGCAGAAAGGTGGGCTCCGAATCCAAGGGTGTCTCTCTCTGGAAAGCTGTGCCTCTTCCACTGCACTGTGGTCCCCAGGACGCAAAGCCATGCTTTGTCTGCAGCTCAGGAATCTTCAGAGCAGAAGGACCAGGTTGACCTTAACATCCAAAGGGCCCTTCAGAGCCATTTATGGTAGGGGGAGCAGGGAGCTGACTGCTCAGGAGGGTTCAGAAAGGGTCAAGCTCACAGCATGTCTTGGCTGGGGCAGCCCCAGCTGGAAAGAAGCTCCTGGGAGCCACAGGGAGAACCTGAAACTATGGGCAACTCTGGGTCCTACCAGGCAACAGAGGAAGAGGGATACTTTATCAGGAGGCAGGAGGCAGAGAGAGGATGCTAGGAACAAATTGAAGGAACTTCTGGGTTGTAGGGCTGGAACCTGGGAACAGCAGATAAAGGCTATCCATCCTTTCACCTATCTGTCCATCCTTCCATGAATTCACCCATCCATTCATCCATACACTTATGAACTCATTAACTGCTTTCAACATCTGAGTTTCTACGATGTGTCTGACCCTGTTTTGCATATATGATTAAGATGCAGCCCCAGGCCTTGGGGAATTCAGATTACCCTAGGGCAGGTAGATCTGTAACCAGGTGACGGCATTATTGTGTTGGTACTGAGATGCGGAGTGCAGGGGGAGCAGCTATGGGAGACCAGAGGAAGGACAGAAGACTCTGAAAACCAGAGACCCAGTGTGGAAGGCAGGGGTGCCAGGGTGTAGCTGGGCCTGATTCTGGAAAGGGTGGGCCTTGGGCCCAAGGGCTCAGCCTCTGGGCCTGAGAAGAGCCGCTGTGTCTGCGGAGGATGTATGTTCCCCTGCAGTGGCAGGACTCCAAGGTAAGGCCTGGGGTCTTCCAGCCCTTTCTTTTTTGTGTGTGTGTGGTACGCGGGCCTCTCCCGCCGCAGAGCACAGGCTCCGGATGCGCAGGCTCAGCGGCCATG
This sequence comes from Phocoena phocoena, assembly GCF_963924675.1. Lineage (NCBI taxonomy): Eukaryota > Metazoa > Chordata > Mammalia > Artiodactyla > Phocoenidae > Phocoena > Phocoena phocoena. The sequence goes on from NC_089225.1 coordinate 6,371,856, forward strand.
GCTCACGGGCCCTGCCGCTCCACGGCATGTGGGATCTTCTCGGACCGGGGCATGAACCCGTGTCCCCCGCATTGGCAGGCGGACCCCCAACCACTGCACCACCAGGGAAGCCCTTCCAGCCCTTTCTTAAGGATGCGAGTGGTCTGACTGTTCTAACTTCGGAGACTGTGCACTTGGGGAACTGTGGCTGAGGCCACGCCTGTGACATCTCAGAGAAAGTGTCTGACAGCTCTTTCTCCAGGGAGGATCAGACATGAGGAAGACAGCCCTGAATGTGCAGCGTGAAGGATCTTGGTTCATCTTAAGACAGAAGTTGAAGAAAAAGTTTTTCTCATCTTGATGTAAAAAAAGAAAAGATACTTTTATTATACTGGAGCATATATAACACAGACTCGTTTGATATTGTAATAAAGCTGGTTTATCCTTGGTAATGTCCATTGCACTAAAGTTGTTCCCTGTCTGGACCACTGCCTGGAGCAAGGGGGCAGGATATTTTGCCATAACAGAATTGCAGAACTCAAAATTCAAATTCTCAGGTCTGAGATGACACATAGGAAGAAGTGTGATCAGAAGCATTTCGTGGTTCCCAATGTTTTCACTTGCAGATATTTTTTCATGGGACTACCTGGATGTACAATATCGCCTCTTACTCTTCTTTTCCCTTTGTACAGTATTATGGGATTTTTTTGTCATCGTGTAATCCTCACATTTGCTTTGTGATGTAGATAATAGTTCTTCCGTTTCTTTTGATGAAAAATTGAGTCTCAAGGAGGTTATATAGACCCTCCAAGATCCCACAGCCAGTGAACAGCAGAACTGAGACTCAAATCGAGGTCTCTGATGCCAGGCCTGAACTCCTTCTGGTCTGCTGAACCGCTTCATGTGAGAATCGAGGCACCTCCATCAGTTTGGTGTTTGGAGGCAGATGGATAGAGCTTTGGACTCTCAGGGGTTCTCTTTGTGATCGTCAGCTGGAGATGCGTGGACCGCATACTGATTAGATTCTCTGTGTATCCTTTTATTTTTGCTATTAGCTATATTACTTGTATTCTGTTTATTTTCTTATATTACCCACTATGCAACTGTGTCTTCACCCAAAATAATGATGGCTAAGTGACTTGAAATGATCGACCAGCTACATAATTCCATATAAGTTTAGGATTCGTTGTAATAGTATGAACTCTAGATATGGAAAGAAGCAACAAGGGTAAATGATTCCTTGGACCATAACAGACTAGTAAGACAGGTGGTCCAGAGACCTTTATGGCTACCATTAGACTGGCCCAGTTCAGTTATAACACACTGAGTGATCTATCAACAAAATTATCTATGTATCTCGAGTGGTTTGTGGCAAACAGTGTGCCTGTTCCTTTGGTCCCAACTTAACTTGGGGATGTGGCAGTTATTCTGTTGGGCTGCCCAGCAGGTTTCTCCCTTTTCCTCTTACTTCAGTTAACATACATGGTCCTCAGGTCTCCTCCAGGTCACAGGGGTTGACATGTGACCTATACCTGGTCAATCAGGGCATCCCGATTTCCCTGGCCTTGGTGATATGTTCAGGAATATTAATGTGATCCACCTGGCCAATTAGAGTCTTTCCCCTTGATTTTCTTCTACTGATGGCGGCAAGACAATCTTTTATGTTGGGGTCACAGTGCTGGAAACATGTGGCTCTGGGCTGCCAGAACGTCTTCCCACCTTATGGAGGAAGCCCATTCATAAGAGAAGAGGAAGCTCAAAAATAGAGGGCCAGGAGGTGGCAAGAGAGCTCCCCAAAGTCACGACTTGCATCCTGGATTCAGCTGTGTGGGGTGTTAGCTATCCCTGCCTCCACCCATCCTTCTCAGTTATATGAGTGAGCACATTCCATTTATGATGGGGCCAGCTATTGCAGGGATTTTGTCACTTGCAATCAAGAGTCCTGACCAGTATAGGGATCACTTGTAATAAACAGAGACCTAGTCAGACTAACTTATGTATACAGGGAGTTTATCGTGACAACTTGGGGACATATATTGGAATTGAGAGGAGTGGTGTACAACTAAACCTTGTAGGTCCATGAGATCATGGGGCAACTCCTCTAGTGATCTTTCCTTCTCTCTCCCTCTGGGGTCTCATGGCCTCAACTCTGATTCCTTCTGGGTTTCTCTGTTCCAGTCTTCTGTTTCCCTCTGTAGACTAGTTTCCTCTGTGACTTGTTAGACCCCCTCCTACACCTAAGCTCACCTGTGGCTTTGGCCAGCCCTGTGCCCACTCTGGCCCTGACCTATGTGACTTTGCACCTCAGCCATCTGTCTTCTGAGGTGATGTATTGATACTAACATGGCCTGGGAAGAAAGCAAAAACATGTGTTCACTTCTGGGCCAGTCATCTGTGGCTGGAAGCATGAGGTCAGTGGATATAATTATGCAACCCTGTCATCAGGGACTGTGGGTGGAGCAGTTCCTCTCCAGGGGTGGGATAGGGAGGCAGCCATGGCACAGCTGGTGTTGGGTGGCTGACATTGAGATTGGGATATTGGACCCCTGTCTCTTCTCCCAGTAACCCTGCATGGCCAGAGGTCCCATGGCCTCCAGTGGCCCAAATCATTCTGCCATGCTTCTTCCTGCTTCACTATGTAGTTGCTAACCCAGCACTTGTCCTAGCAGCGGGATCTGATCCTACCTGCCACTCTTCCCACACTCCTTCCATGACTGAGAAGGTACTAGCCCTCCACACTTGCCGTGTATGTGGCTCTGCCATCCCACTGCCCTGCCTAATTCTGGCATGCATCTCTACAGCACTGCCCCTCTCCTTAATCACCAGGAGAACCCAGCTTAATCGTCTGCTCCTCATCGTAGCCTTTTCTGAGCCCGAAAATTCCTTGTCCATGCTCCCCAGTAAATCCTTGCTCTCTGCAATACAGTATTTATTACATTGAGTCACAATTATGTTTTTTTTTTTAAATTTGTCTGTCTCTCACACTAATTGTCTGTCTCTCACAGTAATTTAGCATGTAGTGGGAAGATTTTGGAATAAAAAATAAATCCTGAGTTCAAATTCCGACTCTAACACTCTTTAGTTGTATGTCTATGATGAGTGATTAAGCCTTTCTGAGTGTTAATTCCTAACGTGTAAAATGCAGACAAGCATGGCACCCACCTTATGGTTTACTGTGGGTGTTAAATGACATAATGTGTATGAGTGGATAAATGGCATTGTGCGTTCTTGAAGGCAGGGACAGTGTGTAACTCATCTTTGGCGCCTGGGTGCTAAAGCACAGGGACTGTCATGCAGGAGACTTAATACAACTTTGTTGAATGGATGAATGCTTCATTCAAAGAGTAAAGCTCTAAGGGTGGACTAGCAGGCCCTGTGGTAGGAGGGGATGCTTAGAGGCTGGGAGGTCTCTTTTAGTGGACTGGCAAGAGATGTATAAGGTATCATCTCTTGCCCTCTCCCAGGTCTCATATCATGTACCTTCTCTGTGACTCACAACACAGATGACTTCTCATTTTTGTCCAAAAGGAGCTGGTGGTATCAGACTTACTCTCTGTATTAGTTATTTTGCTGCATAACAATATTACCACAAACTTTTAAGGTTAAAACAACACACATTAGTTATCTCATAGTTTCTGTGGGTCAGGATTCTGGGCACCCCTTAGCTGGAACTGCTGCAAGGTTGCAATCAAGGTATTGGGCATGGCTGGGATCTCATCTGTTCCTTTACTGGTTGTTAAACTAAGGGCCGCAGGTTTGCACTGGCTGTTGGCCAGAGACCAACACCAGTTCCCTGCCATGTGGCCCTCTCCACGTACAGCTCATAACATGGCAGCTTGCTTCTTCATAGGCAGCAAAGGAAAGGGAGAAACTGCGGTAAAACAGCCCTACGATTGTGTATCACACCATCATGTACAGTAATCACGTATACATGATGGTGTAAATTCCATCACCTTTGACGTATTCTTTATGGTTAGAAGCAGGTTACAGACCCTCTGTATACTCAAGGGAATGGGACCACATAAGGATGTGAACATCAAGAGACAGGGATAACTGGAGGCCATTTTAGAGTCTGCCACACCATCTCACAGCAAACGACTATAAAATGGAACAGAATATTTGAAACAACTATTTTCAGAAATTGAACAGAACACAGAACTGGACTGTGGGCCTAGAAATATGCATGGGAGATAAGTTTGGCATTTACCCTGGCTTTCAGCCTGGGGTCAATTTTCAAGCCGTGGTACAGGAAAACAGAACTCAGGTAGAAGTTGGAAGTCTTTTTGAGCAGAGGAAGCAGAGATTGGAATTTAGGGCTGCTAAGTGGCTGGAATTGGAGGCGTAGGGCACCAGAGAGGAGGAAACCACAGAGGAGAAGTCCCCCAAATTCCCTAGGAACTTGGCCAAGTCCCAGTTTGTTCACATTTAGAGAAAGACTCTGAGAAGACAGTAACAGCTGCTGGGGGTACTACGGCAGATTGTATTTTGTAAAGATGGTCACAGCAATATCTCCTATGCCACATGCTCTTCTAAAACGTGACTCTGGAATGATCTCATAAAGAGACGGAGTCTGTTTCTATACGCTGCAGTCTGGATGGGCTGTGATTGCTTTAACCACTAAAGCACAGGGAAATTATGCTCTGTGATTTATAAAGCTGGGCAACAAAAGACTATTCGGCTTCCATCTTCTTTACTAGAATTCTTGTTCATAGAGTCCTGGGTGGTTATGTAAGCATTCTGCCTACCCCAAGCCATACAGAGAGGCTACATCTAGACAGACAGTCTGGTCAGCAGTCCTGGACTTCAAGTCCTCTGAAGCCAGGTGCCAGAGAGGTCAGATAATTCCAGCTTGAACTGTCCAGGTAGACTCATCACTCACTTGAATCTTGCCAGCTGAGGCTTGAGGCATTGTAGAACAGAGACAAGTCAATATTACTCTACCCAGCTTGATTTCCCTACCCACAGGATTAAAGAGCATAATAAAATAGATTATTTTAAGTTGCTACAGTTGGGGATGATTTGTTAAACAGAAACAGTTACCAGAACATGGAATTGCAGTTGAGCAGTTCTCTGCTATGTGCTGGGGAGACATTGGAATTCTGTCTCATGCAGAATGACCTTGTTGAGCACATTGGACATTTAATATAAACCCTTAGGAAGACCACCTTTAAAATGAAAAGTCTGTGTCCACGGAGGGCAATACTCTAAGATTAAGAATAAACCTGAAATAGACCCTTCTTGCCAGGAATTTAACTGCCTAACAGAACAAAACATAGCACAATTTAGAAGTAGCTAATATAACAAAGTATCTCTATACAGTGTCATTGAAAATGTCCAGCATACAATAATAACCAAAAATGTGAAGAAGGAGAAAAATATGACCTATAATGATAATAAAGTTAATAGAAGTAGACTCACAGATCCCACAGAGGTTAGAATTAGCAGACAAGGATACAAAATAACTGTCATAAATCGTTTAAAGAATTTATTGAAAAGGTGAGCAAAATAGGTGAACATATATAAAGTTCAATCAAAGGAATGGGGACCTAAAAAAGAAATTAAAAAACGTAGATTCTAGGACTGAAAAATGTTTTTGAAATTAAGAACCCACTGGGTTGACTTAGCACTATACTGGACATAGTTGAAGAAAAGATCAATGAATTAAAAGACAAGTCAATAGAAATTACACAAACTGAAGAATAAGAAGAAAAAGGAAAGAAAAAACCAAATGATCAATCTCAAACAGAGTGCCTAACAAACAATCTTCTTGATCCAATTGTTTGTTGGTGGGCAATCGGATTGCTTCCATGTCTTGGCTATTGTAAATGCCAGATGCAAATGTGCTGCTATGAGATTCGGGGTACATGTATCTTTTGACTTACAGTGAAGCTGCAGAAATTAAGACAGTTTTGTTGACCTGAAACATATAGACTGCCAGATATTTCTCCAGGAAAGGTGGATTTATTCAGGATTAGCAGAGAATTGCAATCTGAGGTTTGCAACCAAGATGAGCCACATACAAGTCCCTGCATGGCAAGAGAAGGAGGATACTTTTATAGAGGGGAAAAGGAAGTTGGGAGGACTATAGCAAACAAAGAGTCCATCACTTTTCATTGGCTGGTCCTTGCCAGGAAAGAAGAGAAGTCTTTCCTCTTCCTCTTGGGCTCTGCTATGGTCACAGGATATGAGAGCTCCCCCTTCTGGAGGGAGCTTTCAACAAAGCACACTACAATACAAGGGTGAGTTCACCTTGCTAGATTGCTGAATCCATTCTATTAATGCTGCACCTTTAGAAAGCAGGGGCACATGGACTGCCTCTTTAAATTGCATTTCTATACTCTAGCAATGAATTAGCTGAAATAGAAAAATATTAAACAGTTGCATTTACAGTAGTATCAAAACAATAAAATACTTAGGAATAAATTTACAAGGAGGTGAAAGATATATAACTGAAAACTATGACACTGATGAAAGAAATTGAAGAAGAAAAAAATAAATGGCAAGATATCCATGATCATGGATTGGAATAATGTGTATTGTTAAAATGTCCATACTCCCCAAAGTCATCTGTAGATTCAATGCAATCCCTATCAAGATTCCAATGGCATTTGCCCCCCACAGGAGTAGAAAAACAACCTTAAAATTTATTTTTATTTCCATTTCTCTAGGAGGTGGGTCAAAAAGGATCTTGCTGTGATTTATGTCATAGAGTGTTTTGCCTATGTTTTCCCCTAAGAGTTGTATAGTGTCAGGCCTTACACTTAGTTCTTTAATCGATTTTGAGTTTACTTTTGTGTGTGGTGTTAGGGAGTGTCCTAATTTCATTCTTTTACATGTAATTGTCCAGTTATCCCAGCGCCACTTATTGAAGAGACTATCTTTTTTCCATTGTATATTCTTGCCTCCTTTATCAGAGGCAAGTTGACCATATGTGTGTGGGTTTATCTCTGGGCTTTCTATCCTGTTCCATTGATCTACATTTCTGTTTTTGTGCCAGTACCGTGCTGTCTTGATTACTGTAGCTTTGTAGTATAGTCTGAAGTCAGGGGGTCTGTTGCCTCCAGCTCTGTTTTTCTTTCTCAAGGTTGCTTTGTCTATTAGGGGTCTTTTGTGTTTCCACACAAATTGTGAATTTTTTGGTTCCAGTTCTGTGAAAAATGCCATTGGTAGTTTGATAAGGATTGCACTGAATCTGTAGATTGCTTTGGGTAGTAGAGTCATTTTCACAATGTTGATTCTTCCCATACAAGAACATGGGATGTCTCTCCATCTGTTTGTATCATCTTTAATTTCTCTTATCAGTGTCTTATAGTTTTCTGTATACAGGTATTTTGTCTCCTTACTTAGGAGAATAAAATCCCTAGGTATTTTATTCTTTTTGCTGCAATGGTAGATGGGAGTGTTCCCTTAATTTCTCTTTCAGAATTTTCATTGTTAATGTATAGGAATGCAAGAGATTTCTGTGCATTAATTTTGTATCTTGCTACTTTACCAGATTCATTGATTAGCTCTAGTAGTTTTCTGGTAGCATCTTTAGGTTTCTCTATGTATAGTATCATGTCATTTGCAAACAGTGACAGCTTTACTTCTTCTTTTCTGATTTGGATTCCTTTTATTTCTTTTTCTTCTCTGATTGCGGTGGCTAAAACTTCCAAAACTATGTTGAATAAGAGTGGTGAGAGTGGGCAACCTTGTCTTGCTCCTGATCTTAGTGGAAATGGTTTCAGTTTTTCACCATTGAGAACGATGTTGGCTGTGGGTTTGCCATATATGGCCTTTATTATGTTGAGGTAGATTCCCTCTATGCCTACTTTCTGGAGAGTTTTTTTTATCATAAATGGGTGTTGAATTTTATTGAAAGCTTTTTCTGCATCTATTGAGATTATCATATGGTTTTTATGCTTCGATTTGTTAATATGGTTTATTACATTGATTGATTTGCATAGATTGAAAAATCCTTGCATTCCTGGGATAACCTGCACTTGATCATGGTGTATGATCCTTTTAATGTGCTGTTGGATTCTGTTTGCTAGTATTTTGTTGAGGATTTTTGCATCTATGTTCATCAGTGATATTGGCCTGCAGTTTTCTTTTTTTGTGGCATCGTTGTCTGGTTTTGGTATCAGGGTGATGGTGACCTCATAGAATGAGTTTGGGAGTGTTCCTCCCTCTGCTATAATTTGCAAGAGTTTGAGAAGGATAGGTGTTAGCTCCTCTCTAAAAGTTTGATAGAATTCGCCTGTGAAGCCATCTTGTCCTGAGCTTTGGTTTGCTGGAAGATCTTTAATTACACTTTCAATTTCAGTGCTTGTGATTGGTCTGTTCATATTTTCTACTTCTTCCTGGTTCAGTCTCGGAAGGTTGTGCTTTTCTAAGAATGTGTCCATTTCTTCCAGGTTGTCCATTTTCTTGGCATATATTTGCTTGTAGTAATCTCTCATGATCCTTTGTGTTTCTGCAGTGTCAATTGTTTCTTCTCCTTTTTCATTTCTAATTCTATTGATTAGAGTCTTCACCCTTTTCTTCTTGATGACTCTGGCTAATGGTTTATCAATTTTGTTTATCTTCTCAAAGAACCAGATTTTAGTTTTATTGATCTTTGCTATTGTTTCCTTCATTTCTTTTTCATTTATTTCTGATCTGATCATTATGATTTGTTTCTTTCTGCTAACTTCGGGGTTTTTTTTTGTTGTTGTTATTCTTCTTTCTCTAATTGCTTTAGGTGTAAGGTTAGGTTGTTTATTTGAGATGTTTCTTGTTTCCTGAGGTAGGATTTTATTGCTATAAACTTCCCTGTTAGAACTGCTTTTGCTGCATCCCATAGGTTTTGGGTTGTCATGTTTTCATTGCCACTTGTTTCTAGGTATTTTTTGATTTCCTCTTTGATTTCTTCAGTGATCTCTTGGTTATTTAGTAGTGTATTATTTACCCTCCATGTGTTTGTGTTTTTTACAAATTTTTTCCTGTAATTGATATCTAGTCTCAGAGCGTTGTGGTTGGAAAAGATACTTGATATGATTTCAATTGACTTAAAATTGCCAAGGCTTGATTTGTGACCCAAGATATGATCTATCCCAGAGAATGTCCCATGAGCACTTGAGAAGAAAGTGTAATCTGCTGTTTTTGGATGGAATCTCCTATAAATATCAATTAAGTCCATCTTGTTTAATGTATCATTTAAAGCTTGTGTTTCCTTATTTATTTTCATTTTGGATTATCTGTCCATTGGTGAAAGTGGGGTGTTAAAGTCCCCAATACTATTATTGTGTTACTGTTGATTTCCCCCTTTATGCCTGTTATCATTGCCTTATGTATTGAGGTGCTCCTATGTTGGATGCATAAATATTTACAATTGTTATATCTTCTTCTTGCATTGATCCCTGATCATTATGTAGTGTCCTCTTTGTCTCTTGTAATAGTCTTTATTTTAAAATCTATTTTGTCTGATATGAGAATTGCTACTCTAGCTTTCTTTTGGTTTCCATTTACATGGAATATCTTTTTCCATCCCCTCACTTTCAGTCTGTATGTGTCCCTAGGTCTGAAGTGGGTCTCTTGTAGACAGCATATATATGGGTCTTGTTTTTGTATCCATTCAGTCAGTCTATGTCTTTTGGTTGGAGCATTTAATCCATTTACATTAAAGGTAATTTTCAATATGTATGTTACTATTACCATTTTCTTAAATGTTTTGGGTTTGTTTTTGTAGGTCTTTTCCTTATCTTGTGTTTCCTGCCTAGAGAAGTTCCTTTAGCATTTGTTGTATAGCTGGTTTGGTGGTGCCAAATTGTCTTAGCTTTTGCTTGTCTGTAAAGGTTTTAATTTCTCCATCAAATCTGAGTGAGATCTTTGCTGAGTAGAGTAATTGTGGCTGTAGGTTTTTCCCTTTTATCACTTTAAGTATCACTGCTACTCCCTTCTGCCTTACAGAGTGTCTGCTGAAAGATCAGCTGTTAAGCTTATGGGGATTTCCTTGTATGTAATTTGTTGCTTTTCCCCTGCTGCTTTTAACATTTTTTCTTTGTATTTAATTTTTGGTAGTTTGATTAATATGTATCTTGACGTGTTTCTCCTTGGATTCATCCTGTATGGGATTCTCTGTGCTTCCTGGACTTGATTGACTCTTTCCTTTGTCATATTAGGGAAGTTTTCAACTATAATCTCTTCAAATATTTTCTCAGTCCCTTTCTTTTTCTCTTCTTCTTCTGGGACCCCTATAATTCAAATGTTTGTGCATTCAAAGTTGTCCCAGAAGTCTCTAAGACTGTCCTCAGTTCTTTTCATTCTTTTTTCTTTATTCTGCTCTGTGGTAGTTATTTCCACTATTTTATCTTCCAGGTCACTTATCTGTTCTTCTGCCTCAGTTATTCTGCTATTGATTCCTCCTAGAGAATTTTTAATTTCATTTCTTGTGTTGTTCATCATTGTTTGTTTGCTCTTTAGTTCTTCTAGGTCCTTGTTATGTGTTTTTTGTACTTTCTCCCTTCTATTTCCAAGATTTTGGATCATCATTACTATCATTACTCTGAATTCTTTTTCAGGTAGACTGCCTATTTCCTCTTCATTTGTTTGGTCTGGTGAGTTTTTACCTTGTTCCTTCATCTCATGTGTTTCTCTGTCTTCTCATTTTGCTTAACTTACTGTTTTTGGGGTCTCCTTTTCACAGGCTGCAGGTTCGTAGTTCCCATTGTTTTTGGTGTCTCTTCCCAGTGACTAACGATTGGTTCAGTGGGTTGTGTAGGCTTCCTGGGGTCGGGGGACTGGTGCCAGTGTTCTGGTGGATGAGGCTGGATGTTGTCTTTCTAGTCGACAGGACCATGTCCGGTGGTGTGTCTGTGGGGTGTCTGTGACCTTATTATGATTTGAGGCAGCCTCTCTGCTAATGGGTAGTGTTGTGTTCCTGTCTTGTTAGTTGTTTGGCATAGGATGTCCAGCACTGTAGCTTGCTGGTCGTTGAGTGGAGCTGGGTCTTAGCGTTGACATGGAGATCTCTGGGAGAGCTTTCCCCGTTTGATATTATGTGGAGTTTGGAGGTCTCTGGTGGACCAATGTCCTGAATTTGGCTCTCCCACCTCAGAGGCACAGGCCTGACACCCAGACAGAGCTTGAAGACCCTGTCAGCCACACAGCTCCCAAGTCTACAGTCGCTCCCAAAGTCCACTGCCTCAATTTTGGGATAATTCGTCATCTATTCAGGTATTCCACAGTTGTAGGGTACATCAGGTTGATTGTGGAGATTTAATCTTCTGCTCCTGAGCTCACAGAGAAATTTCCCTTTCTCTTCTTTGTTTGCACAGCTCCTGGGGTTCAGCTTTGGATTTGGCCTCACCTCTGTATTTAGGTTGCCCTCTGGTGTCTGTTCTGTACCCAGATAGGAGGGGGTTAAAGGAGCGGCTAATTAGGGGGCTATGGCTCATGCAGGCCTGGGGGAGAGAGGGGTATGGAATGCGGGACGATCTTGGGGTGGCAGAGGCACGCTTGACATTGCACCAGCCTGAGGCACGCCGTGTGTTCTCCTGGGGAAGTTATCCCTGGATCACTGGACCCTGGCAGTGGCAGGACTGCACAGGCTCCCAGGAGGGGTGGTGTGGCTAGTGACCTGTGCTTGCACACAGGATTCTTGGTGGCTGCAGCAGCAGCGTTAGCGTTTCATGCCCGTCTCTGTTGTCTGCGCTGATAGCCGCAGTTCACGCCCATCTCTGAAGCTCGTTTAGGTGGTGTTCTGAATCTTTTCTCCTCGCACACCCCGAAACAATGGTCTCTTGACTCTTAGGCAAGTCCATACTTTTTCCCAGATTCCCTCCTCATTAGCTGTGGTGCACTATCCCCCTTCAGACTGTGTTCACACAGCCAACCCCAATCCTCTCCCTGGGATCTGAACTCTGAAGCCTGAGCCTCAGCTCCCAGCTGCACCCTCTGCCCTGGTGGGTGATCAGACAAGCCTCTCAGGCTGGTGAGTGCTGGTCGGCACTGATCCTCTGTGCAGGAATCTCTGCTTTGCCCTCTGCACCCCTGTTGCTGTGCTCTCCTCTGTGGCTCCGAAACCTGCCCCCCGCCCACCCCCGTCTCCACCAGTGAAGGGGCTTCCTAGTGAGTGGAAACTTTTCCTCCTTCACAGCTCCCTCCCACTGGTGCAGGTCCTGTCCTTATTCTTTTGTTTCTGTTTTTTCTTTTGCCCTACCCAGGTATGTGAGGAGTTTCTTGTCTTTGGGGAAGTCTGAGGTCTTCTGCCAGCATTCAGTAGGTGATCTGTAGGAGCTGCTCCACATGTAGATGTATTTTTGATGTATTTGTGGGGAGGAAGGTAATCTCCATGTCTTACTCCTCTGCCATCTTGAAGGTCGTCCATGATATATTATTTAGCCTTAGAAGGAAATCATGCCATTGGAAACAACATAGATGAATCTTGAGGGCATTATGCTAAGTGAAATGTCAGACAGAGAACGGCAAATACTGTATGACCTCATTTATATGTGGAATCTAAAAAAAATAAACTCAAGGAAACAGAGAACAAATTGGTGGTTGCCAGGGGTGGGATTGGAGGTGGGTAAGGGTGTTGGGGTGGGCAAAGGTGACCAAAGGGTACAAACTTCCATTTTAAGCTGCATAGTTTTTGGGATGTAATGTACAGCCCGGTGACTATAGTTAACACACTGGATTATATATTTGAAAGTTGCTAAGAAAGTAAATCTTAAAAGTTCTCACAGCACAAAGAAAACTGTAACTATGTTAGGTGATAGGTGTGTTACTAATCTTTTATGGTAATCATTTTGCAACATGTACATGTATCAAATCATTACAGTGTACACCTGAAAACTTACACAATGATATATGTCAATTATATCTGAATAAAGCTGGAAAAAAATTGTTTAATGAGTCTGAGAAGGGGGTGGGAGCTTCTATCCCCACGTAACAGGACAGGATGTGGAGGTTTAAAGGGTGCTGTGATCAGCTAGTAGGTGGATGTCCAGACACCTAGGTCTTTGCTTATAGA